>NC_142602.1:53317046-53684919 GCF_041222555.1 Hakea prostrata | reverse complement strand
GCAATCTCATAACATAATTTCATCTACGGATTTCCTTGATTCTTTTTTAATACCTGCGCAGCTCCACACGCTTATGCATCTACATATTAACATTCATAAATTACAAATTGCACACTCTCCAAATGACAAATAGTACATTTTTAACATTCGGTATAAAATTCTATTAATACATGAGTGAAATGTCCATATTGATCTCATTAAAGTCAAATGACATATAACTACCCCCATACGAGCTCATTTTGAAAGTGAAATGTTCATTTACTTAAATACACTTTGATGGTTAAATTAAATACCTTCATACCCTCATTTCAAATTCACAGGTTCAATTATTCAAATACCCTCCAAAAAAAAATTCCAAAATACTCCCCCACCTTTAATTCCCACTCATTGTCTTCACTAACCTATATGCCCTCTTGATCCCTCCTCAGCGGCCTCCAGCTTTCAGTATATCTCCACAGTCTCATCAAACCATGCTTGATGTGATTGAAGCCTCGCATATTACGCTGTTGAATCTTAGGTAGTAACAACAAATAGATTCCGCTTCAGAATAAAAATCAAAACACCAAATGACGAATTCGTGCAACTCAAAACAAAAAATTGAAACCCATTGTGAATTTGTGAATCTGCAGAAAGAAACCTTAATCCTTTAAATATCTGTAGAAACACTCGATCTCTCCTTCTTTTCTCAGTTTCCGATCACTTTAGTCCAACAATGAGCCTACCTAGTGGAATTCAAAATTTTGAATACTGATGTGATTCCAATCTTGAATTTTTCCCAAATCCTTCTTCTTTGCTGTTAAATCCACCTAAATTGCTGATCCTCTGACTCGGCAATTTACCCTTCTTAAGGTATTTAAGTAATTGTATGTGAAAGGTACGAAATGAGGTGTTGGGTTATGTAGGCACTTTTAACAGTAATTGCACATTCAAATGAACTAAGGGGCAATATGGACATTTTCACCTCATGACATAATAAAATCTTGAATGGAAAGGGTAACGTGCAACTTGTAAATTTTGAGAGTATGTAATGTCGTAATTTGGGCGGACTAAAAACATGCACAACTGCAAAAAGTTTAAGCCCCTAAAGCATGCAGTTTGTAATTTACTCTAAAATAAATTGATGTAACTTTACTCCTCTTAACCACTATATATGTCGTTATAGAGGATTTGCAAATTCTCATATTAAAGGGAAAGGAGGAAGAAGAAAGAAAGTAACAAAGCTGAGAGAATTTAAGCATTAAGTGGAAAATATACTATGTGACTTTCAATTTCAATGCGGAGTTGAATTTAATCTTCTTCCCTCCAGTTTCCTATTTTAAATTTCATTTAATCACTTCTTTTTATTTTTATTTTTATTTCTCCGTTTGAAATGAAACGGATTTATATTTAATTTTTCTCTGCATGAGTTAATTACGAATAGTATTGTAAGTTAACAAAAGAATAAGTAAAAATATAAAGGCTTCTCTCTAAGAAGGTTATTTGTAGTGATGATGATGAGCGATTCATCGATAAAAGAAGGGCTTCATATGTTACTTAATCTAAAGAAATATTTAAAAAGGTAAAAAGAAATTTAAAAAAATGGGGTTGTAAGGAATATTTTTTTTTTTGTTTTTAGTTGATTTACCTGTGGGTAGGGAAGGAAATAAAGTTGTTGATTGGTGCTCGAGAATGGTCCTTCGGATGGACTAATAATCCGTTGATTATTTAAGCCCATACCGAATCAAGGAGTTACCAGGCTCGATCGTAGCCTAAGCCGTTTTGTAGTATCTTTTTTGTTCTTTTTTGGGTCTTGTTTTGACCCAGTATTTCTCACTATAATATATAATATATATATATATATAAGCATAAGGTTATTAGAAATTTTGAAAAGAAAAGTAAAAATAAACCAATTAAACTTAATTGCGAGACGCAATAATTGTAGACAAGTTAAAAAAGCTAGAGTAAATAGAATTTTTAGTAAATAAAATAATAATAATAATAATAAAATCAAATAAGAGAACAGCAAATAGTTTCCTCATAAGAGCAAATATTTTTTTGTAACAATATAAGAGAATGTATTAGTGGTGACTTTTTTCCCCACATTAATGCAATATCCCAGACCTTCAAACTTCGACCTATCCAAATATTAAAGCTATGAACTAACAGCATAAACATTGACTTATCTTCTATGCACACTAAAGATAAAAATATAATCCATAGAAAACCGATAGCAATCTCATATTGAATCAAAAAAGCACCTAGCTGCCAATGCAAAAACATCTTTACCAAACCCCGAGAAATATGGACTGCTAGAACTGTATTGAATCAAAGGATGATCCCTCCTAATAAAGTGTCTTGCTAATTTGGATTATTTTCCAATTATTTTATTTAAAGTTCTATGTATAATCACAATTGGCACATTGTCTTTTAGTCTTGGATCGTGGATTCAATTAGTACGTTAATATTCCTTTAAAGTTCTGCCATAAAGTCAACGAGAAGAAATCATAAAATTGCAAAAGAAATAGGCAAAATATTGATATGTTGGCAATATATAGTGATTGATTAGGTGATATCTCTGAAATGTGTTTTGTAATTTTTGTTCTAAACATCATTTTCAGTTTCTTTTACCCAAATGACCAAAATTCACGGCTTAAAAGGTGTTTCATGCCGGTGTCCTAGGTGCGAGTAATTTAGAATTTGCCACTGAATTCTTCAATGTTTACATGTATCTTAACTACCTCTCAAAATAGCAGACTGAAACCAAATTAAACGTTAACCAAGCAAAATTTGAAAATTTCTTCAACGATCGCCTTTTATTTATTTATTTATTAAAAAAGAATGAAAATGTTTCATTAAATTCCTTGAAAACACCTAAATATTTTACCGATTGCCTGTTCCTGCTGTGGCAATTTCTGCCAGTTGTTGCCCAAAATTTATTTTCCAGAAAATCGCCTCTTCCAATCATAGAAACAAGGCCCATGAAAACCGTTATAGACCCCGCTCATTTCCTCATTAATATCTTTTCTCAAGGAGTCTAAGCTAATGCTCTTCACAATTTCAAATTAGGTAAGGCGGATTGAGATCTTCCACTATCTGAGTAAAGGTCTACTATCCTCTCCCTATACATGTACTATATTAGGAGGAGCTTACCCTCTAGACTATAGTCAAAATGAATTCTTCTCTTAAATAAATGTATGAAACGAACATAGATCTGAACTCTACTAACCCCTTCCTCCCTACCACCTAAAAATATATATATATATATAATATTTCAGATCATGTAATCCATAATTTGATTATTTAAACAGTGAGATCACCAAGTGGCAGAAGTATTGTAAGTAAAAATCTACATAATCAGAGAATGATTGAACTTCAAAAATGTTGTAATGTATTAAGAGTAGTTACTTAAGTTAAAATCCAGCTTAAGAATATAAAAAAAATACAAAAGTCAGAGTTCTGTAAGATCCAGAATTGAGATAAAGCGAGATCTCAAAGTGAGATATCCCAACTCTACGTGAGATCTCCCACCATGATTAGCTCCAAGAAATCTGATGCAATGAAAATTTTAAATAATAATAAATGTTAGGTTTTTCTTGTTTTAAAAATTCCTTCCTACTACTATGGCTCATTAATGGACTAGTTTTGTCACTTAAGGTTTGTGGTAAAAAGAAATGTTGCACCATGAAAATTTATGATCTATGTACTCATGGGTATTAATCAGTATATTCAGAATTTATGCTGGTTCTTAATATTTCTAAATTCTCTTGCAACGAGTAAAGTTCAGAAGAAATTTACAACTTCATGATAATTCCTTTTTCCCCTGATTATTTTGACGTTCTTCTTTCTCGAAAGAGACTAATTGATAAATTAAGAAGACAAAGAGAAGAACATCTAGCACCGCATTCATTCATCTTGGAACTTACTTAGGACAAGCAGGGCTAAAATGTGAAGAAGACATACGATTCAAAACTACAAGATATGTGTAAATTTGACGCCCTTTTGAACCTTATATTGATTAATGGAGGATCCTCTTGATATGGAGTAGTCCATGAGTTCATCAAATGTTCATCCCATTTTCACCACCCCCTTACCTCTAAGGCTCCAATCAGAGTTGTCAATCCTTTCTTTGGTATCATGTGCCTCTTTTAAGACCTTTCATAATCCTATCTTCTGGTATTCTTGGGGTGCATCTTCCAAAAAATACAGTCCAAGGTCGAGCTTCCTCTTACGCACGCTCCTCTTACCCTCTCAATGCCATACAACATAAACAGTGAGCTCCCATTTCTTCACCAAAGTTGTCTCGAAACTCCTCTTACCTCCTGACCTTCCAAAAGCAGCAGCAGCTCACATGGAACACTATGTATTGCGCCAAAGTTGCCCTCAGCTTCTTTTTCTTTCTTCAAGTTCTAGATGGTATATAATTGGGAAAAGGGTTTTCCAACTGATCATTGAACTTTCTGCGTACAAGATACATTCCGAGTACCAGCAGGATGATATTCCACATGATAACAAATGTATCGTCGAACTTTCTACACCAGTGATTTGTAGAGTCTCCAGAAATACTCAACGATGCCACTAACTACTCAGCATCATGTTCCTACAATAGGGAGGAAGGCTTACCGATAAGCAATCTAAGATAGAAGAACAACTACATTGTCTCAATATATAGCATGCATGCATCATTCACAAAATTGCAAGCAAAACAAAAATTCAAAGTTTAGAAACCATAGATGCTGCCTCATGAGACAGTTTGTTTCAACCTAAATGCCAATTTCAGGTATGGTATAGAAAAACTAAAAACAAGTCAAATTTGAAAAATGATAAAAATTTTGAATGATTAATTCATCGAAAAGAATCAGAGCCAATTCACCACAAAAACAAGAAGAGTTATGATTGAAGATTACAATGGAGGAAAGGTCCTTTGATGTATCCTCTCTTCAAATGAGCTATACATGCATCATTATCTGTATATAATATTGTTGAAATCCCTTCTTCTAATAAAAGACTGCATGCTTCCTGAATGCGTTATATCATTGATCTTAACCAAATATATTGTCGACTTACTTCATGAATCACTATTATCTCTGCATGATTTAAAGAAGTGGCAGCTATAGTTTTTGAACACCATAAAATAGTTAACATTCACTTGTGAATAAATAGCATGTCTGAGATCTAGTTTTATGTAGATCAGATAAATATCTTGCATCTGCATAACAAGTAAGTTGATGTCCACATTCATAAAATAATATCATGTCAATAATTTCTCGAATATACTAAAATATATGTTTTATAACATTTCAGTGTCTTCGTATTGGAGAAAAGATAAATCTTGTTAATACACTTATAGAAATGCTACATCCGATTGTGTATTATTAACAAGATACATTAATGTCTCAATTACACTTAGATATGGTACTTCAAGACCAATAAGTTCTTCATGTTTTCATGGGGTTCTTTTATTTATGTTAAACGATATTACAACCATTGGGATACTCAATGGATATATTTTATCCATATAAAATCGCTTCAAAACCTTCTCTATAGAAGTTAATTGATGAACGAATTTTCTATTTGTCAAATGATCAATACTTTGTCTCTCTAAGATCTTTCATTTCAAATTCCTTCTTCAAATAATATACTGTTTTTGGAAGCTTTTCAAGAGTTCCAATGATATTTCAATCATCATCTTTTATACTTATTAAATTAGATCCATATCCTTAATAAAAGCACAATAATAAATTTGATCATTTTTATACTTTTCATTTAATAAATGTCCACTAAGAAACAACAACAACAACAACAACAACAAACCCCCAACGGGGCGGCCCAGGAGCCCCCGGCCAGGCAGGCCAGCCACCCCACCACCCCAGGTAAGGACCCAGCAGTCCTCAAAGGTTACCCCCGAGGAGATTTTGGCTCCGTTGACGGGGTGCCACCCAAACGATTAGCTTATCCTTTGGGGCACCCCCCAACTCTAATATGATCGTTTCTTATCTTATGCCTTGATCATCTTTGAAGCCTTATTGAACAAACTTCCTAGGAATTTTTATATGCTTCGGTCATTTTGAATCCTTCAAGGATTTTCATATAAATTTCATACTCAAGTGAGCCATATAAATATGCTGTAATAATATCCAATAGATGCATGTCAAAATTTTAATATACTGTCAGATTAATAAAATATCTGAAGGTGATTAATCCACCACAAAAGAACATATTTCCATGTAATCAATACCAGCCTCTGTGAAAATTCTTCTGCCATAATTCATGCTTTATATATCACAATTTCATTCTTTTTCTCATTTTATTTTTCGCACGAAAACTCATTCGTACCCCCACTGGCTTTATATCTTCAGATGTTGGACTAAAGGTCCACTTTTTCAAGCGAATTTAATTCTACTTGAATTGCGTCTTTACATTTTGGCCAATCATTTCTTTATTTATATTCATCAACAAACTTATATTCAAGATCATTGTCTTGTTGCATTATTTCAACAATAACATTATATGCAAAAATTGTTGTCGACAACTTTATATTTTCGGTTCCATCTTTTTCCTGCAATGACATAACTAATCGAGATCTCTTCATTATTTTCAGGTACCTAAACCTCTTCTGGGGTTTTATAGAAAGTTATACCTTCAAGATATTCATAATCAATTGTCTCCATATTATGACCATCTTGATCATTTGCTCTTTTCATTTTCTAGGATTTTATCTTTGGAACCAATTAATCTTCCACATTTTAACAGTGGTTTAATTTCATTTGCACTAATAAATTATCCTACTGGGACATCAATCCTGATTGGAGCATTTGCAGTTGGAATATGAGATTTATTAACTCTTAGCAGGTCAACAAATCTGGCAGTTTATTCATAATATTTTGTAAATGCATTATCTTTGAACTTCAAGTTCACATTGCTCATTGCGAGGATCTAAATGAGATAATGGTAATGCATTCCAATCAATTTCTTTTTCCAACTGTTTATTTTCTCCCTCTCATGTTAGAAAAGACTAATTCATCAAAATAATAATCAGCAAATATTGCTTTAAATAAATCTCCTACCATTGCTAAGATATTGAGTTATATAAGAAGATTCATATCTAACATATATTCCCAACTTTATTTGGGGACTCATCTTTGTCCGTTGTGGTTGATCAATTGAAACATATGACGCACAACCAAAAATTCTAAGATGAGAAATATTTGACTTATGATCATAAGTTAATTATAATTGAGAGAATTTATGACAACTTGTTGGCTAGATGCATATAAATGATGCTGCATATAAATCTCCATGTCGACATGAGACTTTGTTCTCATAAACAATGGTCTAGCTATCAATTAGAGACATTTAATAAATCATTTTGCTAAATCATTTTGGATATAAACATAAGCAACAGGCTATCCAACTGGGATCTCAGTTATTATATAATAATCATAAAGCCTGAGATGTAAATTCACCAGTATTATGAAGACAAACAATCTTTATCTTATAATCCATAAATTGTGCTCTTAACCTAATTATTTGAACAAACAATCTCACAAATACTAAATTGCGAGTTCATAATGAACATACATGTTACCATTTTATAGATGCATATATTAAAATCATACAGTATTTGAATGGTCCACATGTTGGGTGAATGGGCCCGTATTTCACCCTGTATACATTTCAAAGACTTAGATGTTCAACCTCAACTTTAGCTGGTGAATATCTAATAATAAATTTCTCTTGAAAACAAGCAGCACAAGAAAATTCATTTAATTGAAGAATCTTCTGGTTTTTCAATGGATGACAAATGAATTTTCAATAATTTTTCGCATCATACTTGATCCGTGATGGTCTAACCGCGACATGCCAAATAATAAAACTATCAAAATCAATGTTCTTTTGATTTACTCAAGCATGTGTTTCAACCATGCGAATATTTGTGTAGTACAAATTGAAAAAATATATATATATCTAACACTTTTGTAGAAATGTATAGATATTCATTTTTACCATGTAGTCTCAATCTGATAATCATTTTGGTAAATAACTTCGAAACTTAATAAATTTCTTTGAGATTTACTACAAAATAATGCATTATTTATTGCCAATTTGATCTCCCAAATAATAATATATTAGCTCTTATGGAGCTCTCAATCAATGTTGTACTACCAATTATTGTATGAACATTGGCTTCCGCATCATCAAATAAGAGAATTTTTTTCTCTTAGAATCAATGCGTCATAGCATATAAGAGTATTCACATTATTCATCAAAATGAAACAAAATACATCAAAAGATATATAGAAATCAATAAAAAAATTAGAAAAGAAAAATATTAAATTTAAGATAAATTAACATATGAGATGAGATTTGAAAGACAAAAATTATAAATTAATATAATATTTATTTTATTTTATTTGACCTCAACTAACATAACCAAATCTTCAACTATTATTTTCAAAGAAGTTTGCAGCATCTAGATGTATAGTATTTGTGAAGTTATCCAAATCATCCCTTTTATAGGCAAAAATTGCTCAAGTGTCGTGATTTTAGAAAATTCAATTTATCTCCACATTATTTATTTATTTAATTAAAGTTTAATAAATTTTAATTAAATATTGAGAAATACGACAAATATATGTCTAATGGCTTTCATACCTCATCGGTAACAAATATTATCTTCACTCCTTTAATAGTTAAATTGAGAATCTTTATTTTCATAGTAATGACAGTAATTATTCTGTATTTTGCCTCATTCTCTTCCATAGTCATGATCATAATTATAATTTTACTTTTTTTCAGGCATATCATGAATTGCTGCATTCACTTCAAGGAATGGAGCAGAACCAATAAGACGAGCTTCATAACTTTTCATTAATAGTCCATTATTTTACTCAGCCACAAATAGGCATTATATCATTCAGAGTATTTCTTAAAACTCATTTTACAATATTGTTATTATAACAACAGATTTGAAGCTTGAAAATTTGCTGGCAAGTCTTCATCAATAATATTTTCTTCACGTAATTTCAATAGAGAATTAATTTTAAAAACTACAAAATTGTATTTATTTACAATTTCAAATCTTGCAACTTCATGTGCATTTGCAAAATTGTATTTATTTACAATTTCAAATCTTGCAACTTCATGTGCATCTACAGAACTGTATCATTTACAGTTTCAAATCTTGCAACATCATGTGCATCTACAGAACTGTATTCATTTACAAATTCAAATTTTACAACTCCTTGTTCATCTACAGGACTGTACTCATTTACAGTTTCAAATCTTGCAACTTCATATGTGCATCTGCAGGACTGTACTCATTTACAATTTCAAATATTGCAACTTCATGTGCATCTGCAGGACTGTACTCATTTACAGTTTCAAATCTTGCAACTTCATGTGCATCTGCAGGACTGTACTCATTTACAGTTTCAAATATTGCAACTTCAGATGCATTTAACAATATTTGTGGTGCAAGTCCAACCACTATATACAATAAATAAAATCATTATTGGTTAATGACAAATTTCAATTGTTAAGGTAATCTAATATCTTAATTGATTATTAGATTCAATAAAATACATACCTTTTTATCACGATGCACTTACATTACAAGATAGACAATGTAAACTCCATTGTTTACAAAAATGCGCAAGGAGGTCGACATTCTTTTCACTTTGGAATAGAAAACAATACATAGTTTGTTGTCTTTCTTCTCAAAACACAATGCTTTGAGTGGAGTCGTTCACAATTACTTCAAGCAGAATCGTGCTGATAACGTATTATAAAATAAAGAGAAAATATAGAATACAAAGAAAAAAGACAAGATCAATTCAACTCTTTTATTGAGTCAGTCATTACATATTTATAATGGAACTAGCATCTTCTCTGATATGGTAATATTAGAGTTACAAAGAAACAATATATGATTCTCACACACAATAAGATGATCTTGATATGAAAGGATAGATTGACACTCAAGATAGAAAGTGTATAGAATGAAAATATTGACTGCCAACATTGTGTAATGATATGGTTGTGATCTTCACCAATATTGCATCCTGAGGTAGTTGAGATCTTCAATTGGAGTACAATCTCTTTGGGGTTAATGGACATCCATAAGTAAATATTATTTATAACAAAAACAAGGTTTCCCTTTCAATATAGAGGAGGAAAATGCATGAGTTTGGGATTCCTTTGAATATAGGTGGCCCAATTTTTTTTTTCTTTTTTATATCTGAGGTTCAACCTAGCCAGCAGGGCCTCTCCCTTGGTTTCGAATTTTGACTTCCTATATGGAAGCATTGGTCTTTTGCCAACTAAGTCACCCCTCGAGATTGATAGCCCAACTTCAAAATTACTAGTTACCCATTTTGTTACATGAGTCTAGAGATTTCAAATCTATGTAATCATAATAAATTAATTGTTTGGTAAACATGTGGATCATCCTGAAAAATTATTTGGTCGACATGATTTTTGTGAATGCGCAAATGTCTAGTGCTTTTATAATAAGAGTGAAATCTGGATTTCATCCTATATCCATAAATCTACAAATTCACGTTTTTAGTGTAAAAAGATGAATATCTAGATTTCATAAATCTAAGGACTTTTACGTATAAATTTCGCATTCAGGAATCCGAAAATTTCAAATCTTTGGATTTATGCAACCAAAAAAGCTCTAAAAGATTGGCTTGACTCAAATTTTAAATATTAAATAATCATAATGCCCTTATTCAAATTGATATGACCAAATAACGGCCTAATTGTCGCTCACACTCAACCGTAGGTGGGTGAACGGAGATGGGCTTTTCGAAAACCATCACACCACTTACACTTCTGACCACCACTATCCCCACCTTCTCTGCCTGAGATCACCCACCACTAACCCTGTTCAACTTGACTTGATTCAATAGCACTCGGCCATGACCAGCACAGAAGAGCAGAAGTAGCAGAAACCCATAAATGCAGGTTTTGCAACTCCCAAGGTCTACTGCGATTCAAATTTCTGGGTTGGTGGGATTTCATTAAGGTCAACTCATTTAAAGCTCCATTCATCTCGTGGGTGAAAAGAGAAGAAAATTTGAAAGAAAGAAATTGAAAGAAAGGAAATCGGTTTTTTCTCCCTTTTCTTCTGTTTTCCATCCTAATGGGTAACTCCAGTTACGGATAAATCAAAAGATACAAGATGGATTTGAGGAGGAGGAGGAGAAAACTGCAGATTAATTAAACAACTACCCAGAGAAAATACCTTTGTTGCAGTTTTGATTTGATGTGAGTTTCTAAGATCTTGTTGTAGCAGCTGCTAATCTAGCAGCATCACGAGGAAGTAACTGGCCTTGACCCATCAATGATTTATAGATTTTCAATGATTACCTTCTGATCATACTCTTTCAGTGTTGGTTTTTCCGTTCCAACTGGTCTCCGCACCACCACCATAGCCGGGGATGAAGATCCTGGAGTTAGCAAATCCCAGCATCACCTTCACATAGGTGTCTCTAAGTCGCCTGAGAGTTTATTTGGTGAAGCCATACCCGTGAAGAATCGCAGCTTAGGTGTCACCTTGATCCTCCAAAATCGCTTCCTCCGCGGCTATTGTTCAGGCACAGTAGCATCTTCCGGCGTCGAAACCGGTAGGACACATCAAGACGCTAGTAGTCTCTTCTCTCCCAGCTCTCTCTCATTCCCTCAGGCTGAGTTTGTTTGCTGGAATAAATGTGGGGTGGGAAAATTCTTGAAAAAAGTGTAGATTTCTTATTTTTCCTTTAAATCCCAAAATGATAGATTGTTTAGTTGCTTAGGGTGAGATAGGTTTCCTTGAATCAAGGAAACTTGTCTGCTGACCCAACTTTTCCACCCCATGCTATTTTAAAACCCCACATATTTGGTGGGACTTTGTGAAAAAGTTGGGAAAAGCAAAAAGTGGGACCCACCCCTATCACTTTTCCACAAAACCCTTTCCTTTCCTTTCCTTCTCCCTCACCCCACCACATGTTTTTTTCCACCCCACCTTTGCAAACAAACGGAGCCTTATATACAATCTTGCTGATATTCCTTTCATTTTTAATCTTCCTTTTTCTTTCTTATATTAGCTTCCTCTAAACACCCTGACTCTTCTGAGTTAGTTCTTATGGTGCACAGGGAAGGTGGGGGGCGGTGGTGCAAATAATGGGATGTAGTTTGAATGGATTAACTGTTGGAGACTCTCTCTCTCAAACTCTCAACGAATCTCAGAAAATCAGGTCTCCGGCAAGGGATGGTGGTGAGTGATTTGTGGCATGCAAAGCGGAGGAAGGAGCCTGAGTGACAATTAAGGGGATTATTTGGTCATATCACTATGCATCAAAGCATTATTGGTCATTTAACATTCAAAATTTGAATTTTGAAATACTTAAACCTAATCAAACCAACTTATTAAGTGTGGGTAAGTAGTAATTTTGAAGTTAGGCTACTAGTAAAATTTGGCCCTGAAGAGAGGTGTTTAAAGTTTCACCTCCACTTAAGTTGGGACCCAATGAATGATGTGTTCATCTATAGAACACAGCATGAGGAGAGGTATGAGAGAAGTACAAAGGTGTATGAACTCCGATTGGATTAGTGGTGAAGATGGAAGATGAGGGTAAAAATATCTAAGGGAGGGAAAACACTATTTTTGCTACTTCTGTAAAATCAAACTCGTTTTTATTCAGTTTTGTTAATTAAAACATTTTATAGCTACTTTTGAAAAGAGAAATCTAACATTAGCTAATCATGTAATTTTTCCAAGATATAACTCCTAATCTTTCTATTATACATTTAGGAAGGGCATTTCATATGAGCATATATAGTCCACTTTATTAATGCTCAAAAATTAACATTCCTCCAAATATGTGATAGAGCGGTGTAAGGGAAGCAAAATCCTCTATCTCGACTAGTAGAAGATCTTAACTCCCTAGTGTCCAAAGGTGGACATCCCTCCTAATTGTATAGTAAAGTATAGAAAAATTATAATTTTCCACTGAGGTAAAGGATATGGACTCAAAAATATATTATATGCTGATGATCTACCGTTGGTTTTCTTTTTTTTTTCTTTTTTCTTTTTTCTGGTAGAAGGATCTACCGTTGGTTATTCTTTAATCCTATGCAAAACAAGTTTTTTTGGGTCATAAACAACGACATTAATCTAAACCAAATTGAGCCTAGATTGGATTGTAGCTTTAAAACTACAAAAACAGGAGGATCAAATATTGAATGTACCAACATACATTAATCATGTGGAGCCTTATGAAAAAAATTATTGCATTAATATACCACAAAATAACAAAAATGTGTTGATATGTGTAGAGATTTATAACCAGCAGCTAGGAGCGGTAGGATGGAGTATTGAGAGATGCAAAGATGGACATATGCAGTCTATCAATTTTGGAAAACGAAGTACAAAAGAACTGTTGGATGCAACACTTTTTGGGTTACAAATAGGGGGTGGAAAAAGCAATCAAGGATGGGATAGAGATAGACGAAATCTAACTATCCACAATTATCTGATTTTCTACCTCGGCCGTCAAGAGGAGCTTGGCCCCTAGGGGAACTACCTATGCTAATGAATCTTGCCAACACAACAAAAGAAGTCAAATATGACAGAATGCCAAACTCTATGCTCCAAACTTATTTTGAACAATTAGCTCTTATAGCCATGGAACGTCGTTTCGGCGAATTTCGGCGAAATATCGCCGAAATTCGCTGATGTCGGTACTCAGCGAACCGAAAGGGTGGGGCGAAACGATATCAACGGGATATCGCCGAGAAATCGGCGATATCTCGCCTTTTTCTTGCCGAATCAGCGAAATCGCCGGAAAATCGACATCGTTGAAGGGCTGTAGTTGTTTTTTAAAGGAAAATTCCTTTTTACCTTCCCCTTATATTTCTCCATGTCAAGTCTCAACTGTCGTCGGTGTCTCGTTGTTGAGCCGCTGCATTATTCGTGTTATACCAGAAGAAGTTCATAGAAAAAGAGAGAGAGAGAGAGAGAGTTGCACTTGACCGTCTCGCGTTCGACTTGTGGGAGAAATTTTCGATCCAAGATTCGTTGCTATGGAGGTCTTCAAATTAAGAACTGCTGCACCTGATTGCAACCAGTGACAGAAATCACCGGATTTCTTGTGGAGAAGACGACTGCTCGGTGAAGAAAACGAAGTGACAAAGTTTTTGTGTTTTTTACACTTTAAGTTGTGATTTTAAACCACACACGTGGTTCATGGAAACACCACGGAATTATAAAAGAAATAAAATAAAAAACATTAAGGCAAAGTGGCAAACGTGAGTTGATGTTTTGCAGAGATATTTATATTATTTTATTGATATTTTAAACTTCACTTTGCAGTTGCAGTATACTTTATACGTGTGATTCAAGAGTCATGTGAATATATTATATATATGTATGAGTTTAGATATTTCGTTCGGTAGCGAACCAGGCGATATGAACGAACTTTCGTTCCTTGCTTATAGCATCTAATTTAACGGATGACTATAAGAGAACACTCATTTTCCAAGCCTTAAATCGTGAGCATTTTAATGAAATACGCATGGACAAGATCTCATCCAGGAAGATGAGTAGAGAAGAAGTTTTCCCCAAGTTCAAGTGTTCCGCAAAGCAAATTATAAACTACAATTACAATTAAAAAGTCCAAAAAACAAAAATTGAAAAAGATTGAACAATGGTTATGGGCTTCAGCAAGGAGTTGCATGATATCCTGTGGTTTTTAAACAATGAGAATGTTCATTGGTTTACCAAAAAAAAAAAAAAAAAAAAAAAGAGAATGTTCATTGATCTTTTGCTCCTTTAATGGCAAGGTTTTTGGCATGGTTGAGTAAAAAGGATCTCAGGAGAATGGTTGAAAGTTTGCAGAGATCTTGATTCGATCGAAAATAATTTAATCTTAAAATAAGTAACATTCGAAGGTAAACAATTTTTTCCCCGAGTCTCTATTATAAAGTTGATTGTCAATTTAATGGGTCCATTAATCTATTTTTTTGTGGAAGAATAGTTTTTCTTTTCTTTTCTTTTTATTTATTTAGGGGGCGGGGGAGGGGGATGAAAAGAAAATTCATTGCATAAAAAAGCTACTACAACCAGCCGCATCTACTTCACAAATTTGCTTTAGCATATCTGATCAAGTCAGTTTATACCAAGCTTATTATATATATATATCAAACAAAGTCAAAACCCAGCCCAACCAGGTTTTTCAAGTTTTTTGGCTGGTCAAAACCAAGATCTCAAGGACAGTTGAACATCAATTATAAATATTTATTTTACTGAATAGATCATATCCTTCTCATTCAATGGAAGAATTTCCAAATAATTAATACATTAATCTAGCTAGTTCCTTAAAGTTCCATAAGTGAGCTGATCACGAAAACTTCAGCATTATACATGAGCAAAACAAATTGACAAGTAAAATCCCCAAATTGCAAAACAGAATAAAACTTACAACAAATCTCCCTCTCAGAGAAGAAACCTTGAAGGAACAGAGGGAGGCTGCTTCCTCTCAAATCATGCTCCCGATATAGAAATTATAGTGGTGCTCCAGTAGCATTACAGTAACAGGATTTTTATCAACTAAAACTTCTTCCAATTTAACGATGGACCTAAAAGAATTACAGGGATCCCTGGGCCAAGTGATGACTCTCCATGACCCCAAGCCAAAGGATAAAAATGAGAAAAAAAATATATAATAAAAGAAAATTTGTACTATATACGACGAGCCAGCTAAATTAATTGTGACATTGTGACATTCTCCTTCAAAAGAATTAAACCTCCATACTATCACCACCCTGTGTGAAGTTTTTGGCGGTGAAACTAACATACTTAGCTGGATGCAACCACTTTTGCTGTGGCCTGTTTGATAGCCTCAGCATATGTCCTGTGCTGATAGGTAAGAGTTGATTCCAACAAGTCCCAAAGTGATGTCTTTGGGTTCCAACCTGCACCACCGATTGAGATTTCTGTAAATTTGCTACAACTCAAAGGCTCAAAGGCTCAAAGTAGAAAAATAAAGGAGAGTAAAAAACTACCAAGCTGTCTGTTTATTATTGTCATGTCTGGGATCCGCTTGTCACTATCATCATAACCTTCGCCATAGAAATCTTTAGAGCTTACATCAATGGTTGGTTTCTCCAGAGATGGTTCCCCACTTACCTTTGTGTATACCTGAACAAATAATGGAGAAAACAATTTACAGACATCAAATTGGATGCAACAACTAAAAGAATCTTGCACCAACAACTATAGAAGAAAAAGAAATTAGAAGTTTTGGGATATGTACCTCTGTCATCATCTCTGCAAGTTGCCTCACTGTAACTTCATTGTTAGGGTTGCCAACATTAAAAATATGTCCGTTGGCCCTAGCTGGGTTTTCCTGAAAAAGACACCAGCTGTTTCACTTGACAATGCCAAAGAAAAAAAAAAACAAAAACAAAAGAGAGGAAAGAAGAAATGCTGGCTCACGATCGTCAAAACTACTGCTTCAATTGCATCCTTAATGTACACAAAGGTTCTCTGGGACTGTCCTCCATCTACAAGCTTGAGTGGTTCACCACGCAAGAGATTCTGCAGGTAAAAGAGTAGTTATGTATGTAGCCTTGAAACAGTTGATAAGACAGTTAACCATACGTCTCGATGCTATGCTGGGAATTTAAACTTACATTACTGAAGCAAGCCAGAACTCGTGGAACACCTTCACTTGGACCGTCAATGCCTGGAATAAAATCCATCCTTGGACCTATCCAGTTGAACGGTCTAACAATGGTAAACTTAAGATCATTTTCCGCACCTTCAGCTGCAACCAGTGAAAAGCTTGATATAAGAATATGGCAATATGTACAAGAATTCCATCTGGGAAACTAAATATGGGTGCTCTGTGCTCACCATAAATCAGCCTCTCAATCAGTTGCTTTGCACATGCATAGGACCACCTTTGCTTCTCAATGGAGCCAAAAATGCAGGGAGATGCATCTTCTTTGAGAACATAGAATGCAGGGTCCTGTTTTCATGATTAACAAACACCAGTTTTATGAAAATCATTATCAATAACAGAAGTAATTCATCATACTTGATAATGCAACAGTCAGGCGAATGTTTCTCAGTCACCTTTTTAAAAATAAAAAATAAAAACTTAATAAAAATACATATATATATATATATATGGGGAGGGGGAGGGGGAAGGGCAGCTGGAGTGTTGGAGACTCCCCCCCCCCCCCCCCCCCCACATAAAAAATTCTATAGAAAGCTAAAACGAGGGAAAAAGAGAATCTCCAAAACATGGTTTCACCAATGCACAAAGTTCTCGCACTACAGTGCCTGGGAATAGCAATAATGTATGAGCAACCTTTGCTTCATGGAGAAGCTATTTCCAAACTTGAACATGTGAACACCAATTCACAATCAAGCAACCCTACAATTGCACCGAGGCCCACCCTCCAAGAAGAGAGCATCTACTAACATAAAATTTCACCTACAACTAAGTAGTATCTTTTGCTATGTGATCTAACCTTGAAGGTAGCACAAACCCAAACCTAGAACTGGTAAAAGTTTTCACCTATCAAAATTTTCAACTGTTGGAGACTCTGCAGAGCTTTTCTGAATTGGCTACAAAGCCTTTCTCCAAGCAAGAAGTAGAGTTGTCCCTGATAGGATTTCAGAATCCTGGGAAAAGTTCACTTCTGCAAGTCATTGCTACAGGAGGATATAGGGAAGATGCGAGCCCCACAGAAGGGTTTAATACAAGGAAGGAAAGGAAATGTCATTATGCAGCTTGGAAAAGCCAAGATTTTGCAGTACGTAGGACAGTTATTGCCCATGCAGTTTCTGCCGTTGTTCATGTTGCTGATGCGGTCAATCACAATAACTTGTCCACCTCAAAGAGTGAGATTCTTCACCTGCTGAGCAAGCCCTCACTGAATGGCATCCTGTTAGCTGGTATTGTTGAGCAAGGTTGACAAGCCCAGAAGCTCTTTCTAAAAAGGCTTTGACAGATCAAATGGGTCTCAAGCAGATAACTGATAGAGAAGTCTGTTGCATCATATCTTATATGTCTAACAGTTACCAATTATATGTTACCCCTAGCTTCCAAAAACCTAAGATAAACTGCTAATACAGCTCTTGGGTAAAATTACATCTCATCTTAATGCTTGTCCACCGCAGTTTGACAGATCAAATGGGTCTCAAGCAGATAACTGATAGAGAAGTCTGTTGCATCATATCTTATATGTCTAACAGTTACCAATTATATGCTACCCCTAGCTTCCAAAAACCTAAGATAAACTGCTAATACAGCTCTTGCTTAAAATGACATCTCATCTTAATGTTTGTCCACCACAGTTTGTTGCTGATGGTGCAGGAGGACTTCCATTGGGCAATCCAAATGAATCAAGTTAATGAACACCAGCATAACAGTAACGACTTCTAAAAACAGAATAACCTTTTAACAGTATGCTCAAACAATATTACCCGGGATATTGCCTACATAAAAAAACAAATGCATAACTCTACTGGAATAGCAATGGAAGTCAAACACGCTGATAAATCTATATGTTACACAAATAATAGACCTGCCTGATTTTAGAAAATGCTACAGCATAATTGATATTAAATTTTCCTTTTTTTTTTGGGAAAAAAAATGAAATAAGCAGTGGTTGAAACCAAATAATCATATATTAATAAAAATCATGATGTCCAAGGTGTCAGCTGAAGGTCTGTAATATTAAAAGACGCGCATGAAATAAAATCTGAACTCCAAAACCAAGACCCAGATTGACCCAAGAGCGACTCTAGATGTGAAGGAAGATAATTTATTTATTCCCAAAAAATAGAATAAAATAACTAAGATATGTTCACCTTAATATTTAACCACTGCAAGAGAACATAGATCTGAATTGCACAACCGAAGGCAGAGACAGTAAGAGAAAATGGCGTAAGAAAAAGAAGGTAACCTGTCTTAAAGGGTGATCCGTAGGGAGGAAACTTCCAATCGTTTTTCCATACACTTCACAAGTAGAGAAGTGGATTAGGCGCTTGTTGTTTTCTGAGCAATACTTCACCTGAACAATCAATTCAAACCCATGAACGTCATAGATTGCTCAAATTCAAAACAAGAAAAAGGAGAAAGAGGGAGGAACGAAAAAAAGAGAGGATAAAATAGAAAACAACCGCATCATTTATGAAATCGCAAATCCTTACAATTGGTAGCGCATCGATGAAATTGCTATAGATTGTGTCAAGAGGACGAGTATTGTAATCCGCTGGCGTACATATTGCCGCTAGATTAATTGTCTACACAGCAAGAAACCGCGTTAACTAAAGAAATTCACATGAAGTGTGTACAGAGGTGTGAACACGTTAGTAGCAGATCTGTTGGATCCAATAAACTACTCAACAACCAAAATGCGGAAGAAATCAAGATAATGGCAGGGGAAAATCAAAATGGAGAATGATAACGCACCAGATCGGCCATCTTGATGAGCCCCTCGAGTCTGGAATCATGCTTGATGTTTATCCGGTGGAACTGAATCCGATCGACCCAGGGAAGAGTTGCAGGCTCTAGTAAATGCTTTATCTTGTCGTTGTAAACATCAACAGCCAAGACCTTGTGTGAAGTCTCTGACATCAATTTCTCGCAGAGGTGAGAGCCGATGAACCCTCCGGCACCAATCATGCAAATGGTTATCGGTTTAATAGGGTTCCCGTCGAGATCCACTCTCGCCATTGCAGCCATTCTTAGATCTCTCTCACACAGAGTATCTTGATCTTGATTCTTGAAGAAACAAATGGGGAATGGCGAAGAATGAGAAGCTCAGAGAGACGGTGGCTGCTATAGAAAACTTTTGAGTGGGAACTGCGAAACGAGGCAGCCTTCAATTTAAAGAAGAGACAGAAAGTATCGGTTACGGAGTTAGATAAAGTGATTAACGAATAACGACAAGAGTAAGCGTCTATATGAGGTTAACACCGAGGGTTAAAGTACCGGTGTTGGATATCGTATCGGTCAGTGAACTTCAGAGATATATCGTATCAAATATTGTATCATATTAATTAATATATTTTAATATAAGCTAATAAAAAAACGTATTGGTATCATGGTATGTATCATTCAATTATATCCAATATTTATTAAAAAAAACAATTATATTCAATATAGACATCCATTAATATCGTACAATAATTTAAACCTGGGCTCGAGCCTATGAGCCTTCAACTCGGTTTGACCATTTTACCCAAACACTAAAACTCGGTTTGATGACAATTGCTTGAGTATAGAGCACAATTTTGGACCAATTTGATTCATCTTGGAAGCACTGTAAGTACCCCTTGGATTATTTTAGGTGATTTTAATGAAATTTTGTGTCATGCTGATAAATATGGAGGCGTCCCTAGACCACAAGCTCAAATGGATAGATTCAGGGAGGCCATAGATAAGTGTTGTTTACATGAGATTCGATGTTCTGGGTCAAAGTTCTCTTGGTCTAACAAGAGAAGGGGTCGAGCACTTGTAAAAGAGTGTTTAGATAGAGCTTTTGCAAACAGTGACTTTTTGCACCTTTTTGGGGGTATATCAGGTCATAGACATGCAATGGTGGGTTCTGATCATACCCCAGTGGAAATCATCCTACAACCTTCCAGAAGGAAACCTGTTAGATTCCACTATGAGATGAAATGGGAAGATCACCCTGATCTTTCTTCCCAGATCCAAAGAGGATGGGATGGTTCTAGAACTGGCTCAGACCTTTTTAAACTCCAGTCAAAAATCAATAATTGTACAAAAACCCTCAAACTCTGGAGTAAGCACACTTTTCAGTCCGCTGCCAAGGAAATCACTCGACTCCAATTGGCTTTGGAGGTTTGTCAACAACAACCCCCTAGTGATCAAAACAATGAGGATGAACTGAGACTTAGACATCAATTGGAATCTTTTTTAATTGCAGAAGAAAAGTACTGGTTTCAAAGATCTAGAATTAGTTGGTTAAAGGAAGGGGACCGCAATACAAAATTTTTTCATGCTTCCACTGCCCAAAGAAGGCACAAGAACTCTATTCTTAGACTTAAGGATAGAAATGGTCACTGGATTCATGAGGAAGGTTCAATAAAATCTGAAATTTGGAATCATTTCTTTTCTTTATACAAATCCTCAGATCCTCTTCCCCCTTATGACTTTCTAGAGAGCACCCCACAATGCATTAGTGACCAAGTAAATGATTCTCTTTGTAGACCTTTCACAAATGAGGAAATTAGAAAAGCCTTATTTCAAATGAAGGGCACTAAAGCCCCTGGCATTGATGGTCTTCCAGCTCGATTTTTTCAGAGGAATTGGGACACCATTGGAAATGATTTGGTTCTTGGTATTCAACACTTCTTTGAGGGGGGCCATATGCTTAGAAGTTTGAACAAGACTGTGATTACCCTCATTCCTAAGAGATCTAACCCCCAAGATGTATCCCATCTAAGACCTATTAGTTTATGCACTATCCCCTACAAGATAATTGCCAAGTGTTTGGCTAATCGCCTAAAACCCATCTTAGGGACCATTGTTAGCCAAACACAAAGTGCTTTTGTCCCGGGGAGGGCCATTTCTGATAATGTGTATTTGGCCCATGAGTATTTGCATTTCATGCGAAATTCAAGGTCGAAGAAGGGGTATATGGCACTTAAGCTAGACCTTTGCAAGGCTTATGATAAGTTAGAATGGTCTTTTATTGAGGCCTCATTGAGGAGGTTGGGTTTTGCTGAGAAGTGGATAAGGTGGACGATGCAATGTATTACCACTGTTGAGTATCAGCTTAAGATTAATGGTGATTTGACTGAGAGAATTATTCCTCAGAGGGGGATTAGGCAAGGGTGCCCTTTAAGTCCTTACATATTCATTCTATGCCAGGAAACTTTTAGTCAAAGATTAACTTCTAATATTGGGTTTCAAAGATTACCTGGATTTAGAGTGGCTAGACAGGCTCCAGAACTGAATCATTTGTTTTTTGCTGATGATTCCATGTTGTTTTCTCCTGCCACTATTCAGAATGCATCATTAATAAATGTCTTATTGCAGGAGTACGAATCGGTATCAGGACTTCACATCAATTCTGATAAGTCCAAAGTGCTCTTCAGTTCTCATACTCCAACTGGTACCAGATCTGAGGTAATAGCTATTTTGGATATCCAGGAAGTGCATTCACATGGCAGCTATTTAGGTCTTCCTACCACCTTTGGTAAGTCAAAAGCTCGGACTTTCTCCTTTATTTTGGATAAGCTTAGTGCTAAATTGACTGGATGGAGGGAAAAGTACCTTACACAAGCAGGTAAGGAAATTTTAATTAAAGCAGTTGCATGTGCTCTTCCCATGTATGCCATGTCTTGTTTTTTAATTCCTCAAGATCTGTGTAATCGGATCCATCAAAAAATCAGACATTTTTGGTGGAAAAACAATAAGGGACAAGGAATTAACTGGGTCAATTGGGAATCTCTGTGTAAGAGAAAGGTGGATGGTGGTTTGGGTTTTAGAAATTTAAACTGTTTTAACAGAGCCCTATTGGCTAAACAAAGTTGGAGACTCCTCACCTGTCCTGATACCCTTTGGTCTAGAATTATGTCAGCAAAATATCTGCAAAATCAGGATTTGTTAAGGGTAGAAGTACCTAGGTCTTGCTCCTGGGGATGGAAAAGTATTCTGGCTGGAAGAGATTTGTTAATTTCAGGAATTGGGAGGAAAATTGGCAATGGGCAATCCACTTTGATTTATAGAGATCCTTGGATTCCCTCTCTTCCTACTAAAGGAATTATGAGTTCTCCATTACATAATGGTCCTACCTTAGTAGGAGAGTTAATTGATTGGGATACAAATACATGGAACAAGAATCTTCTTGATTCCCTATTCTCACCTTTTGAGGTGCATGAAATTTTAATGTTACCCATTCTATCCCAATCTACTTCAGATGCTTGGTTTTGGACCAAACAAACACAAGGAAAATTCTCTGTGAAGTCAGCATATTTCCTTAGTTTAACATTATCTCCCGAAGTGAGTAACATTGCCTCTCCCTCTTCATCGTCTACTTGTTGGAAAGAAATTTGGAAGATTCCAAATCTTCCAAAAATAAAGCATTTCATATGGAGGGCGGCTAGTGAAGCTATTGCCACAAATAAGAATCTATTCAACGAGACATTGTAGCCCTTCCCCTTTATGCTTGTTATGTGCCTCTTCTGTGGAATCTACTATGCATGCTGTCGCTCTTTGTCCTTTTGCAAAAACTTGTTGGAAGGTTTCTCCTCTTAGACTTGATGTGTCTGAATTCTCGGGTCTATCTATGCATGATTGGATTACCTTTATACACTCCAAGTATAAACACACGAATGACTTGGAATTAGTAGATATGATTTGGAGTACACTTTGTTGGCTTATTTGGAATGCCCGCAATGAATTTGTTTTTGAAGGGAAGCAACCCCATTTAGAAGGATTGATGAATCGTTTTTGGGCATTATATAATGAAGTGCAATGTGTACAGTTGAATCTTTCATATGAAGAGATTGGACACACAATATCTGGCTCCAACTCACTAGATGTTGATTATCATTTTCAGGTCTATGTGGATGGCGCTTGGGATAAACAAAGCAAGAAGGGAGGACGAGGCTGTATCATCTGGGACTGGCATGGAGATTTCCTTGCAGCAAGGGCACATTTTGGTCTTAGCATGTCGGTAACTGCTGTGGAATTAGAGGCGATAAGGGATGGGATTTTGTTGGCGCAATCACTTCAAATTACCAAGCTGGTTATCTTCTCAGACTGCAAAGGTGCAATTGAAGCCCTAAATGGTGGGAGTCATTCATTAGACTGGACATGTTGTTGTTTTGTTGAGGAGATTTTGAAGCTTAGGATGTCTTTTGAGTCTGTGTTTTTTACTTTTATTAGTAGGTCCAACAACACTTATGCAGATTTCATTGCTCGTGGGGCTAGACATTTTAATATCTCTAGAATTTGGTGGAATTGCCCCCCGTATTTCATGTTAAAAAACTCTTTTTTTGCCTCCAGGGATTTTCAGCTGGAGAGCTTTATATAAGCTTACTTTTGGACGAAAAAAAAAAAAAAAAGGGGGGGGGAGGGGGGGGGGGGGGGGGGGGGGGGGGGGGGGGAAAAAAAAAAAAAGGGGGGGGGGGGGGGGGGGGGGGGGGGGGGGGGGGGGGGGGGGTGGTTAAGGATCAACGGTTGATGGACGACTTTTTCGTAATTTAAGATTCGTGTATGGCGCTTTTCTTTCCTAAAGTGTGTGGGGTCAGGATTGAGAAAAATTAAGACAGGAGACCGTTAAGGAAACATAAATAATAAAAATTAAGTGTAGAATTATATAAGGACAAACATCACAAGATCACGGTTCTGGGAAGGTGGCATCGCAAAGCACTGACGGTAGCAATGTCTTTGCCGTACTTATCAAGCAAGTACAACGGGGTTTGGAACTTTAGATCCCGAAGACAACTTTTATTTGCTGCAGCCAACGGTGATTATACATACAAAAACCATGATTCAAGGTACTAAAAAAAATTACTAAATATAACTTGTGAGAATACGTATCTAAATATAATTTTATCTTTTTATCTTTTTATTTTTTTTGTAAGGGACTTTCATTGTAACATGCAAGAAGGACTAATGACTTCCTGATTACAAAGATCAAGAAGTCACGTAGTAGAATTAGGTCAAATCATCATGCTTGCCACAGATGATGTCTTCCTAGCTAGAGCATCGAAAACACAGTTTGCTGCCATAGAAATGGGCTCTAAAATAAAGGAGTCATGCCTACTAAGAAAAACTTTAATATCCTCGACAATGTTGGATATATTGGCCGGAACACAGAAGGAGGGATTAAGGAGACAAGGACTCGAGAATAACTTGACAATGTCTAGCTTTAATGAGCTCAAGAAGACACATCCTCAGGGCCCAACTTTCACCTACCAGAACCGAAGAAGAACTCAACTTATCCGAACAAGCCCACAGTGGGAGGCCCCTGTCATCCCACAAAATAACACCCACTCCCCCATTTCCAGTTTCTTCCCACCACGAAAAGTCAACGTTTATCTTCAACCAACCAGGAGGGGGCGGTGACCACCTTTTCCGACAAATAGCAACATGGGATCCAACCTCATCTTTGCACAAAGAAGACCAAAATTCCGCATGGGCATGATGAGCTTTATGGATGACTTCTTCAGGGCTCCTGTGACGACTTTTAAAGACCAACTCGTTTCTCAAAATCCAAATGTTCCAACATAAGAAAACCACAAGGCTAAAAGTTCAGTCTTCTTCCAACTTCGAGTTGAACTTCAGCTGTGATGCGTCCAAAATCTGCTCAGCCCTTGGATCTCCACGTGATGTCCTGCAAAACGAAAGCGTCAGATGTGGCCCGACCGCTGGGGTCGAGAGTCCACCTCCGAAGGCTAAGTCAGTTGATGAACTTAATCACAAACCGCTCTGCTAGAAGCGCAGAGCTGAGGAATGAAGAACTGGGAAAGGTGATCTAGATAGCAGATCGCTGATAGTTTAGGTCTATCAGTATGTATCTGAACCTGAGTCTCAGATAGTATTCTTTTTTCCATCCCCCACCTTGTATGGTAGTGAGGTTTATATAGAGTGTACCTTCGAATCTCTTTCGGAGGGATGCACTTGAGCCTTCTTCGGGTAGTCGTTGGATCTTATCAGTGAGATCCGTTGAGCAATAGACTTCTACTAGTTTGGGCTAGTAGAGGACTCCTGAGATAACCTTTAGGTTATACGATGTTTATCCCTTCGATAATGATTATCCGCAGCCGTCAATTAGAGTCTGCCATCATTAGGGTGATTGTCACATCCTCCCAGCCGGTACCCTATCTGGCATACCCGAGAGTGTGATCCACAGCCCGAAGATCAGGTATCGAGTAATCAACCTCCCACATAAACAATAACATAATCATGAACAATCATAATAAAAGTGCGGAAGATAAACCATAGATCCAATAAGGAAAGAATGAATCATAAATAAATCAGAATACTAGATATAATCAGAGTGTCAAAACAGATAAGTAAAGTGAGGCAAAATCCCACTCTACAACCAGCGGAAAAGTAGCTCCAAAAGAGAATAAACTAGACAAAATCTAATCCCAGTAGCAAATACAATGGGTAACTAAATTGTTCTCCACTTTATAGACAACATCCTTATATGTGTAAATCTCATAAATGGCACAAGGACGCTTCCACTCAATGGTCGGACTAAGCATCGTACGGAGCATAACCACTCGCGGGATCTTCAGTGTAATTGTGGTAACCGCAATCACCTTCCTGGAGATATGCCTCTTCGCCTTGCGCTTCTTCATAGGGACCGTCATAATATTCAGTACCTGCAGAATAGTCTAACAAACATTGTACAATAAAGGAATGAGTTTCAAAGAAACTCTCAAGTAAGGCGATTAAATCCATAATAACATAAATGGCGAGGATTTCGGAACAAACATAAATGCAATATGATATGAGACAAGCAATGAATGAATGAATCTAACTCTATGTATGCTGGTCTCTATTGGCAGACATGCTTTAAGTCATAGCACCGTACTTCTTTAGGAATGTCTCAATCACTCATCATCAGTTGGTAATGGGTCCGGCATCCCTCGGGACATTCCATGGCTGGGGGTTAAGTCACCACTCTCTCACATCACCATTGGTCTAAGTACCGGCGCATGTCGGGGTAAAACCTAGCCAAATGCAAGTCTTCTACTTAGTTACATCAAGTCGGATCCAGATACGTCCATTCCTCGTCCCCGACGATCCTTTCCGGTATCCTTCACACTAGAGTCCTCATAGTCCCTGACTACGGACTCATCAACCCTATTGATCATCCACATATGGTAAACGGGAAGCTCTCACGTCCTCTCACGGGTTGGTTACCGGTCTTAAGCGCCCGTGAGCCCAAGTCTAACCATATGCAACCCTACCAATAAATGGCCCCCACAATGTGATTCCTGTCCTCTCACGGGTTGGTTACCGGTCTTGAGCGCCCATGAATCCCCATTGCTACCACGGGTCGTTCGGTCTCAATACCCCTCCGATTAGGGTCTGACATAACAGGACATCCTAGCCAAACACTACTAGACAAATCCTAGATATGTCATCCAACAGTTTAGGAAGGTGTCCGAGAGGGCATCTCCGGAAACATCCCATAATATTCCCGTAGTAGTCCAAGGACAGAAGTGTCAAAAGGACACCTCTCCTTTCCAAACCATACTTAAGCATACACATGCATCAATTCATATCATCACATATATGGTAACTTCATATATGGAAAGAAATCAATAATTGCAATCACTTTGTATATAATTGGTAAGTAAATCGTACATGAGTCAATTCAATATGAATAAGTAATGCTACTGTAATCAAAGTTATGCAACAGTAGTATATCATTGTAAGAATCTAATTAAGGAAACATATCAATGATATTCAAATATAGAAACTAGATTCATGCTATCTATGCAATTAAGGAAATAACCATCCTTACCTTTTATAACTCGCAAAGGAATCCTAAGAAATCAAGTAAGATCTTGGCAAACTTGAGAAGAAGGTCCTAAACAAGTGTATACAACATATTAGGAAAGATCCCTAACAGAAAAGATACCAAAACATCCAACACAGACCAATTCGGAGTTGCTTTGTACTCATTGGTCGAGTGGATTGGTCGATTGGACCCAATCGACCAATCCACATGAGAGCCCAAAAAAAATAGAGTTTTAAGATATGAAATCCGAATTTGGTGGTTCAAAAGGGTACTAATCAAGGGGTAAACTACATCAGTAGTATTCTAACATATAGGGGACCTCAAAACACTAATCATATCAAGCCATCAAGATCCAAATTAGGAAACAAAAAGTTACCATAATTAGATCAACCATGGATCTTGAAGAATTCAAGGTAGAAATCAAAAACAAGAACAATAGGAGGATGGATCATTGCTTCAGGTAAAGATATCATGAAAAGCATACTTAGATCTTCAAGGAAATAGGCTTAAAAGCATAAATCTAAATAAGGAAACAAAACCTACCATATATGTAACTATCATGATTCATGAAGAACACATAGTATGGTAGAAGAGAACAACTAGAGATTGATAGATCATGGATCATGAAAAGAAAACACAGTAATTAACTATTAACATGATCAATATAGAAGATCCAAGGAGATCAGAATTCAAATCAGAAGTTAAACAAAGATTAGATCATGGTTTGATCATGATTCCTTCAAAAGCTTGCAATGATCATGGTTAAGATCATTGTTCTAGCCTTTAATCCTTGGGATGATCATGAGAGACAAGTCCAGAGATGTTTGCAACAGAGAATGCAGCATCTCCTCCACTGTCTCAACTCAAAAAGGAAAGAAAATAAGAGATAGAGGAGAAGAAGAGAGTGTAGACATACCTTTTGATGAAAAGGAAGAGTTTTGACGAAGATCCGTCAAGAAAATCACCAAGGATGCAAGGGAGATGACTTGCAGAGGTCTTTGGTTCGTTCCAAAGAGTTTGGAGGCACAAAATACGAAGTAGACTCGAGATTGGACTTAAATAGAGCAAGAAAAACCTAATTGCCAAAGACAGCACCCATTGGTCGAGTGGATTGGTCGATTGGTCCGACACCAATCGAGTCGACCAATCGTCGACAAGAATTCCAAAACAGGGAATTGAAGACCCAGATCAAATCCAATCCTAAAGGGGTTTTGCACACATGTCAAGTGACTTACCTAATAGGTAGAAATGCCTTCAAACCAAGATAGAGAGCACTCCAAGTCCATCAACTAATCCGATCTTCATCAAGATTCAGTTTCCATAAATAGAACTTCATCATCAACTTTCATGGATTCAAAGCCAGACACCAAGTCCTCCACTGGGATGGCCCAAAGCTGACTTCTTACTTTACTTCGGGTCATCGGACCTACAAATAACAAGGTTTCCGGGTCAAGGTTAGGGCTGGGTTTTACAGTGATTACCCTAATCCATAAGTAGGATTAGGGCACGCTTGCAGCCGAATAAGCTTTCTTCTTCAGCAAGCCATCTTCTGGATCCGGTTTGCTCGGGAGCGAATCGGTTCTTTCCGTCTCGACCGGGGTCGAGGGTCGGACCAGGTATGAACCCGGTCTGATCATAATCCCTCCGTATCACGAGCCCCCCAGACCAAGCGTTCGGTCGATCCCGAGGGCTTGGTTTTTAACTGGGTTCGTCGTCAGATGATAATCTCTGCGTGCTTCATTAAATGTCATATCACATTTAATGTGGTGGTCACTTTTCCTCGAGCGTTGTGAGTGTAAGGCCACATATCTCCTTGCAGTTGATCTGTCGTGGCTCACGTCATCCAAGCGACGGTTTCCGAACGCCTATTTCTGATTCGTGAGTTCAAACTTTCAAAACGTCTTTCAATCTTGATCGCTGATTTTGAATCAATCTCGATCGTTCAGATTCCCGAACACTCGTGCGGGAGTTTTAAAAGCGGTTCGTTGTCTTCGTAGGTTTCATTCTTCCGTCCGGAATTTGAACCTTTGTTGTCCGCTTCGCGCCTTCCTCGCTCTCAAGCTTCCGTCTCACCGAATCAGTAAGTTTACTGTTTTTCTTTTTGTAGTTTATCGAAACGAGTAATGGCGGACGATAGGGCTTCTTTAGTACCCCCCTGTTGGTAATAGCGGTGATGCTTTTGCCTCTCCCGCTCCCGAACAGTCGGATAGTGATAACAAAACCCTAACCGTCCTCTGGCAAGAGTTCGCTGAAGTTTCTCAAAAAGGTTTTGAAAGAAAAACCGAAACTTCTCCTGTCCTTCTCGAGTCTGGATCTTCCAAGATTGTCGAGTCTTCTAGGCAGCCTCAAACCTCCGGGTCCAATGGTGGACTTGGCTCTATTCCCTCCATTTATAATGAGGAAACCCTTCTTTCAGCTGTCCAAGATTTTGATCTTCCTTCCTCATATCGAGTTAGGGCTCCCCACCCCGATGAGAGGGTTGATTCATCCCTTTCGGGTGAATTTTCTCTGTATATAGATGCACTGGAAAGCGGGGTTCACTTTCCCTTTTTTAATCCTTTGTTCTCCGCAGTTTTGAATCACTGGAACATTTGTCCCGGAATGCTCCTCCCCAATAGCTGGCGTCTCATCGTCGGCTTCTTGGGTTTGTGTTTTGAGATTGGCATTACGCCATCTCTTTCTCTCTTTGTACATTTTCATGTTCTTTCTATCTCCCATCCTCCCGGATGGGTTTTTCTTTCCAAACGCAATAAGGCTGAACTTGATTGGAGGGGCAGCATCCTTGTCAAAGGAACTTGCCCTTCTAACCACAAAAGATGGCGCGAACGATACTTTTTTCCGTCGAGCGCCTCCATCAGATCTTAACTTCCCAACCACTTGGAGGAGGTTTACTTCTTCTTCCGAGAGTAACCGGGGCCTTCCCTTATCCAGAGAAGACGAGGCGGCCATCAGGAAGATCAAATCCATTCCGTGGTATCAAGAGATACATGGATTTGAAGTGGAGTATAACTCCATCCTTCAAGATCTGGGGCTTGGCTCATTGTGAGCTTCTAACCATCATCCTTTGATTTGACTAAAGTGATATGTTTTGAATTTCGACTCTTGTCCTTCTTCTTTGCAGTGCCTCCCCAGAATGAACCCTGAAAGCCTGCAGGTGAAGGCCGCTAGAGCCGTTGTGACAGCCGAGCAACGATCGCCCAAGGTCTTGACCGTAGATCAAGAGGCTTCTCTTCCCTCTCCTGACCCCTTTTATAGGGGTATCGGGAATATCAGGGCCTATAGCGATGCTTCGGGTAAAGGGAAGAAACCGATGGTGGAGAGGTCTAATGTCTCTTCCTCTGCCCGAACCAAGAGGAGGCATGACACAATTGATGCTCCCTCCAACAAAAAATCCAAAGCTTTGACGGATGGTGAGGAGGTCTTCACCCCACAATGGACCCTGAAGATGACCGACAGGGTTACTCGGGATCCCGAGAAAGCTGCAGAATGGAGCTCCCTCGGTCTTGCTCCTTCGATCGCCGGGAGTTTGAAGCCCTGGATGACACCTCCCTTGTTAGTCAATCTACAAGGTACCGGTCTTCTTGCTTAGTTATGTTTTCATAATTTCTTATGACTTCTTCTGATATCTTCCGCCTTCCCAGGAATGCTGTGTTGAGCTTTTATCAACACATGGGAGCATTGAGCTGGGTTGGTCGCACCAGCTCCTTGCCGCAAACTTGTGAAGAGAAATTGGCCAAGGCCAATTCTGAAATAGACCAGCTGACTGCAGCTACCATGGAGCTGCAGAAAGCTACCGTGGAGCTGCAGAAAAAGCATAAGGAAGAAGTGATCTCCCTCAAGGAAGCCCTCGAAGCGTCGAAGATTCGTGCCGCTGCTGCCGAGCGCGAGGCCAGGAAGCAAAAAGCAGCTGCCACGTTGTTTGGTGACAGCCTTGAAATCAAAAGTAGGGAGCTCGAAGAACATCGGGCGCACGCAGAGCTGGAAGGAGTGCATTCGGAAATACCCGAACAACGTACCTTTCTCCGAGCTGCTAGGTCTCTACAACATTCAAGCTTATCGCATGGGGCAGAACGACGTTTGGGAGCGAATCCTTGGATCGATCCCTGCCTTCGACACTGTTCCTTTTCGTGAGGTATGCCACAAAGAGGTCTTCGGGAAAGTTGGTATGGATCTCCGGACGGCGGGCTCGGGAAGAAGATGATCCTTTTCCACTGACCCTCAATATGAGGCATACCCGAATGACGAGCCGGCACTTCCGGAGGAGAAATCACAAGCCGAGTCTCAAGTTGTTGCTGTAGAGGACTCAGCCGATGCCGCTCTTGAGGAAGGCTCTTCTCATGATCCCGAGAAAAGTCCTCCCGACCAGGGTCCCTCGGGCAACAATGAAGAAAAGGCTTAGGGAGTTATCTTTTTGTACAGATTTACCCTCTATTTAATGAATAGACATTTCTTTTTCATGTTGGCCTTTATATTTCCCCGTCTCCTGCCGAAATCTTGCCTTGAACATCAAAGTATTAATGATAAAACTCATCACTTAACTTTACATTCCTCGCCGAATAATAATCTTGTAGAAATATTGTGAAGATGAGTTTCGGGAAGATGCATTAATCTTCCCCACTACTTCATTTATTGCAAAGTCCGCACGTTTCCCCTCTCGCGAAGTTCAAACGTTTTCCGCTTTTGTATACCATTCATTGTTTCCAATGAATCGGAAATACATCCATTATTTTAATGGCGGTGCGACGATTGGAGGTATCTCTGCATCAGGTGCTCCCTTCCACATGTTTCCATGTGGCATCCCTCCAACCGGTGATCTTGCTTTTTGCTGATTTCGAAGCGTCATTTCGATCTAGGTCGTCGGTTGTCCTTAGCCTTCAACCGTCGTCTTAATACCTGAGGCTATTTAAAGCCTTCGTGGGTACTCTCCATCTATCCTGTCTTCCCGCAAGTTAGATTTGCTAAAGTGTTAAAGCGACCTTTCGTCCTTCGGCCTCGCTCCGTATTCCTCGTACTCCAACAACAGCTCTATCAACTTCGAACAAGTGAGTTTTTTGATTACTCATCTCTTTCCCCACTTCCCCCCTGAGTAAACTGCACAGTAGTTATACTTGGGGTTTAGTTTTTTGTTTTTGTCAGAAGTGATAGAAAACTAGGGTTTCCCCCTTGTTGTTGTTGTTTGTTTCTGTACTGATACGGCTTGTTTCTTTGCATAGTGGCTCCCAAGATCAACCCGAACTTTATCAGAGCAAAATCTTGCAAGAAAATCGTTCCGTCGGTGGTGGTTGGGGCCGGTGCGGTGGTTTCAGCTAGTGAATCCTCCAAGCGTAAGGAGATCGCTGCCGGTGAATCTTCAAGTCGATTCCCGCAGTTTCTATTGATGCCGTCCCTGCGCCTCCTTTGCCCGAAGTGATCGCTTGTCTTTCCCAGGAAGGTCTTGATCACTCCGTTGCCGATGGTGCTACCGGCGCTCCTGCTGGTGAGCCTGTTGGTGCACCCCCGAAGGAGACTCTTCGGGCATCTGAGGCAACTATGTTGGCGTCTGATGAAGGTGTGGTCCCAGCAGGTGCTGCTCCTATTTCTAACTCTAGTGCTTGTTTGGCATCCTCCTCCTCTCCTTCCGAATTGGAGGATTTTGCCACTAGGAAGCGCCGTCGGGTGACAAGTGATGCAGCTCATCCTTCTCTTGGTGTAGCTCATCCTTCTCATCCTTCGCCTGAATTAGTGTCAAACGAGTTTGACAGAGCATTGGAATGGTGTACCGCTGCTCGAATGACTTCCGAGAGCGCAGCTTCTTTTCAAACTTCCAGATGAAGTCTTTACGAAGTCACCGGTGATGTAAGTCTTTCTTCATTATCCTCTGATTCTGAAAAATTACTTTTCTGCTCCTTGCTAACTCGGAAGTTGTTTGCAGGAGTCTTGCTGGTAACTTCTCTTCTCTTGGTGTAGCTCATCCTTCTCATCCTTCGCCTGAATTAGTGTCAAACGAGTTTGACAGAGCGTTGGAATGGTGTACTGCTGCTCGAATGACTTCGAGAGTGTAGTTCTTTCCAAACTTCCGGATGAAGTCTTTACGAAGTCATTGGTGATGTAAGTCTTTCTTCATTATCCTCTCGATTCTGAAAAATTACTTTTCTCGCTCCTTGCTAACTCGGAAGTTGTTTGCGTGGAGTCTTCTTTGGTAACTTCCACAATCAAGTGGAAGCAGTTACTAGGCTCAGTAGATTGAGCAATGAAGCTTCCAGGCTTCGGGAAATCTCTGAAGCTAAAGATGCTGAGATTGCTCGCCTTCGGAAACTAGCTTGGGAGGTGGCAGGAGAAAAAAATTCGATGATTGGTCGTCTTCAGTCGGACTTGGATGATGCCAGGGAGAAGATCCGGCGATCGGAGCAAACAGTTGGAAAGTTAGGAGCCAAAGGATCCGAAAAGTTACCCGAAAGGCAAGTCGTCGTTCCTTTGCCCGAATCCCTTCCAATCGATGTTCGCAGAGCCTGCGTCTTCAAGTATTTACACAGTAAGCCCTTTGTTGATATGCTGAATGCTTATAACTTGCAGGCGTACCGGGATGGTGAGAACGAGGTATGGGAATCAATATTAAGGAAGGATCCTCATTTTGATACGACTCCCTACAGTGTTGTTTGCCATCCTGAAGTATTTACCGACCTGGGTATTCCTCCTCCCGACTGGACCAAGGATAAGATTGATCCTCCACCTTCCGATCCGAGATATTATGCAATATCCGGAAGATTCTCCCTGTTTATTCTCCCCCGGAAGAAGTCAATTATGACGAGCTTGTCCTGAATGCGAGTTTGGTCGAGGACCATGCTTCTCCTGGACAAGCTGGACAAAGAGTATGAAATTGCGGAGGATTTTATGCATACCGAAATATTTTTGTAATCCTCATTTCTTCTCTTCTTTTCCTTGAATCCCCACCAATGATTGACTCATATGTTTGTTCTAGCAAAGTCGCGTTGATCTTGTATAACTTCTCAACGGTCACCTATGATGACTTTCTTCTTTGATCGAAGATTGTATCCAGCTCTTGTAATTGTTTTGATACTGGCCTCTTTGGATCTTTTGAAGAAATAAGAAATTACTTTATCTTTGAACTTTGCTAGCCACTTGAATCGCCGTTGCATTAGGTCTTAGTTGTTTGAAACAATGCCTTTACTTAAGGATTTCCGGAGAAATACAATAAGTCTGAGAAGGAACTCACTCGGGTTTTAAACCGATGCCTTTACTTAAGGATTTTCGGAGAAATACAATAAGTCTGAGAAGGAACTCACTCGGGTTTTAAACCGATGCCTTTACTTAAGGATTTCCGGAGAAATACAATAAGTCTGAGAAGGAACTCACTCGGGTTTTAAACCGATGCCTTTACTTAAGGATTTCCGGAGAAATACAATAAGTCTGAGAAGGAACTCACTCGGGTTTTAAACCGATGCCTTTACTTAAGGATAATTCAAAAATTCAATAAGTCTCGAAGGAACTCACTCGGGTTTCAAACTCACTCGGGTTTCAAACCGACGCCTTGCAAAAGGAACTCACTCGGATTTTCATCCAATGCCTCGACTTAAGAAAGTTCGAAAAATTTCCATAAGTGTTGAAGGACCCATACGAATTTTCATCCGATGCCTTATAGTTGGATCTTGTTCTTGAATGTGGTGTATGATGCCCCCCAATCCAAAGATAGTTTGTTGAAAGCCAAAAATTGCATTGATTGAGTTGAAAATGATTACATCGCGAACAAAATTGAAATCATCCTCAAGGATAAAACTTTTTGAGATGCCTAGCATTCCACGAAAGATCCAACTCTTTCTGGGTATTGACGTTCTTCAGCCTTTAAGCTCCTGAACCGACCGGTTTCACAACCATATAAGGTCCTTCCCAGGAAGGGTCCAATTTTCTTTGGTGACGCGGGTCGGAAGGTAGGGTGTTTCTCAACACCAAATCTCCGGCTAAGTACCGACGATTCTTCACTCGAGTATTATAATGAGACGCTATCCTTCTTTGATAATGTTGAGTTCGTGCTATTGCCTTTGCCTGAACTTCGTCCAACAAATCAAGACTATCAAGCAGTCCTTGTTCATTTGCTTTTTCCTCGAACTCACGATCCCGTAACGTCCCTGCCATTATCTCCACTAGTGCCAATGCTTCGGATCCATATGCCAACCTGAATGGAGTTTCTCCTATGGGTGTTCGAACCGTAGTTCTATAAGCCCACAAGACATTATGAAGTTCTTCGACCCAAGAAGCTTTGTCGACTTTGAGTCTTCTCTTTATTCCTTCCAAAGAGCGTTCGGTTAGTAACCTCTACTTGTCCATTGCTTTGGGGGTATGCCACCGAGGACATACGATGCTCGATCATATATGTTCCACAGAATTGCTCAAATTGTGGACAGTGAACCGAGTACCATGGTCAAGTGACAATAATCTTTGGAATCCCAAAGCGATATATGATTGATTCAAGCACAAATTTCTCCACTTTTTTCTCAGTAATTGCCGCCGGTGCACCGGCTTCTACCCATTTTGTGAAGTAATCAATTGCTACTATCGGATATTCCCGTCCGCTTGATGCCTTGGTGAATTTGCCCATGATATCAATTCCCCACATTGCAAAGGGAATGGGATTTAGAATTGAATTCATAGTTTCCGCCGGGCGCTTCGATATCGTAGCATGAATTTGACAGTTACCACATCGACGAACGTAGTCCATAGCAGCCTCTTGGACCTTAGGCCAATATAACCCAAGTCTTAGAATTTTGTGGGCCAGGGCTCGGCCACCCATGTGAGCTCCACAAATTCCTTCATGAACCTCACCAAAGCTGATTTTGCTCCTTCGGGGCCTATACATCTCATAAGGGGTCCAAGATAAGATCTTTTGTATAGTCTCCCATTCTCGAATGACAAATCTAGCTGATCGAATCTTGATCAACCTTGCCTCTACTGGATCCTCGGGTAATTTGTCATCCCTTAGGTACTCGATTATTGGATCCATCCAAAGAACGTTCGCTTCAATGTAAGAAATTTCTTTCTCATGATAACTTGGAAAAGTTATCTCTTCAATGTAGACCGAAGGGTCTAGATTCTTTTCCATGGCATTGGCTAGTCGGGATAGCTCATCTCGCCACTGAATTTTCATTCCTCGAAATCTGAGATATCTTCAAATTCCGAAATTGGTTTTGAAATGCCCGCACTATCTCCCGATATTTTTGCAAGCGTGGTTCTTTAATGCCATACTCCCCCCCGGACTTGGTTGACTATAAGCCGAGAGTCACTATAAATAGTAACATCTGCAATGGCTAATGCTTTTGACAACCGAAGTCCCGCTATCGTAGCCTCATATTCTCGCTTCGTTATTACTTGCATCAAATGCGAATCTCAAAGCATATCGAATAATAAATCCTGCTGGACTTTTTAATAGAATTCCAGCTCCTGCTCCATCTTTATTACTCGAATCGTCCACATATACCTCCCAAGTGGTTGGTATAATGGGATCCTCAATGGTGGGTTCCACTCGGTGCAGTAGTTTCTACTACAAAGTCGGCTAATGCCCGAGCCTTGATTGCGATTCGGGGCTTAAAGCTCACTTGGAACTCACCGAGCTCAACCGACCAGACACCATCCTTCCGGACAAATCAGGTTTGTTACGAACTTTACTAAGAGGAAAAGTTGTAAATACCTCAATTGGATGAGCCTGAAAAAATGGCCTTAGCTTCCCGGCGGCCATCATGAGAGCAGTAGTCCGCTTCTCAATCTGCGAATATCTCGTCTCCGCATCTAGCAACACGTGGCTTACATAGTAAATCGGCCATCGTTTTTTATCTTTCTCCCAAACAAGTACCGCACCGACCGCCGAAAGGGACGTCGCTAGATATAGCTGTAATATTTCCCCCTTCTCGGCCTCGGACAGGATCGGTGGTTGTCCAAGTGCTTCTTTAATTCCTCGAAAGCTTTCTGGCACTCTTCAGTCCACTTTGCTTCCTTATTGCCCTTCAGGTCTTTAAGTGCCTTGAAGAAAGGCAAACATTTTTCTCCAGACTTGGAGATAAATCGATTTAAAGCGGCAACTCTCCCTGTCAAACACTGTACATCCCGAACAGTTTTGGGAGCCTCCATATCAATTAGAGCTTGTATTTTGGCAAGATTAGCCTCAATTCCCCTTTGTGATACCATGAAGCCCAAAAATTTGCCCGAGGAGACTCCAAAGGCACATTTTTCTGGGTTTAGCTTCATTTGATGTTTCCTTAGTACTGAGAAAACCTCAGTCAAATCTGCAATATGATTTGCTTTTGTAAAGCTTTTCACTAGCATGTCGTCAACATAAGCTTCAACATTCTTTCCTATCAGCTCTTTGAAAATCTTGTTGACGGCCCTCTGATATGTTGCTCCCGCATTCTTCGGGCCAAAAGGCATGACCTTGTAATAATAGCTCTCACGATCAGTCATGAAAGCCGTATACTTCTCATCCTCCTTATTCATAAGGATCTGATTATACCCTGAGTAGGCGTCCATGAAACTTAAAGTTTCATATCCTGCAGTCGCATCTATCAAGAGGTCAATCCGAGGCAACGGGTAGCAATCTTTCGGGCAAGCTTTGTTTAGATCTGTGTAGTTTGTACACATCCTCCACTTCCCATTCGCCTTTTTCACCATCACCACGTTGGCCAACCAAGTTGGGCACTCAATTGGTTCTATGAAACCAGAATTCTTAAGTTTTTCAACTTCGCTTCGAACGGCTTCATACTTTTCAATGGAGAAATTTCTTCTTTTCGTATCACTTGGTTTCGCCTTAGGGTCTATACAGAGTTTGTGCTCTGCAATGGCCCGATCGATTCCGAGCATGTCCTCAGCAGACCATGCGAATACATCTTTATTCCGTTGAAGAAATAACTTCAACTCATCTTTGAACTCTTCCATTTGTTCAGACCCGATATAAGTAATCTTTTTCTTATCCTCGGTACACAGCTGGATTTGCTCCAGCTTCTCCACTAGTTCGGGCCTTTGCATCTCTATCTCTTCCCGATCATCTCGAACTTCTATGGGGAGGGCAGTTACCTTCCTCGGACCCTCCTTGTCTTTTAAATAGGCAACATAACACTGCCGAGAGATCTTCCGGTCGGAGGAGACTTGACCAATTCCCATATCAGTCGGGAATTTTATCTTCGGGTGTTTTGTTGAAACAATAGCACCTATCTTGGATAAAGATGGTCGCCCGAGAATCATATTATAGGCTGGTAGTTCTCGAACCACCAAAAAATTGATTCGGACAGTTGTTTCCTTAGGAAAACTTCCAATGGATAAATCCAATTGGACCGATCCTTCCGCCACCGCAGATGACCCCCGCAAAGCCATATAGATGTGTGGATGAAGGTTTCACCAAGTCCCGATCCACCTTCAATTTTTGATACACTTCGTAGGAAATTAGGTCACTGCAGACCTCGTATCAATCAAAACTCTATGCACTTCCCGCCGTGCAATCTCTACCTTGATGACTATAGCATCATCATGAGGTAAACAAACGTCTCTTTCGTCTTCCTCGCTAAAGGTGATAGAATCTTCACCATTCAGCCTTCTTCCGCTTCTGCGTCTCTCCGGTTCCAACAAATTTGGATTTTGTTTTCGGACTCCGGAGTGATTCGGGCTCTGGTCCTCCGAAGATGGTAAGGATCGGTGACCTAGTAGCTTCAATCACCTCCTTGCCTTTCTTAGACTTCGGGGCCTCCCTTGATCGTTCCGAACTAACCGAACGATCCCTCTTTGGAGCAGCCGCACGTGGCTCCTCCCTTCTCCCGCTAACAAACCGGACGGATGTCCCCGAGATATCAATCTCTCAATATCTCGCCTTCGGATGACGACAGTCATTAGTATAATGACCATAGTCCTTGTGGAATCGGCAATACTTTTCCCGATCTTGTTGCTCTCCGGGTTTCAAAAGAATTTTAGGCGGCCACTTTAAAATATTTTTTCTTTTGAGGATATTCAAAATATCAGCCCGAGGAGCAATCAATGGAGTGTACTCACTTTTACCGGGGGACCTTTGGCGCCAAGGCTGGGATTTTCCAACCCGATCGAGAACATTTTTCTTTGGCTTCGCTTCGCTCAGAGCCTTTTGTTCCTTATTGGAGACTTTATTATCTCCTTGGCGCGCATCTAGAATCTCCATGACTTCAGCCTCGCTTCGGCATCTCTCGTACCAACTCAACATAAGTCGCAGGCATATCCCGTAGTAATAACTCCAGGAGTTTCCGATTAGTGAGTCCCGTGAATAGAGCAGATTCGGCTACTTGTTCATCCAAGTTTTCTATCTCCATCGTCACTTTGTTGAATCTTTTTAGAAACTCTCCGATCGATTCGCTCTTTCCTTGTTTGACAAGTAAACAAGGTTTCTTCCGTTTTCTTGACTCGTATTCCACTCCGGAATCGCCCTATGAATTGGCGCGCCAATTCGTCAAAGTTTACGATCCTTCCAGAGGGGAGGTTAGAAAACCACTTTTGTGCTGCTCCAGTTAGAGATGAACCAAAAACCCCGCATAAAATTTCATCGTAATTACCGAAACCGCCATGGTCTCGTTGGTAATAGCCGATGTGAGCTGTTGGATCTCCGGAGCCATCGAATGTTGAGAAGGTAGGCAAACGGAAGTTATGGAGAAATTGATATCCCGCAATTGGCTCAGCAAAGGGAGTCTTCCGAATGACTGAGTAAATATCCTCAGTTATTCTTCCCTTAGCCAACTGCCCTAATTTCTCATTGATGTTGGCCAATTCTTGACCATCTGGGTCGGGTGATCTTCAGCAATATGATCACGACCTCGATTAACATGATCATCCCGTGCTACTCGATCATCACGAACAGCCCGTCCTTCCCGAGCATTCCTCTCATCACGAACTGCTCGATCATCACGAACGGTTCTTCTAACAGTGGGTGAGTGAGTTCTTACCCCTGTATCCAACCTTGTGTTTGAATCAGTTGTACTCTCTAGCGGTCTGTCGAACCGATCGTCTCGCCTCGGTTGATCATCGATCCTCCGAAGTCCTCGGTCTCCTTCACGGAAATTCTGATCACGTGGCAATGCACGTCTCCCTGAATCGCGCTGATCAGGCTCTTGTGGTAAAACCACTCGTCTGGTGAGCATGCGGAGTGCTTGGCTCACCTCCAAGAGTTGAATCTTTACTTGATCCAATTGATCTTGGATTGTATCAGGAGGAGGATTACGTCCTCCCTGGCCACCATCCACCTCGATAGGATTTTGGCTTTCCTGGGGATTATCTGGATTATTCACTCCAGGTATCTGAACACCGGAATTGCGTTGTGCAGCCGCTGCTGATCTAGTCACCATGGCTTTTCAAGTCGTTTCCCACAGACGGCGCCAATTGATGCGTCCAAAATCTGCTCAGCCCTTGGATCTCCACGTGATGTCCTGCAAAACGAAAGCGTCAGATGTGGCCCGACCATTAGGGTCGGGAGTCCACCTCCGAAGGCTAAGTCAGTTGATGAACTTAATCACAAACGGCTCTGCTAGAAGCGCAGAGCTGAGGAATGAAGAACCGGGAAAGGTGATCTAGATAGCAGATCGCTGATAGTTTAGGTCTATCAGTATGTATCTGAACCTGAGTCTCAGATAGTATTCTTTTTTCCATCCCCCACCTTGTATGGTAGTGAGGTTTATATAGAGTGTACCTTCGAATCTCTTTCGGAGGGATGCACTTGAGCCTTCTTCGGGTAGTCGTTGGATCTTATCAGTGAGATCCGTTGAGCAATAGACTTCTACTAGTTTGGGCTAGTAGAGGACTCCTGAGATAACCTTTAGGTTATACGATGTTTATCCCTTCGATAATGATTATCCACAGCCGTCAATTCGAGTTTGCCATCATTAGGGTGATTACCCTAATCCATAAGTAGGATTAGGGCACGCTTGCAGCCGAATAAGCTTTCTTCTTCAGCAAGCCATCTTCTGGATCCGGTTTGCTCGGGAGCGAATCGGTTCTTTTCGTCTCGACCAGGGTCGAGGGTCGGACCAGGTATGAACCCGGTCTGATCATAATCCCTCTGTATCAAGCTGTTTCCAAAACTCCAAAAGATGTAGTAACTTCGATTGGATTTCCTTCTGGGTAACAAGAGAGAGGTTGCTGCCGAACCATATAACCTTTGCATAAGGGTAAGAGAGAAGGATATGGTCCATTGATTCACTCGGATAGCCACATCTTCTGCACATGGGATCAATGGGAATTTGTCTCCTCATAAGATTTTCTCCACTAGCATGACCCTGGGCCAAGGCTTTCCATAGAAAAGTCTTTAGTTTTGGGAGGCACTTGCAGTTCCAAACTTTTTTCCAAATCTCAGGCTTTATAAGCTCCCATTCGTGGACTCTTGAGGACGAGGCTGCTCTTGAAGACCTATAATCTCTCTCATTTGATAATAGGTGATATGCTGATTTAATTGAAAAGAACCCGCTCTTGGCTCCCCCCCCCCCCAAATAATCTTGTCCTCTTGAGGGTTGATGCTAAGTTTAATCATGAGGATGGCAGAAATATCACTTTGACTAAACAAGTGATTCAAAAGAGGTAGGTTCCAATTCCGATTATCAACATCAATTAACTCATAAACAAGCTGGATATCACAAAATTCGGGTTTAGGGGTCCGAACCTTGAAATTTGGAGCTGAAGGTATCCAGTTACCCTACCATATGTTGATGCTTTCACTATTGCCAACTTGCCACAACATTCCTTTTTGGATGACCTCTCTACCCTTTAGGATGCTTCTCCAACCCCAAGATGGCGAACTACCTGCTCAGGCTTCCATGAAAGAACACTTTGGGAAGTAAACAGCTTTCATAACCCTTCCCCATAAAGAATTCGGGTTCTCAAAGAGTCCCCAGGCCACTTTTGCAAGGAGGGATAGGTTATGTAGGCTAGGATCTCGGAAGCTCAATCCCCCTTTTTCCTTTGAGCGGCATAGACTAGTCCCTAAAATCCAATGAAGTTTCCTTTCTTGATCCTTCTAGCCCCAATAAAAGTTTGATATTGCTTTCTTAATAGTGGTGTGAGTGTCAGCCGGTAAGAGAAAGTGAGATGCTGCATAAGGATGGACAAAAGTGAGAGCGGGTATAGACTAGTCCCTAAAATCTCTCTCAGCATTCTCCCCTAGATGGACAAAAGGAACCTTTTTCAACCCCATTAACCAAAAGTGAGTAAGAAATAGAGGTAATACATTCCATTACCAAGTCAACCCATCTTTCACAGAATCGTAGTTGGATCCATGTTGCAGCAATAAATTGCCACTCAAGGCGATCATAGGCCTTTTTCATATCTAGTTTCAATCCAAGAAATTTTTTCTTCCCTTTTTTCAAATGCTTAATAGAATGAAAGAGTTCATGTGCAACAAACACATTATTAGAAATCAGATGGTCGGGTACAAAAGCAAATTGAGAGTGAGATATGATACCTTCTAAGGAGTTGCTGAGTCTTTCTGCAAAGATTTTGGATATTACCTTGACTGCCACTCCAGATAAACTAATAGGTCTGAAATGTTCAGCTTTCTCAGGGATTTCTAGCTTCGGAATCAGGCAAATAAATGTCTTGTTCAAGTCCTTAGGAAGTACCCCTTTAGAGAAAAATTCTGTTACAACACTGCATAACTCCAACTTGGTAATATCACAATATTTTTGAAAAAAGAGGGGAGGGAACCCATCTAGCCTTGAAGCTTAAGAGGGCCCATCTCAGCAAGGGAAGGTAGAATAACAAAAGAGAGACTACTTATGTTATGGATTTACATAAAATGAACGGGACCCTATCTCGTTAGGGGCTTACTCAGAAAGGGGGCTTTACCCTGACGCAAGTAGTGTCCGCGGCTATACTATATCAAATAGCATGGAGAATTTTCTGTTCATCAGGGGTATGACACAATAGATCATTCACTTCATATGAAATTTTTGGATGGACAATGGATAAGGCCTTATCAAGAGCATGCTGTTGGACCCCTTGTGAAGTCAGACTTTCAACAAAGTGTTTCAAAAAAACTTCACAAACTCCTTCAGAATCTGTCCAAACATCATCTTGATCCTTTAATTGTAAAATTTTGTTTCCTTGTCTTCTTGAAACTGTTGAAGCATGGAGGAATCTAGAATTTGTGTCTCCACATTTGATCCAATCAACTCTACTCTTTTGGTGCCACATCATTTCCTCTTTAAGAAGTTCTTCTTCAAGCTTTTTTGCTACTTCTGCCTCCTCTTCAAAATTATAGACACCTTCATCATTTTTCTCAATTACTTCAAGCTGGATTTTCAGATTGGCAATATTACTCTATACCCTGCCAAAGACCTTCTAATTCCACCGAGATAAGCTAGTTTTACAACTACTTAACTTGTGAGAGAGTCTGCTACCATCAAATTGCCTTGCTTCTTGATTCCAGGCATCATAAATCACCTTTTCACAACCCTCGTGCTTTGTCCACATAGCTTCAAACCTCAATGGACGTTTTCCTTTTGCCTTTTTTCCCATTGTATCAAGAATGATTGAATTGTGATTGGATGAGACAACAGGTCTTACCCAAATCACAACATTTTCAAACATAATTCTCCAGAGGTCATTATATAATGCTCGATACAATCGCGTTCTTATGTTTGCCACACCAGCCTTCGGTTGTTCCAAGTAAAGGTCAGACCTTTTGTTCCCAAGTCCATAAGACCACAGTTGGAGATCATATCTTTGAAATTTTGAATATCCCTATTTCCCTTCTTGTTACCACTAGCTTTTTTGTGCCAACCCAAAATCTAGTTGAAATCTCCGATACAAACCCATGGTTCATTACGTTGAGCACCAATATTTATCAAATAATCCCACACTTTTTGTAAAATCCAGCCCAAACCTAACCAGGACACCCTATTTGTTTTGGGATAAAGAAAGACTCGTTTGATGTTAGACCTTAAAGTTGGACCTTGATTTCAGTGTTATTATCTTTGAAAGCCTTAGGAAGTCATGCAAGACCTTTCCCTGAGGGTAGATCTGTAATATCCGGCCTTATCCTAACCTTGACCCGGCCCGGAATCTGTTATGTTTGTAGGTCCGAAGACCCGAAGTGGGGGGAAAAGAGACTTTTGGACCCTTTTGATTGATGATTTGGTGTCGGAGCCCAAGCCCATGGACATTGACGATGATGCCCCTCACTTGAGAGCATTGTCAGTGTTAGTTTTGAATCTGCGCACCGAAGAGGGGTGAATTAGTTGAAATACATAATGAACTCCTGTGCTCAATCCAAAAGTATTTCCTGAAACTATACTTCTTTATTGACTTGTATAAGAAAACCTCACTCAATTTGACCCCGTATAGCTCTCCAAATCCCTGTCCGAAGTTGCTGAACTATGTCTGACAAATCCTGCTTGCGCATCGAAGAGGGATGAGTTAGTTGAAGTACCTAATGAACTCCCATGCTTTATCCAAAGATATTTCTGGAAACTAGACTTCTTGATTGACTTGCAGAAGAAAACCTCACTCAATTTGACCCCGTATAGCCCTTTGAATCCTGTCCAAAGTTGCTGAACTATTTCTGGATTTTCTGCTGAAACCTGTTTTGGTCGATCCTCTTTGGTCAATGCCATCAACCAAAGTGCATCGACCAAAGTTGCCCAGATTCGAGAAAAAGATGCTTTTTGGATATTTCTTCCTCTATTTAAGTGAAACCTCGAACTTACAACCATATTTTACTCATTTTCAACACCTGAGAACATGGGAAGGCTCCTCTTAGGCTCCTCCTTGGCTTGGGTGATGATCTTCTACAAGAATCATTGTCTCTCTTCTCCAACTATCATCTTCTAAGGTATGATTCTCTCTCTTGCTCTCTATCCTACCCACTTCTCTTCTTCTTTTTACTGATGAGACCATGGCCAAGGTGCTGCAACCTTGCAAACACCTTGCCATGAATGTCTCTTCCCATTTATACTTGCTTTTCCTTCATTCTTGCTATGCCTCACTTGCATCTTGATCCTTGCATATGCATTACCATGATTCTTTGCTTAACAACTTGATTTCTTATACTAGACTGAAATGTGGAGTATGATTAGCCTAACTTCTGGCTTGCAATTGACTGTAATCTTGTTCCTAACCCATTCCCCAACTTATTCTCTAGCTTCCCTTTCAATTTCATCGATTTCTCATGAATACTAGGATTCTTGTCTTTAGAACATAGGACCTCAATTTGGGGGTTTTCATTTGGACCATTGGATTGTGAGAATACTTTCTAGGTAGTGTTCTTACATTGTTATTAAGCATCCCTCCAAGTTTAGGATCGATCCAAGCCCTGGAAGACCAATTTCTGACCAAATCACCAAAATCCAACTTGTTGCCCAAAACCACTTTTGGTCGATGGTCTTTGGTCGATGCCATCAACCAAAGTGCATCAACCAAACATGCTACTGACAGCAACCTTGCTCCATTTTGACCCGTTCGACCTCCGATTTTCCCGATTTCTTTTCTAACCTTTCATTTATGTTTGTCTAGGGTCTTATTACCATCTTTGGATCATTCTTTTGAGATTGTTGGATTATCATCATCGTGACTTAAGGTAAGGATGGTTATCGCCATAAATACATAGGCTATGTGCTTATGTCTTGATGCTCATAACTTAGTGAACATAGCCTCTTAATTACTTTTGAATATCATAGGACTGCAATAAATGTTTTAGAACAGTAGTATTGTGATTTCATATACTCTTGCCATAATGATTTATTATTCTTGCTACTTGTATATATGATGGATCATTTCGATGTTATGATTTAACTTCTATCATGATGATGTATCAAATGTATGCAATATGATGGACTTGAGTATGTGATTGCTTAGGTATAACTTGGGATTGAGGAGTGTCCTATTGACGCTTATGTCCTTGGGCATCGGAGGGAATAGTATGGGATGTTCTCTGAAGATGCCTATCGACACTTTCCCGGGTTATTGGATGACATAAATAGGATTGTCTAGTTGTTTGGCTAGGATGTCCCTATCGTATCAGACCCGAATCGGAAGGGCATTGAGACCGAACGACCCGTTGTAGCAGTGGGGATTTGTGGGCACTCAAGACCGGTGAAATGATCCGTGAGAGGTCATAAATCTCATTGTGGGAGCCATTTATTGGTAGGGTTGCAAATGGATAGACTTGGGCTCACGGGCGCTCGAGGATCGGTGGGTCATATCCGTGAGGGGATGTGAGAGCTTCCTGTCTACTATTTGTGGATGACCAATAGGGTTGATGAGTCTGGTGGGTAATATCCATGACTCTAGTGTGAAGGATACCGGAAAGGATCCCGGGATGGGAGGAATGGGCGTATCTGGATCTGACATGATATGACTAAGTAGATGACTTGCATTGGGCTAGGCTTTACCGTGACATGCGCCAATACTTAGACCAAATGGTGATGTGAGAGAGCAGTGACCGAAACCCCAACCATGGATTTGTCCGAGAGGGATGCAGGACCCAATTCCCCCCAGTGATTGAGTGACTGAGACTTATCTAAAGAAGTATGGTGCTATGACTTAAAGCATGTCTACCTTAGCGACTAGCATTCATAGAGTTAGAATCATACTTGCATCATGTGTTTCATATCATATTGGATCATGTTATGGTTTGTATCATATGGCTTATGTTTTATGAAATAACTACCTTGCTGAGTTCTTTTGAACTCACTCTTTTTTGCAACATCTTTGTTATACTCTATTACAGGTACTACTACTGTCGACTTTGACAACCAACACTCTGAAGACCAAGTTGATGACCCGTACCCCACTAGTCACGGGGTACGAGTTGATAAAGACTAGTAGTCCGAGATTGGGACTTATCTGGAGCAGTTCGGTTTTGCACTTATGTGTTAGGGATGGGATATCGTCTCATTCCCCTTTTTAACCTTTTAGTTAATTCGTTGAGACCGTAGTTTAGTCTGTTCCTTGGTCATGTTGGGAACTGGTTGTAACCCTTACTTTAGTCGATTTACCTTCCGCTATTATTATAGGATGGGTTTCCCCCTTCCTTTTCACACTTTGACTACTTGTCCTAGTTGTGTCATTTCCGCACTCTGATGTTTCTTGCGATCCTTCTGAGATCCTTTATTGACTTTATTATTAAAATATTTGAATACAAAGAATTGTTCTTGCTTTTGATTATATTATTGTGCTAAGTGACTATGAACTTTCTTAAACTTGATCGGCGGGACTGTAATTCACTCCCCAGGGTAATCCAGATAGGGTACCCCGTTGGTGGATTTAGGGCGGGATGTGACACTTTTTGTCTCAGATCCCTACGTGGATAACCATACACACAAGATAGAAAAAACACCTTCTTTTTCCACAGTAACTTCTACATCAATTACTTTATCACTGGCACATAACACTTTGACTAAGATGTTTCTTTTCCAGAGAAGAGCCAAACCACCAGAGTTTCCAATAGATGCAATGGAGAATTGATTATCAAACTGAATCCTTCTCTTAATCTCCAAAATTTTGCTGACTTGACACTTGGTTTCAGAAAGGAAGATGAGATTAGGTTTATCCGACTTGGAGAGATTTTTTAAAGCTCGAATTGCCTGGAGCTCCCCACACCTTGGCAATTCTAGCTAAGCATCCTCATTGGACCCAATGGGACTGATAAACTCCAGTCACCACGGGTCCAGCTTGTAAAAAATTCTCCACATCATTTGCATCACCTTTGTCTTCCTCAAAAACAAGAGTTGTTTTAGTTTCCTTTCCTTGTTTCTCCAGTTCTAGTTTTCTTAGCCTTGGGTCCTTTTCTTGTTTCATATGGCTTCACCACCTGCTTAGCTTTGGCATGGGTTTGGCATTCCTGATCAAGTGAATATTACCAATAGAGGTGGATGGGTCAGGGTTGGAAAGGCATGAGTTAGGTGGGCTTTGGATTGTAGGATCAGAGAGATGTGAGGGTAGGGAGATCAAGTTGGACTGAGGAAAGGAAATAATAGAACTATTTTGAAGGCTAGAACTATTTTGAAGGCTAGATGGACTCGAGTTTGCAAATTTCTCAGAAGATCCTTGGAAATTTTCTTTAAAGGGGGTGACAGGCAGGGGGGTGACCGAAGGAAGGGTTAAACTATCTTCCTTGTTTTGTGAAAGAAGTGAGGGACAAGTGGCTATTAAAGTTGGTTCTGTAGGATTATTTAAGCTAGATTGAGCAATGTTGACTTTTACCAGGTGTTGCAGGAGAGAGGCAATGGCAGGAGAATGTTCAGGGCATTTTTGAATAAATTAATGGATAGGACTAGGAAAGGTGATGTGGTGGACAGGGGAGTTAGCAAGAAAGTGGTGATTTGTATTGTGGCTCTGATCGCCTACCTGAGCAAGCAACCTCTTATCAAATGTCCCTTTTTCACAACGGTTCTCTATGATGGTGACTTCAGAGGAGGTGGCCTGCTGAGAGTTGATCACGTGGAGAGATGTACTGTTGGAACCTGGAGAAGCTTGCTTCTTTGATGGTAGAAAAGAGTTGTCAGAGCTGAAAAGCTGATAAGCTGAAGTGTCAGACTGACCTTGGGAAAATATGTGTGTATGTGTATCACCTTCCTCAAGCCGGTAGGATTTCCGCTGCCTGAGTTGGTGTGGGCTTCTTCCGGCATCTCAAAGGAAGTTTCTACTGTGTCATTGTTTGAAAATATCATCTTGGCTTGACGAGTTAGTCTTTCATCAAGTTTGCTTCCTCGCATTTCCACGCTACCTTTCGGCACTGGCCCATTCAGACAGCAACGACTTGGATTGCAACCATGAAGCTTGGAGTGTTCTTGAATTTCTTCAAATCTTCTAGTACATTGAATTTCCTCATGACCGAATCGGTTACAATAAAAACAGCATAGAGGGAGCTTTTCATATCTAACTGGGATGGTGGAGGGAGGACCTAATTGACGGTGCACAGTTACTTCAGCTCTGAGAGGTTTTCTGATGTCCAACCGGATATGAGCACGGACATAATGGACTCTATTTTCCAAACTGGAAACCATCTATAATCATGGTTGACTTAGCTTCACCCACCTTCTTCATGGTCTTCCTTAGAATAATTGGATCCATAAGATCAATGGGTATAGCATGAAACTTAACCCAAAACATGGTATGGATGAACTCCCATTGCTACTCTTTGTTCCAGTGTTCCAAAACAAGAAGGTTTCCAGCAACGACCCAAGGTTCGCCATTCATAACATTGGTTTTGTCCATAGCATGGTGGAAGTGAAATGAAAAGGTTTGGTTATCAAGATCAGATATCTCAACTTTATGTTTTGGGTTCCATGCTGAGATTAGTCCCTCTGTCACATCCACCCAGCCGGTACCCTACTTGGCATAACCAAGTGTGTGATCCACAGCCCTGAAGATCAAGTATCGAGGTAATCAACCTCCCACATAGACAATAACATAATCATGAACATAAATAATCAATGTGCAAAGTATAAATGAAAGATCCAAATAAGGAAAGAATAAAGTCATATATCATTAAAGTATGAAAGGTAACAAAATGTCAAGATCATAAAGTAAAGTGAGGTGGAAATCTCACTCTACCAATAGCGGAAAGTAGTTCCAAAAAGAAAGGAAAAGAGATCAAAACTAATCCCAATAACAAGTACAATGAGTAACTAAATCATTCTCAATCTTATATAGGACACCTGTATAAGTATAAATCTAAAAAATGGCACAAGGGCGCTTCCACTCTATCGTCAGACTAAGCATCGTACGTAGCATAATCACCCACGGAATCTTCAATGTAATTGTCATAACTACAATCACCTTCTTGGAGATATGTCTCCTCTCCCTGCGCTTCTTCATACAAGCACTCATGATACTCAGAACCTGTAGAGGAATCTAACAATACATAGCACAAAAGGAGTGAGTTTCAAAAGAAACCCAGTAAGGCAGTTAAATCCATAATAACATAAATAGCAAGATTTCCAGACAAAGTATGATGCAATGTGATATGAAACATATGATGCATTATGATTCTAACTCTATGTATGTTGGTCTCTATTGGCAGACATGCTTTAAGTCATAGCACTGTACTTCTTTGGAAAGGTCTCATCACACAATGCCTTTTAGTAGTGGGTCCGGCATCCCTTGGGACATTCCATGGCTGGGGTTTAGGTCACCGCTCTCTCACATCACCATTGGTCTAAGTACTAGCGCATGTCAGGGTTAAAGCCTAGCCAAATGCGAGTCTTCTACTTAGTTACATCAACTCAGATCTAGATACGTCCATTCCTCGCCCCTGGCAATCCTTTATGGTATCCTTCACACTAGAGTCCTCATAGTCCCTGACTACGGACTCATCAACCCTATTGGTTATCCACATATGGTAAACGGGAAGCTCTCATGTCATCTCACGGGTTGGTTACCGGTCTTGAGCGCCCACAAGCCCAAGTCTATCCATATGCAACCCTACCAATGAATGGCCTCTTTCGAGTATCCACAATGTGATCCATGTCCTCTCACGGATTGGTTACCGGTCTTGAGCGCCCATGAGTCTCCATTGCTACCACAGGTCGTTCGGTCTCAATACCCTTCCGACTAGGGTCTGATATAACGGGACATCCTAGCCAAACACTTCTAGACATCCCTAGGTATGACAATCAATAGTTTAGGAAGGTGTCAAGGGGCATCTCTGGAAACATCATAATATTCCCGTTAATGTCCAAGGACACAAGTGTCAAAAGGACACCTCCCCTTTCCAAACCATACCTAATCATTCACAACCATGAATCAATCATATCATTAATATAGTAACTTCTTATATGGAAAGAAATTAATAACATTATCCAACTTGTATATAATTGGTGAGTAAATCATACATGAACTAGCTAACATAAACAAGTATTGCTACTGTAATTAGAGTAGTTGCATCAGTAGAATATCCATATAAAAATCTAATTATGGAAACAATTCAGAGATTCAAATATGGAAACTAAATCATGCAATCTATATAATTAAGGAAATAACTATCCTTACCTTAATTACTTCGCAAAGGATCTTGGGGATCAAGGAAGATCTTGTCTAAACTTGGAAAGAAAATCCTAGACAAGTATATATGTCATATTAGGAAAGAAACCTAGAAGGTAAGAGATCAAGTCATCCAAAACAGACCAAATATGAGGTTACTGTCCTCATTGGTCGATTGATTGGTCTACTGACTCAGTTGACCAATCAGTCGACCAATAGAGTCAGTGACTGACAAAATCAGAGATTTCTGATTAAAAATCCGAATTTTGTGATTTAAAAGGACTCCAAACAAAAGGAAATATGCAAGGATAGTATATTGGTCTATAGAGGACTTCAAAACCCTAATAATATCAAGTCTTCATGTCACAAAATAGGAAACAAAAACTTACCATAATTAGATCAATCATGGTTCTTGGAGAAATTATGGCAAAATCATGGAAGAGAAACTATAGAATGATGGATCACTACTCTGATAAAGAATTCATGAAAAGCATGTATAGATCTTCAAGAAAAATAGATCTAAGGTTGAAGAACATTGAATCTAAAAAAGGAAAGAAGATGAATACATGGTTTCCTTCAAAAGCGAGTGATGATCTTGATGAAGATCATCCATCAAGCTTTAAATCCTTAGGAAAAGAGAGAAGATGAGTAGAGTGATGGTTGCTACAGATATGCAACATCAACTCTACTGTTCTCAAACCGAAAAGGAAAGAAACTATGGAGAATCAAAGATAAAGAAGAAAGGAGGATCATCACATACCTTTTGATGCAAATGCAAGAGATTTGATGAAGATCCGTCAAGAAAATCACCAAGGATGCAGAGGAGATGACTTAAAGAGAGCTTTGGTTTGTTCCAGGAAGTTTGGAGGCACAAAAGACGAGTAAGACTCGAAGTTGGGCTTAAATAGAGAAGCCAAGACCTAATCCAACAAAACTGATCCCATTGGTAGATTGATTGGTCGACTGGGCCAGACGACCAATGAGTCGACCAATCAGGACAACAAATCCAAAACAGGGATTTGAAGGCTCAGATCAAATCCAAACATGAAGGGGTTTTGCACACACACCAAGTGGCTTACCTAGTATGTAGAAATGCCTTTGAACCAAGTCAGAGAGTACTCCAAGACCATCAACTAAATCCATCTTCATCAAGGTGCAGTTTTCATAAATGGAACACTGTCATGAACACTCATGGATTCTAAGCCAAACACCATGTCTTCCACTGAGATGGCCCATAGCTGACTTCTTGCCTTACTTCGGGTTGTCGGACCTACAAACAACAGGGTTTCCCGATCAAGGTTAGGGCTGCGTTTCACATTCTCACCCCTAAAAGAAATTTCTTCCTCGAAATTGAAAGCGTACCTGAACTTCCAAAGAGGTGAGGAAACTTCTCCTTCATATCTTCTTCCTTCTCCCAAGAAGCTTCTTCAGGGGTATGGTTCTTCCACCGAATCTTTACCAAGGGAATGGTGCGATTCCGTAGTTGCTTGTCCTTCCTATCTAGGATTTCGGCTGGCTCTTCATCATAGGTAAGATCAGCACTAAGTCCTTCGGGTGCTTGCTGTAAAATGTGTTCCGGGTTCTCTATGTACTTCCGAAGCATTGAAACATGAAACACATTATGGACTCCAGCAAGAGGCGGAGGCAATGCCAATCGATATGTAACAGGTCCAATCTTCTCCAGAATCTCAAAAGGTCCAATGAAACGAGGGCTAAGCTTACCCTTAACATTGAATCTCATCACACCCTTCATTGGTGAAACCTTCAAGAAAACTTTCTCTCCAACTTGAAATTCCAAATCAGTCCTTCTCTTGTTAGCATAAGAGTTTTGTCTTGACTAAGCAGACTTAATCCTTTCTCTGATCATATCAACCATCGTGCTTGTAGCTTCAATCATTTCAGGACCTAAGACCTTTCTTTCACCAGTCTCAGCCCAGTACAACGGTGTCCTACAAGTATTACCATACAAAGCCTTGAATGGAGCCATGCCTATTGTTGATTGATAACTGTTGTTATAGGCAAACTCTACCAAGGCTAAGTGTTCATCCCAATTACCACCCATATCCACAACACAGGATCTGAGCATGTCTTTCAAGGTCTGAATTGTTCGCTTAGATTGTCCATCCAACTGTGGGTGATGAGCCGTACTCAAATTCAATTGGGTTCCCAAGGCTTTTTGCAAACTGTTCCAAAACCTTGAGGTGAACCTAGGATCACGATCAGAAACAATACTCTTTGGCACTCCGTGCAGACGAACCACATTGTCCACATAAAGCCTAGCTAGCTTATCCAGGGTATGAGTGATCTTCATAGGAATGAAGTGGGCTGATTTGGTCAACCTATCAACTATCAACCATACAGTGTCATTGCCTTTACTTGTCCGAGGCAAGCTAGTCAAGAAGTCCATAGAGATATCTTCCCACTTCCAACTAGGAATGGGAAGGGTTGAAGTAATCCAGATGGAGGTTGACGAACGGCTTTCACATGCAGGCAAGTCTCACACTTGGCAACAAAATCATCAACATCAGCCTTCAAACCAATCCACCAAAAATGTTCCTTCAAGTCCTTGTACATCTTGGTGCTTCCAGGGTGTACTGTAAAGATTGACTGGTATGCTTCCTTCAATATTTCTTTCTTAATTTCCTCATTTGCTGGCACACAAAGTCTACCTCTAAACAATAAAGCACCATCCATGGATATACTGAAGTCGGGGTCAGACTCAGGATTCGAAGAAATCTTCTCAACCTTGTCCTTAAATTCTTGATCAGAACTCTACAGAGCAACAATCCTATCTCTGAGGGTAGATCTTACCGTCATGGTAGAAAGAACAGAATCTGAATTCTTAGGGACAACTTCCAAATCAAAGCTCGAAATTGAAGACAACAAGGGTTGACTGTCACATCCCCCCAGAAGGTACCCTAACTGGCATACCCGGGAGTGTGATCCACAGCCCCGAAGATCAAGTATCGAGGAAATCATCCTCCCACATATACAATAACATAATCATAAACAGGAAATAATGAAGGTTTAAATATTATAAACAAAAGATTTAAAATCAAGAAATGAATAATCAATATAATCAGAGTGCGGAAATGATACCAGATGTAATCACATCAAAAGAAGTAGAGTGAGGCGGAAACTCGCTCCATAGATACAGCGGAACGTAGTATGTAAGCCTAAAAGGAATTACAACCGAAACAAAAGAAAATAAGAAAGAGAAACTAAACTTAAGAGTTTTCTATCCTATAGACGACATCTTCAAAATAATGGACTTCGTCAGTCCAACAGAGATGTTCCATCTCTACATTACGTCTAATCGTAGTATGCAACTTGATCGCTCGAGGGATCATCAATGTAATCTTGATTGTTGCCAACACCTTGTGTGTAGTACGCTTCATCGGCTTGCACTTCATCGTACTGTCCGTCATAGTAATCAGTACCTGTAGAATAGTCTAACAAAAGATTGTACAAAAAGGAATGAGTTTCAAAAGAAACTCAGTAAGGCAAGTTAACTCATAAATACATATATCAGAACATAACAAGATGCAATGCAGTATGAAACAAATAATGTATGTATGCATCTAAACTCTATGTATGCTGGCCTCTATTGGCAGACATGCTTTAAATCATAGAACCATACTTCTTTGGGTAGGTCAGTCACACAACGCCTTTTGGTAGTGGGTCTGGCATCCCTTGGGACATTCCATGGCTGGGGGTTAAGTCACCGCTCTCTCACATCACCATTGGTCTAAGTACTGGCGCATGTCAGGGTTAAGCCTAGTCCAATGCAAGTCATCTATTACATCAACTCAGTTCCAGATACGTCCATTCCTCGTCCTTGACGATCCTTTCCGGTATCCTTCGCACTAGAGTCCTAATACTCCCTGACTACGGACTCATCAACCCTATTGATTATCCACATATGGTAAACAGGAAGCTCTCATGTCCTCTCACTGGTTGGTTACCGGTCTTGAGCGCCCATGAGCCCAAGTCTATCCATATGTGTCACACCCCGCCTGCCAGGCTAGGTTACCCGCCCGACAACCCGTGGGTGCGAACCGTCACAGGATCCATGGTTTTAGTCTATCAACAATAATAAATACAAATACAGATAATCAAGAGCAAGAATAGTGCAATAATTAATAAAAAGGTTACAGGAGTCCAAATACTCCAATAAATATCCAAGAAATAATCAAAGGAAAGAATCAAGAATCAAATGTAATATCGAGTTCAGCTGAAGCAAAATAAATAACTAAATAATCTTCTCTCTGTTTTCTTTTCTAAATCTAAAAACTAGTTTTCTAAATTAGCAAGTAAAGATGTCCTCCAACCTTTCTCCATACGATCATCAAAATCCTGGCAATCTGCCTCCGTCAGCCATCAATGGTGCTAAAAGTGCACACAAGCATCTTCAGGAGGCTTCATGCTCTGCAAGTTCATGTACCACTGTGTGCCACGTCAGCTTCACACGAGAAGGCTCTTTCATACGAATCATCTCCAACTTCTGACGTTGTGCAACTATCTGTACAGTTTATATAATACATACAATGAAAGGAATGAGCTCTAATGAACTCAGTAAGGAACATACCATTCTCATATATATATATATCAATACACTCCACGAATGCATATATGAAATGATATGAATGGTATGCAGAAATATGAATGCTACTAAGATCTAACTATGCAAGTCTCTAACAGCTGACATGCTTTAAGATATACACCAGCCCTCCTCTGGGTAAGTCTCATCACTCTAATCCGGCAAGGACTGGTTACCTCTGTAGGGATCCTGAGCAAAGGGGTAAGTCCACACTGGCTCTCAAACCATGGCTGGGGGTTAAGTCAACACTCTCTCACCACGACCATTGGCAATGAGTACTAGCACATGTCGGGGTTTCTAATCCAATGCAAGTCATAATGGTAATATACTATATGAAGTCCAGATACTTCTTCTATGGCACCAACCAACTTGGTTCAGTATCCTTCGCAACCTAGGAGTGAGAACCCTCACGGACTGGCTACCGTTATTGGACTCCACTCCTTAACCCTATGGTCATCCACATATTATTGGGGCGGATGCTCTCATGACTCCTCACGACACCCGGTCCGTTCCTTGGACGTCCATGAGCCCAACCCTAACATATGCAACCCTACCATTGCATGACCAACAGTGGACCACTGAGTCTCCGCACGGACTGGTTACCGCTGTAGGATGAAACATAGTCACGTCACTGTTGTCACGGGTCACCCGGCTTCAATTCCCCTACCAAAAGGGTAATAGCATGTGGGGTATCTAGCCATGCAATTCTAGACTCTTCTAAGTATGTCATCCAGTTTAGACCAAGAAAAAAAAAAGTATGTCATCCAGTAATCATGATAGTGCTAGAGGCATCAGTGAGCATGTGTCCCATACCACAGCCCCTCGATATCTCTAGCCAAGATATCCCAATGGAATACCCCTTCCATCACAACTACACTACATCACTCTTTATCATACCATGAACAGTTGTGCAATATCATAAAAGATGTAGTACATCAAGGAACACCACAAACAGCGAGTATACAATAAGATTCACATGCTTTATACAATTACAACAAGATACATGATCAAAGAATAGTAAATAGAACAGCTGAATCATCATGTATATGTAATTGCATATAAATAAGAATGCATGTCCTTACCTGTAATTATGTAAAACTCCTCTAACTTGAATTCCAGAAACTACTATAAGACTTTTACTTGAAACAGAGAACACCTAGGCATAGGGTTACAAGAATATATAAGAGTCAAGAGTCAAAACAAATCCAAAATCAAACTTACACAGACACTGGAAACCGGCCGGTCGCTTAGGTTGAGCGACCGCCACTAGTGACCGCCCCAAAAACAAAGAGTTTCAATTCGAAACTCAGGCTTCTGATCATCCGTTTTCAATTCGGATTTCGAGTGATCATGGCCTAAGTCTCGAATCTAACACTCCTAAAGACAATAGGAGAAGGGAAAACTAACAATCATCATAAATGGATTACCCAGAAACTCTCCCCTTGACTGGATCTATTCATTAACAAATGCAGGAATTCGTTTCTGGACAGGATCTCATCAAGAACATTGGAAAAGGAGTACAACAAATCAATTGGGTAAACACTAACAAAAAGGGGATGGGTTCATATCAATTAGAGGTTAAAAAGAAGAGAATTGCAGATGGAGATTCATTACCTTAACCAGAATCACCAAGAATAGAAGAGAAAAGGTTCCATAACATTAACAGCACTTCAGACCTGAATCCCGCACGTTTCCACAGCCGTCTAACCTCCAAACATAGCAACCACGAATAAAATATTCGTAAAAGAGGTGAGGGTGACCTTTTATAGAAGTCAGGGGGCAAAATAGGGCAAAACCCCGGAAACAGACCGGGCGGTCGCTCCAGGTGGTCGCTTGGTTCAATCGACCGCCACTAGCAACCGCCCCCATGTATATTGCTATACAAGGGTGCTTTGCTCATGGGGTTGAAGACCAAGTACAACCTAATCCAAATGAAGACATGGGGGAGATCTTAGTTCGAAAATGAATCTCAATAGGTCTAGAACAAAGGGGTTAGGATTTCATCATACATAACCTATGGCTCTCATGGAAAGGCTAGGGGGAATCAAGATTCACCCTAGGGAAAGAGAAGCAAAGAATGCACAATTTAAAAAGGTGTTGGGGAGTTTCCAACAGATAAAAGAACATTAGGGTTTCAGATATGGTTACCTCTCATGAGAGTTACCCATAGTTAACTCTCACAAAAACAACCCAAGATAGATAAAGGAACATCTCATTAGTATTTCAAAATCAAGAATGGCATTAGGAAGGGTCTACCAATGAGAGAGAATAAGGTTCCCAATTAAAGTGAAAGGAAAGAAATTCTAATCATACGATTAGGGATTTACTAACAAGGATCCGTGTATCCCATGGAAAGACTAGCGAGAATAAAGATTCACCCTAGGGCAAAGAATTTACAATCAAGAAAGGTTTTGGGGAGGGTCCAATGAATTAATAGAAATAAAAAGGGTTCCCAAATGGTTACTCTCTCATGAGGGTTACCCAAGAATTTCCCCTCAAAATCTCTCCCTTTTGGCTTCCAATGGTCCCAGGAAAAATTAGGGATCAACTCCTAAATCATGAGGACACAAGGGAAGGTCATGGTAAAAGTATGAGACCTTCCCCGCAATCATAAAGATAGGTAGAAAAATTCAGGGAAAGTGTCATCAAGATCATTGGTGGAGTCCAATTCAAGAATCATCGCCATATGGCTTCAAGAACATAGAGTGAATTGGGGGATTCACTCTAGGGCTAAAAGAATTAGAGAAGAGGTCATTACAGTAGTGTAATACCCCTCTCATGATCAGAAGATCAGAAGTAGAGAAGAAAGAATGAATTAAAGAAGAAACGAATTGAATACCAACCTTTTAGAAGAGAAAACGATGAAGAAACCTGAACAGATGCTTGAGGATCTTCCTTGGCTTTGGAGGAGAGGTTCTAGGGCTCTTCCCACGTTCTCCAAGGCTTAGAAACATAGTGGGATAGTTTACCACGAAATTAAAAGAAATAAAGCTTTTAAAAAAACTTCAAAACAGAATTTACCAAAATGCCCTTGCCTGGACAGCTTATTCAAAACAAAGGATTTAATGGGCTTAACTTCAATATTTTTGGATGGGCTTCTTTCAACACATCATACTACTTACCTAGTATGGAGGGAAGTCTTCAAACCAGGTCCAACTAAGCTTTAGGCCCATCAACCAAGTTCTCTTCACAAATGAGTAGTTCAACTCCAAATCAAATAAGGTTTACATAAGGAAACACCATCATCAATATCCATGGGTTTTGGGTCAAACACCATATCTTCTACTGAGATGGCCCACTAAGACTTCTTCCTTCATTTTGGGACATTGGATCAACCCTAAGGGAAAGGTCTGACATGGCTTCCTAAGATTTTCAAAGATAGTAAAACTAAAATCACGGTCCAACTTCAAAGTCAACATTAAACAAACCCTACTTCACCCAAAACAGATCGGGTTTTCGGGCTAGATTTGGGCTGGATGTCACAATATGCAACCCTCCATAAATGGCCCCCACAATGTGATTCCCGTCCTCTCACGGGTTGGTTACCAGTCTTGAGCGCCCGTGAATCACATTGCTACCACGGGTCGTTCGGTCTCAATACCCTTCCGATTCGGGTCTGATATAACGGGGACATCCTAGCCAAACACTGCTAGACAACCCTAGGAATGACAACCAATGATTTGGTAAAGCGTCGATGGGCATCTTCGGAGAACATCCCATATTATTCCCTCCGATGTCCAAGGACAGAAGCTTCAAAAGGACACTTCCCAAACCCAAACCATACTTAATCAAACACATTCTCAGATTAGTCATGACATACACATCCAACAATTTATCATATAAAAGAGAATGTAAAAGCATAATCTGATCAAGCAGTAATAAACATTTCATACAAGCTTGAATAATGAAAAAGAATACATAAACAAGTACTAATGTACTTACAGTAGTATATCAGAAGTATAAAGTACAAGAACAGTAAGTAAACTCAGAGTTTCATAAAGTATAAACTCAAGAGTATACGATCTATGTTATTATGAAATAACTGTCCTTACCTTGATTATCACTGAAGATAATCCAAAGATCAAAGAGAGTAACTCCAAACTTGGCAAATAAACTCCTCACAGTCATAGATACAACATTAGGAAAGATACCTAAAAAATTAGAGAGCAAAGGAATCAAACAGAGTGAAAAATGAAGCTACTGACATCATTGGTCGAGTGCTTGGTCTATTGACCCAGTCGACCAACCGAATCAGTACGGAATTGCAGAAACTGATTTGGTCATAACTTCTTCGTTTGAAGTCAGATTGATCCGAAATTCGAAGGGGAACTTCCTAGAATGTATTAGAATCATTTAGGAAGATAAAAACATCAAGTCATGGTGAAAATATGGGTTCTTGATTTGACCCAAGAAACTAGGGTTTCAACCTTTATGGCTATCATGAAAAGGATATGATCACAGGATGAAAGGGAATGATTGCTATCAAGAAAATAACAAGAAAATTATAGAAAACCAAGTGTAGATTAATAGAAACATTGCCCATGAGGTTTCCCTGCATGGGAGGTTAATCAAGGTTTCCAGAAAGATCATACAAGGTCAGAGTTTCAAGAAAATAACCAGGCTAGGGTTAAGATCATGACGATGATCATAGATCTCAAAGAAACGAAGGAGATCACGAAGGGATGGTTGCAAGGATGCAGCATCTTCTTCCTAATCTCAATCGAGAATAAGATTAAAGAAAAGAAATTTGTAATGTCAAAGTGATTACTAACCTTGAATTGGCAGATCAGAGATGAGAGGCTTCAGATCTGCAGAGGAATTGTTCGAATCACCAGAGAGAGTTTCAGAGAGGTCTTCTCACGTTCAAAAAGTGTTTAGGAGGCTGCCGTAACTAAGAAACACGAAGTAAGGTTTAAATAAAAGTGAAAAACCCTAAAATTGCATTTTCTCGGATTTAACAATCCTTTGGTCGAGTGCTTGGTCGACTTGCCCAGTCGACCAAGGCAGACAGCAAGGAACAATCAGGGAATTGAAGGATCAAATGGGCTCTAAACCTCAAGGGCTTTTGCATACATATCAATGACATACCTAGTGTGTAGAAATACCTTCAAACCAAGTCAGATAATACTCCAAGTCCTTCAACTAATCTCATCTTCAGACAGGTGCAACTTCCTTTCCAGATCAGCACAGACCTCCAAGTATGGAACTCCATCAACAACATCCATGGGTTCAGAGTCAAACACCATGTCTTCTACTGAGATGGCCCATAGTTGGCTTCTTCCTTTACTCCGGGCCTTCGGACCTACAAACAACCGTGTTACCGGGTCAAGGTCAGGGTTAGGTTAGGGCTGGGTTTCACATTGACTCAGCGCATTCAAATCCAAAGCCTTCTTTTGGCTCTTCCTACTAAGAGCATCAGCAACAACGTTTGCCTTACCAGGGTGATACTGAATATCACAGTCATAATCATAGACTAATTCCAACCATCTTCTTTGCCTGATGTTCAACTCCTTTTGGGTAAGGAAGTATTTCAAACTTTTATGATCTGTGTATATGGCAATTTTCTCACCGTAGAGGTAATGTCTCCAAATCTTCAAAGGGAAGACAACAGCGGCAAGCTCTAAATCGTGAGTGAGGTAATTCCGCTCATAATCTTTCAATTGCCGAGAAGCATAGGCTACGACCTTACTATGTTGCATCAGCATGCAACCCAAACCAATCTTCGACGCATCGGTATAGACTTCATACCACCGAAACTATTAGGTATAGTCAGGACCGGGACACTTGTCAATCTATCTTTCAACTCTTGGAAATTCTTCTCACAAGCGTCAGACCAAACAAACTTCTCTTCTTTCCTGGTCAGCTTAGTCATAGGAGCAGCCTACTGAGAAAAGTTCTCAATAAATCTCCTGTAATATCCCGCCAATCCAAGGAAACTTCTTATTTCTGTAACAGTCTTCGGTCTTTCCCAGTCAGCGACTGCTTGGACTTTTTTGGGATCAACACGAATTCCTTCAGCAGAAACCACATGGCCGAGAAATACTACTCTGTTGAGCCAAAAATCACACTTGCTGAACTTAGGGTAAAGCTTCTTTTCTCGGCATCTTTGCAAAGTGAAACTTAGATGCCTCGCATGCTCTTCTTCATTCTTCGAATAGATCAAGATGTCATCGATGAAAACAATCACAAACTTATCAAGCACATCATGAAATACTCGGTTTATGAGGTCCATGAACACTGCAGGAGCATTAGTCAATCCTAAAGGCATGACTCTGAACTCATAATGTCCATACCTCGTTCTGAAAGCTGTCTTGAAGATATCACTTGGCTTCACTTTCAACTGGTGATATCCAGATCTCAAGTCAGTCTTTGAGAACACTGCTGCACCCTTCAACTGATCAAAGAGATCATCAATTCTGGGCAGCGGGTATCTATTCTTGATGGTCAACTTGTTCAACTCACGGTAGTCGATGCACAGACGCATATTACCATCCTTCTTAACAAACAAAACCGGAGCTCCCCAAGGTGATACACTAGGTTGTATAAAACCTCTATCTATGAGCTCATTCAGCTGGTTTTGTAGTTCCTTCAGTTCAGTAGGAGCCATCCTATACGGAGCCTTAGATACCGGTTCGGCATCAGGGATGAGATCAATAGAAAACTCAACATCCCTATTTGGAGGCACTCCCGATAGATCATCAAGGAAGACATCAACAAAGTCGTAGACAATCTTGCCTTCGGATGAAGCATCATCCACTAGTGCATGGACTTGCATCAGTGCATACATGATCTTCTTACCAATCCTTCTTCTCTTACCTTGAAATTCAAAGACTGGACTTCCACCGATCTGGAACTGAATTTTTCTTGAGGAACAAAGAAATACAACTTTGTGGGCTATCAACCAATCAATTCCCAAAATGATATCAAAGTCATTCATATCGAGAAGTACCAAATTGGCTTCCAAGTTCTTCTCACCAATCAACACAGGACATTTAACTAACCCTTTATCTAGTTTCACAGCAGGACCAATAGATGTATTAATCAGTAAACAACTAGATAATTTCTCAGGCATTAGGTCAGTCTTCTTGATGAATGCAGATGATATGAAGGAATGAGATGCACCCGTATCAAATAAGACAAATGCAGGAATAGAGCGACTAACAATGTACCTATAATCACATCATGGCTTGGATTCTGTTCAGTACTGGAAATACTGAACACTCCACCGGAGGCAGGAGCAGGAGCATTCTTCACTAGAGGAGCAGACTGCTAGACAGGCCTCTTCGGACAGGCACGAGGAAAATGACCAACTTGCTTACAGAAAAAGCAAACAGGATTGCTAGATCCCACTAAAGTAGTTGCAACAAGGGGCTTCTGAACCAAGGGCCTAGGATTTGCATTCACAAGCCTAACATTCGCACTCAACGGTGGCTCTAACCTACACTCCTAGGCTAGAAAGCAAGAGTGGGGTAGGGTGTAGGTCTCATAAAGCGTTGATCATTATGATCCACCAAACTAGGATTCCTGGGCTGCCAGGGCCTTTGCACACGTGCACTCTCCTTCTCGGTTTCTTCCAACTTCTTCGAGTTTTGCACCACTTGAGCATAGCTCTCTATAGGCTGGACAGTGAGGTATGCTTTAATGGCAGGGCGCAGTCCTTTAAAGAACTTCTTCGCTTTGGCAATGTCAAGCTTCAAGGAGTCTAGAGCAAAGAAGTGAAGCTCCTCAAACTTCTGTTGGTACTCCAACATAGACAAGGATCCCTGTGTAAGAGCCATAAATTCAGCCTCTTTCGCATCTTTCACCGCTTCTGGGAAGTAGTTCATGCAGAAAGCTTCTTTGAACAAATCCCACGTTACAACACCCGCATGCAAACCTTCCAAAACAGGCCGAGTGGAGGTCCACCAAGTGTCAGCTTCATGTTGCAACTTCTGTTCAGCAAACATAATCTTTTAGGCTTCAAAACATTGCAGATGTCGAAAAGCCTTCTCTAACTCATGAAGCCACTTGTTAGGAAACAAGGCGTCTTTGGACACTCTGGTGAAGGTGGGCACTTGCAGTTTCAGGAAACTCTCCATTAAACGTGTATTGAGGAGTTCCGACTAATCCTCTCGCATTCAAAATTGTGGCCTGAGGAATTCCGTTACCACCAGCATGAGTCTCATTATGCAGAGTCATGAAACCCGCCAGCATTTGATTAAATTGGGCTACTTGTTGTTGCATCATATTGCCCATGATGTTGGCAATATTGCGAAACTACCGATGTTCGGGGCATTGGGTATGTTCTGGGTACCCTGATCGCCAGTGTTGGTCTACTGCCCAAAACCACCATTGGGTATCTCACCACCTCCAAGAGGTATCTCACCATGACCATTGCTACTGGATCCACCACGTCCACTTCTCAGAGTAACCATTCTGCAAAAACCGAAAACATCAAAAACACCGAATTTCGAAGTTTCATCATAATCCACAAGTCCAAATGATTTGAAAATTTAAATCATGCTTAAATACATCCATTTAGTCATCAAACAATAATCCATAGGACAAAAATCACATTTTCCAAAAATTCAACAGAAAATGAGGTCACTGGGTCCATTGGTTGATTGATTGGTCGATTGGCCCAATCGACCAATGAGTTGACCAACACTCACAGAATACGAAAATTCGTATTTTAGGCCTCATCCTCATTCTAACTTCATTCTAAACACTTCAAAAATGTGCGGGGAGCTCTGGGGAAAGATTTCTAAAGTTCTTCTAAGTGTTCTTGGAGTGATTTAGTGCTTCAATAACTACACCACATCACACTCATCTCATACAAGGTAAATCCATCATCTCTTCTTTCAAATACAATATCTCATGCTTGCATTTCCATAGAAATCATGTTTTACTTGTATCCATTGATAGAAATCATGTTTAGGAATACTTAGAAACATATTCCCTTGGTTTTAAACACAATACCATGCATAGACAACAAGTTCTAACACATTCTTGCACTTTCACAACGTTTTCGTACCGAAATCGTTAACTTTAGAAAAATTCCAATTTCTCACAAACCGCTTGGAGTTTTCGCACAAAATCAAATGCTACGTGCTCGCAATGATATTGTAGATATGTCCATGTAGTTTGATTTGACCAATTTCAACTTTTTAAAAATTCAATTTTGCCCTAATTTCTTCTTGCTGAATTTTCAACTTTTCACCAAGTTTTCGATCGATTTTCTTCGAATAAACTTCATGATCATGCAATTCCAAGTATTGTACACATGCTAGTATCTTCAAATCGGATTTTTCCCAAATTTGAAAATTTCCAAAAAATTACGAAAATGCCCTTTTTGGTTGAAAACTTGAAATGGCACTAACTAGCAATGTCTTTTGTCTTTTCCACAGACATACACTATGCAGAGAGGAGGGCAAGGACGAGGACGAGGTCGTATGGTAGGGGCACTTAGAGTAGAGGTCAGGTACCTTCACAGCCCAGACAGGAGGTTTGACGACCAGACAGATTCGATACTCCACAGGCCGAGTTCTTATACGAGGCCTACTTCAGCTATTGCAGTATCGAGTTCGGACGTCTACTTCACCTACGCTAGCTCAGAGTGTTCGGGATTCGGCAAAGATTTGACACTATGGAGTGGACTCATCTCTTCATTGAGGATTTGCCAATATATCTAGAGTTAGTGAGGTTGTTCTTTAGCAACCTTACATCTACAGAGGAGTCTAGAGGTCTAGGACATCCTCTTCGATTGGTCCTCAGGAGCAGAGTCTTTCAGACACGGATCCGCTTCTCTACGAGGCATTGGCTGTGCGTGTGGATTCCTGCGGGGGCAGGGATAGACAACTACTTGATGCCGTACGAGCTGCACGAGATATGATCTACTCTATGGGATGACCGACGGTGCTACACTCCGTGGAACAACGGGCAGATGATAGATTCGGCACAGCTTATTGGTCGTATTGTCGGCCGAAATATCATGCCGAAGGTCGGACATCACCATCGGGTCACAGTGATGGAGGCCTTGGTCATCTACCGCATTTACATGGGCTTCCAGATTGACTTGTCTTACATCATTCAGCAGGTCATGCTGGATCTGGTACTGCGTCCTAGTATGCGGAACCTTTGCTATGGGAGGCTTCTGACTTTGATCTTTCGGCACTTCGGAGTGAGTCTTGAGGATACATCGGTGGTCACTGGAGCATTGGGGTATACGATCGGGACTAGGACAATCCGACAGATGAAGCTGAAACAGACAAAGAGATCTCCTGGTCCAGAGGGTGAGGATGACGAGACAGAGGAGGAGGAGTATGAGTCTGATGATGGAGGAGAGGATGTCGGTCCTGATAGTGATTATCAGGCCAGAGATGACACAGAGATGCAAGAGGCTGAGCCAGAGCATCACGAGATTCCTCCTTCATCACACTTTGAGGTAGGTGGCTCGTCTCATGCAGTTCCAGAGACTTCAGATCTAGGTGCACAGATGAAATTGATGACTTCCATGCTGGAGAGGATGGGTGTCACATCCACCCAGCCGGTATCCTATCTGGCATACCCAGGATGTGATCCACAGCTCGAAGATCCAGATTGAGCGGCCATGCCTCCCACATACACGATAACATAATCATGAACAATATAATCAATGTTTAAAGTAAGCAATAAATAGATCAAATGAATAAGAAAAGATAATCAATCAGAGTGCGGAATTATCAAGTATCAATTTCACATAATAATAATCTCAAAGAGAAAGAGTGATCAGGAGTCACTCCTTCAATAATAGTGGAAAAGTGGTTAATCAAACTTAATTACAACCAATATCAAGAGTAAATCCATAAGAGTTAAAGACAATATATCCAAATGTTTAACAGTCATACAGGGAAATAGGGCACTACGCAAAGGATTCTTCTATCCTAATGATTGTTTCTTCATAAGTATGGATGAAGTGAACCCAGCGCGGTAGCTCCCTCACCATGGTGAGGCTAACCCTGGTGCAAACCATAATCCTCCTTGGCACAATAATCCTGACTCTCATCGTAGCCATCAACCGAAGGGTAGTATGCGGGATCATAGCTCGAGTCGTAGAGTGCGCCATCAGAGTCTTCTACACCTGCAGGATAATCTAACAAAATTGCACGAAAGGAATGAGTTCAAAAGAACTCAGCAAGGCAAGTCGTTTCATAGTACACAATTCATACGATACAAGTCATGATATGCTGCAAGATGATATGAGACAATGATGATATATGATTCTAACCCTAAGTATGCTAGTCTCTAAGGTAGACATGCTTTAAGCCCTATAGCACCATACTTCTTTGGGTCGTCTGTTCACTCCCCGTCAATCATACAAGATATCTTGGGTCTGCCGAGGTAATTGGGTAAAGTCCTCATCAAACCATGGTTGGGGATTAAGTCACCAATCTCTCACATCACCATTGGTATAAGTATTGGCGCATGTCACGGCGAAGCCTAGCCCAATGCAAGTCATCTACTCAGTCGTATCATGTTAGATTCGGATACTTTCCCTATGGCACCGACCAACTCGGTTCTGTATCCTTCACACTAGAGTCAGCGTATCCTATGGCACCGACCAACTCGGACTACGGACTCATCAACCCTATTGGTCATCCACAAATGGTAAACGGGAAGCTCTCACGTCCTCTCACGGGTTGGTTACCGGTCTTGAGCGCCCGTGAGCCCAGGTCTATCCATTTGCAACCCTACCAATAAATGGCCCCTTTCGGGTATCCGCAGTATGGTTTAAGTCCTCTCACAGAGTGGTTACCAGTCTTGAGCGCCCATCAACCATACTCTACCACGGGTCGTTTGGTCTCAATACCCTTCCAATTCGGGTCTGATACAACAAGGATAATCCTAACCATACACCTAGACAATCCTATGTATGCCATCCAATAACTCGGGAAAGCGTCGATGGACACCTTCGGAGAATATCCCATACTATTCCCTCCGATGTCCAAGGACAGAAGTGTCGGAAGGACACTTCTCAATCCCAAGTCATACGTAGTCATTCACAAGTTCAATCTCATCATATCATATCAATTCAATAATTCATCATATAATTAAAGGCATGTCATAACATGATTAATCATATACATAATCTTAAAGGATAATTAAGCATGATATTCCGAATGACATATAACATACAATTACTGATAAAATGCATATAATAGTCATGCATGGTTAAGGAGTACACATAGGAAATATATCCACTGAGTTCTCAAAGTATAAGCATGTTTACATAATCAGTGTACTTGAGTTAACGACCGTCCTTACCTAAATCGAGTCGTAAATAAAATCAATGATCACCAAGAATAGTCCCAAAAGTCAATGTTGGTACCCTAGACAACATACAAGTAACATCAGAGAAGAAAACAATCGAATCGGAGGTCAAACGAAGCAATTCGGCCAAGTACAGGGATGTTACCATCTCTTGGTTGACTGGCTTGGTCGACTGTCAGTCAACCAAGGCAGTCGACCAAGACTTGTTAACCATGGGCATAATTGAAGACTTGGTCCGAAACGGACCTTCCGGTGCTTCGATCGACACGAAATTTGGAGGGCGTGATTATAACAATATGCGGATACTACACACTAAATTTTATGACGATCCAACGGTCCAATTAAAAATACCCAATTCAAAGCCTTATGTTCTATATGATAAATATCAAGAATCGAATTGGAATTGATTGAAATTGTAAAGAATGATGGGAATCAATCAAGTGAATGTTAAGAATTGAGTTAGAATCATGAATTCATAATAATCTAGGCTTAACATGCATCTACATATCAGTTTTGAATCAAGAATAGGTTGAAATGAAAGGAATCAAAGTAATGAAATATAAGCAATCCTAATGGGAGCATAACATAGCAAGAATGGGGTGATGATCATGGAATTGAAAAGGGGGAAACTCATGGTTAAGTGTTTGCAAGGTTGCAGCACTTCAACCATGGTCTTAAGATCATAAATTAATAGAATAATGAATAGATTAGAAGAAGAATAAGAGGAATCATACCTTGAGTTGATGATTGATGTGTAATACTAATGATTGGAGTCAAAGATCTTCACAAACACCAAGAAAAGCCCAAGAGAGTATCCAACCTCGTGCTCTAGAGTGCCAATGATTAGTTTAGGTCCTCATTCACGAGTTCCAAAAAGGTAGGGGCAAAATGGGAAGTAATTTTGTAAATTTTTGAAATTCATTACTGCTGGCGACTGGTTGGTCGACTGTCAGTCGACCAAGGCTTGACAGCAACTTAGAACAGGGAATTGGAAGGCCAGACAGATCCAAATTGAGTTGGTTTTCTCCTACAAGTCAATCAACAAGTCTAGTTTCAAGAAATACCTTCGGATTGATCACGGGGGTCCAATAGGTGCTTCAACTAATTCAATATTCTTTGATGCACAGATTTTCACTAAACACTGACAACATGCTCAAGTAAGGGGCATCATTGTCAATGTCCATAGGCTCTATATCAAGGATCAAATCTTCAACTAAGAGGGCCCACAAGCCTCTTCTACCACCACTTTGGGTCTTTGGACCTGCAACAATATAAAATCCGGGCCGGGTTAGGGTTAGGATAAGGCCGAATTTTACAATGGGAGTCAGGCAAGAGGAGATGTTCAGCACCATAGAGATGAGGCAGGAGAGGATAGAGCATCAGGTGACTTAGCTAGCAGAGTAGTTCAGGGCTTTCAGAGATCAGAGTAGATCACCTAGATAGACTATACTATAGGATTTCCATTTATGCATTATCTGATGTAATCGTTGTAAAACTTTTGAAATTAATGAAGTTCACTTTGTTTCACTTTATTATTGTGTGTTATGCACTTTTCTTTTATTGTATTAGGTGACATTTTTTAAGTATAATTATGGTATGTTATTCCAAAAAGTCCAGTTATGCTTTATTGGTCAAGTTTCTAATCCAAGTGTCCTATTATTCACTTCTAAGAGTAAATGAGTCATTTCGGATCTATGACTCAGGAATGTTCTGTTATTGCTTTCTGTGGTTAGGATTTCATTGAACTTTGGGCTCTGATACCACTTTGTCACATCCACCCAACCGGTACCCTACCTGGCATACCCGAGTGTGTGATCCACATCCCCGAAGATCAAGTATCGAGGTAATCAACCTCCCATATAGACAATAACATAATCATGAACATAAATAATCAATGTGCAAAGTATAAATGAAAGATCCAAATAAGGAAGGAATAAAGTCATATATCATCAAAGTACAAAAGGTAACAAAATGTCAAGATCATAAAGTAAAGTGAGGTGGAAATCTCACTCTACCAACAGCGGAAAGTAGTTCCAAAAAGAAAGGAAAAGAGATCAAAACTAATCCCAATAACAAGTACAATGAGTAACTAAATTGTTCTCAATCTTATAAAGGGCATCTCTATAAATATAAATCTAAAAAGTGGCACAAGGGCGCTTCCACTCTATCGTCAGACTAAGCATCGTACGCAGCATAACCACCCGCGGAATCTTCAATGTAATTGTTGTAACCGCAATCACCTTCTTGGAGATATGTCTCCTTTCCCTGCGCTTCTTCATACGAGCAGTCATGATACTCAGAACCTGTAGAGGAATCTAACAATACATAGCACAAAAGGAGTGAGTTTCAAAAGAAACCCAGTAAGGTAGTTAAATCCATAATAACAAAAATAGCAAGATTTCCAGACAAAGTATGATGCAATGTGATATGAAACATATGATGCATTATGATTCTAACTCTATGTATGTTGGTCTCTATTGGCAGACATGCTTTAAGTCATAGCACTGTACTTCTTTGGGAAGGTCTCATCACACAACACCTTTTAGTAGTGGGTCCGGCATCCCTCGGGACATTCTATAGCTGGGGTTTAGGTCACCGCTCTCTCACATCACCATTGGTCTAAGTACTGGCGCAGGTCAGGGTTAAAGCCTAGCCAAATGCGAGTCTTCTACTTAGTTACATCAACTCAGATCTAGATACATCCATTCCTCGCCCCTGGCAATCCTTTCCGGTATCCTTCACACTAGAGTTCTCATAGTCCTTGACTACGGACTCATCAACCCTATTGGTTATCCACATATGGTAAACGGGAAGCTCTCATGTCCCCTCACGGGTTGGTTACCGGTCTTGAGTGCCCACGAGTCCAAGTCTATCCATATGCAACCCTACCAATGAATGGCCTCTTTCGAGTATCCACAATGTGATCCATGTCCTCTCACGGATTGGTTATCGGTTTTGAGCGCCCATGAGTCTCCATTGCTACCACGGGTCATTCGGTCTCAATACCCTTCCGACTAGGATCTGATATAACGGGACATCCTAGCCAAACACTTCTAGACATCCCTAGGTATGACAATCAATAGTTTAGGAAGGTGTCAAGGGGCATCTCCGGAAACATCCCATAACATTCCTGTTAATGTCCAAGGACAGAAGTGTCAAAAGGACACCTCCCCTTTCCAAACCATACCTAATCATTCACAACCATGAATCAATCATATCACTAATATAGTAACTTCTTATATGGAAAGAAATCAATAACATTATCCAACTTGTATATAATTGGCCAGTAAATCATACATGAACTAGCTAACATAAACAAGTATTGCTACTGTAATTAGAGTAGTTGCATCAGTAGAATATCAATATAAGAATCTAATTATGGAAACAATTCAGAGATTCAAATATGGAAACTAAATCATGTAATCTATATAATTAAAGAAATAACTATCCTTACCTTAATTACTTCGCAAAGGATCTTGAGGATCAAGGAAGATCTTGTCTAAACTTGGAAAGAAAATCCTAGACAAGTATATATGTCATATTAGGAAAGAAACCTAGAAGGTAAGAGATCAAGTCATCCAAAACAGACCAAATATGAGGTTACTGTCCTCATTGGTCGATTGATTGGTCTATTGACTCAGTCGACCAATCAGTCGACCAACAAAGTCAGTGACTCATAAAATCAGAGATTTCTGATTAAAAATCCGAATTTTGTGATTCAAAAGGACTCCAAACAAGAGGAAATATGCAAGGATAGTATATTTGTCTATAGAGGACTTCAAAACCCTAATAATATCAAGTCTTCATTTCACAAAATAGGAAACAAAAACTTACCATAATTAGATCAATCTTGGTTCTTGGAGAAACTATGGCAAAATCATGGAAGAGAAACTATAGAATGATGGATTACTATTCTGATAAAGAATTCATGAAAAGCATCTTTAGATCTTCAAGAAAAATAGATCTAAGGTTGAAGAACATTGAATCTAAAGAGGGAAAGAAGATGAATACATGGTTTCCTTCAAAAGCGAGTGATGATCTTGATGAAGATCATCCATCAAGCTTTAAATCCTTAGGAAAAGAGAGAAGATGAGTAGAGTGATGGTTGCAACAGAGATGCAACATCAACTCTACTGTTCTCTAACAGAAAAGGAAAGAAACTATGGAGAATCAAAGATAAAGAAGAAAGGAGGATCATCACATACCTTTTGATGCAAATGCAAGAGATTTGACGAAGATCCGTCAAGAAAATCACCAAGAATGTAGAGGAGATGACTTGAAGAGAGCTCTGGTTCGTTCCAAGAAGTTTGGAGGCACAAAAGACGAGTTAGACTCAAAGTTGGGCTTAAATAGAGAAGCCAAGACCTAATTCAACAAAACAGATCCCATTGGTCGATTGATTGGTTGACTGGGCCAGTCGACCAATGAGTCGACCAATCAGGATAGCAAGTCCAAAACAGGGATTTGAAGGCTCAGATCAAATCCAAACATGAAGGGGTTTTGCACACACACCAAGTGGCTTACCTAGTATGTAGAAATGCCTTTGAACCAAGTTAGAGAGTACTCCAAGTCCATCAACTAAATTCATCTTCATTAAGGTGCAGTTTCCATAAATGGAACACTATCATCAACACTCATGGATTCTAAGCCAAACACCAAGTCTTCCATTGAGATGGCCCATAGCTGACTTTTTGCCTTACTTCGGGATGTCGGACCTACAAACAATAGGGTTTCCGGGTCAAGGTTAGGGCTGGGTTTCACACCTTCTGTAATAGCTTGTTTCTTGAACGATTTGCCTTCAAGAACACATCTTGCTATTGTGTTGACCCATAGTTTTGCTGCTCTCACCTCATCAACACTATCCAGCTTCACATCTTCATCAGATTCTTCATCTCGATCATCAGCATATTGGGAAAACTCCGGAAAGGATCTTGGTGTTGGGGGCTGGTTGATTGTGGTCTGCATGAAAGGGATCATGTCGCCAGGTTTTGGCATGGGAGGTTCTCCGATTGAGGACATGGTTAATGACAGTAATGGTGGAGGAAGAAACACTCACAGGGAGGAGGAAGAACATGCTACTCAGAGTGGAGAAAAACAGCTGGTAGTCTATAACATTTACAACCTTATTTTTTGAATTATATAACAACTGTACCTTTTTACATTTAGGTATTTAATATTTTATAAATTTACAAAACCAAACCTCTTGCTCTGCCCTCCGTCCAACACTAATGACAACCACCACAATCCTCTCACTTAGAACCATAGTGGCAACCTCGAAAGAGACACGACTGCTAATGTCTCAATCAGGATGGGGTGGGACCGGTGCAAATGGCATGAGGTTAGCATTACTGCTTTCATTCTTTATTCTACTATATAACTGATGAATCCAAAATCTGGTTAGCCCTGATATGCTTGAAGAAACACCTGCAAAATAGTGTTAGATGTGGCCCGGCCGTGGGGTTGGGAGGCCACCTCTGAAGGCTAAATTAGTTAAGGAACTAATCACGAGGCTTTGGCTAATTGTAGAGCAAAAATTGAATATGAATGTAAAAGAAACGATTCAAATACCTCCTCTGTGTGTAGGTCACTGGTTTATATAAGTTTTACCTCACAATCCCAACTGTTGGATTCATCTGCATCCTCTCTTGACACTGTTGGATCTTTAGGGTTTTACCTTTTCTGTTCGGAGCTATGGATAGTTACCAATCTTGGCACGATCACCACTCTGTATCAATGGAAGTTACCTATTATGATTTGATTATTCATCCCGCAATCTTCGGGATCACGTTTGTATCTTGTAACCGTCAAACTATTCATCCATGCACAATTGCTGAGACCTGGTCAAGACCGGTCTCAATCGTGTTAAGGCTGACGCCATCTAGGTTTCTTGACTCGACCATGGTCCAACCGGGATAGATGACCCAAACCCGAATCAACTGGGATCGATGACTCGAACAATTCTGGCTTCTTTTGGATCTTCGGGCAACTTATCATCTTGGATGTATTCGATAATTGGATCCATCTAGCACCTTTCATCTTCAATATAAGAAACTTTATTCACTTCGCTGCTCGGGGAACTCAGTTCTTTAATTTAGATCGAAGGTTCAAGAGTTCTCTCTTTGGCATTGGCTAGCCTTGAGAGTTTGTCCGCCATGGTATTCTCCTTTCTCGGGATTTGACAGACTTTGACATTTTTACACTCTTTCCTTAGGATTCATATCATCTCTTGATACTTTTGCAATCTAGGCTCTTTGGTCCCGTATTCTCCCTGTACTTAATTAACAATAAGCTGAGAATCACTATAGACAGTCATCTCAGCTATTGCTAGGGCTTTTGCCAACCAAAGACCAGCTATGAAGGCTTCATATCCTGCTTCATTGTTGCTTGCTTCGAACCTAAACTGTAGAGCATATCGAATAACAAAGCCTCCTGGACTTTTTAACAAGACTCCTACTCCTGCCCCCTATTTGTTGCTCAAACCATCCACATAGATATCCCACATGATCGGGATAAAGGGTTCGGTTACTTCTTCTATTGGAGCTGTAGTTTCTACTACAAAATCTGCCAAAGCCTGAGCTTTTATGGCAGTTCGTGGTTTGAAATCTACCTAGAATTCCCCAAGCTCTACCAACCATGCAACCATCCTTCCAGATAAATCGGGCTTGTAAAGAACTTTTTCAATGGAAAAGTGGTCAGTACCTCAATCGGGTGTGCTTGAAAGTATGGTCTTAGCTTTTGGACTGCAATCATTAGGGCCAAGGCTTGCAGCTCGACCTCCGAATGTCACATCCCCCTAGCTGGTACCCTAACTAGCATACCCGGGTGTGTGATCCACAGTCCCAAGGAACAAGTACCGAGGAAATCATCCTCCCACATAAGCAATAACATAATCATGAACATAAATAATCAATGTGCCAATATAAATGAGAGATCCAAATAAGGAAGGAAAATATCATATAACATCAGAGTGCGAAAAGATAATAGATAATGTCAAGGAGTAAAGTGAGGCGGAAACTCACTCTACCAAAACAGCGGAAAAGTAGCTCAAAAAGGAAAGAAAAGAGATTACAACTAATCCCAAAAAGAAGTAACTAAATTGTTTTCAACTTTGTAAAGAACGTCCTTGTAAGTGTAGAATTCTGAGATAAGGCAAGGATGCTTCCACTCCACATATGGACTAATCATGGTACGAAGCATGATCACCCAAGGGATCTTCACAGTAATCGTCGTAACAGCTATCACCTTGCGGGAAATATGCCTCTTCACCCTGCGCTTCCTCGTATGTACCGTCATAGTATTTCGAACCTGTAGAGAAGTCTAACAAAAGATATGGTACAAAAGGAGTGAGTTTTGAAAGAAACCCAAGTAAGGCAGTTAAATCCACAATAACATAAATCACATGATTACTGATGAGCACATTTATGTGTGAAATCTTAGGGCATAAAGCATGCATTTTATACACTTAGAATGGAGTTACCTTGGGTTTTATGTTGTTTTTGCAGATTTTAGGACTTTTCAAGATTTAAGCAAATATTTGGAGTTTTGGGCTTGAATCATGCTATTTTACACGTCAAGAAGTTCATTCAAATTCTCAAATGTGAAAATGGGCCTGATCTGGAGCATGATGGGCTAGAGATGTGTGATTATGGGCCAACTCCGAAATATTGAAGAGATAAAGAGGGCAAATTTGATCTACGGCTGAGATTTTAAATCAAATCTACAGAGATATTATTGAGAGAGTCCAAATGGAAAAGAGTCCTTGCATACCTCAATATCTTATTTCCTATCTTGGATTTAATTAAAGAAAGAAAAAGAGGAAAAAGAATTATATTCAGAAAGAAAAAGAGGAAAAATCCCGTTTTTGAATGCCTCTGTCCAGTTTCGATCAATCCCTTCATCGAACGGTCATCCGATGTCCTATCGTGCTGATTTTTGGAGGAGAGTTTCACGACTACTTAAACCTCAAATCCAACGGTGGAATTATGCATCTGATCTCTCTAAGTCAACCCGATTACTACATCAAAACCCTAATTGGCTGAGTCAGATAGAAACCCTGAGTTTTATTCAAATTCAGCCGTGCTTCATATCTCATGTAAACTCTATAAAAGGAGAGCATACTCCATCAAAGGAGAACGTGTTCTAGAGCTTAGTAGAAGCATTCTTTCTTCTCTCTTCAGTTTATTTAGGCTTTCTCTAGTTTTCTTTGCTTGCATTTGTGAGATTTAAATTTCTAGATTCAATGTTTAGGTTTAATTTTTTTATGTAATGCAATTCAAGTTCAAGTTTCAAGTTTTTAGATTCGTTTTTCTCTAGGTTTAGCAATTGCAGATTTAGATCATTCTAGATCTAGATCTGGTTGTTAGGGTTGGTTGAGATTCGAATCATTTGTTCAATTCACAAGTAAGTAACCTTCTTTATTAATCTTCTCTCCTCCCTCCATTCCCACTTCTATCTACCCCTTCATATTCTTAATTTAGGATTTACTTTCAGCATTATTTATTGTTCTCCCTTCCCCTGGATCCTTGATCAGAGATGCCTACAGTCGTGCCTCTCCTTGGTTAAGGCTTCTTTTTCCTTTTATTGCTTTGTTTATTGCTTTGTTATTTACTTTCTGTTATTTACTTTATGTCTATTCATTCATCATCTCGGACCACATAACCGGAGCAAGCCTACAGCGTGCCTCCGCTTCTGGTGACGGTTGGTGTTGCATTTGCATTTTGGTTTTACTTTTTTTCCTTTTTATTTTTATTGTTCGCATTTTTTTCCTGTCTTTTATTTATGCATTGATTGTGTTTAATTTATTTTTCGTTTCAATTCGATTGCATCAGACGTATAGATTAGGATCATTTAGTTTAGTTAATTAGTTAACAAAAATTGAATCATTCCACTCTCGCATTACTATTAAGAAGTTGAATTCTAAGTGGTATATTTCGTGGAGATCGACCCGTTAGCTACACGATACCTTGCGCTTGCGGTTACTTTTAAATTTCACAAACAATTACAGAACATAACACGATGCAATATGATATAAAACAGACAATGTATGTATGAATCTAACTCTATGTATGTTGGTCTCTATTGGCAAACATGCTTTAAGTCATAGCACCGTACTTCTTTAGGAAGGTCTCATCTCACAATGCCGATTGGTAGTGGGTCTTCCATCCCTCTCGGACAATCCATGGCTGGGGTATAGGTCACCGTTCTCTCACATCACCATTGGTCTAAGTACTGGCGCATGTCAACGTTAAGCCTAGCCAAATGCAAGTCTTCTACTTAGTTATATCAACTTAGTTCCAGATACATCCATTCCTTGCCCCTGGCGATCCTTTCCGGTATCTTTCGCACTAGAGTCAGCATAGTCCCTAACTACAGACTCATCAACCCTATTGGTTATCCACATATGGTAAACTGGAAGCTCTCATGTCCCCTCACGGTTTGGTTACCGGTCTTGAGCACCGATGAGCCCAAGTCTATCCATATGCAACCCTCCCAATAAATGGCCCCCACAATGTGATTCCTATCCTCTCATAGGTTGGTTACCAGTCTTGAGCGCCCATGAATCCCCATTGCTACCACGGGTCATTCGGTCTCAATACCCTTCCGAATTGGGTCTGATATAACGGGGTATTCCTGACCAAACACTGCTAGACAGCCCTAGGTATGACAACCAACAATTCAGGAAGGTGTCAATGGGCACCCCTGGAAACATCCCATAATATTTCCGTTGATGTCCAAGGACAGAAGTGTCAAAAGGACACCTCTCCATCTCGAACCATACCTAATCAGTCACAATCACCAGTCAATCATATCATACACAATTCTAGTAACTCCTCATATAGAAAGTATACAATAACATGATCCATCTCATATATAATTGACAATAAAAGACATTCATAAACTAAAGAATGCAAGTAAGTAATGCTACTGTAATTGAAGTAAGTGCATTAGTAGTGTATCCATAAAAGAATCCATTTATGTTAACAAATTTGAATGATTCTAATATAGAAACTAAGATCACACAATCTATGTAATTGTAGAAGTAACCATCCTTACCTTATATAACTTTGAAGAGAATCCCAAGAATTAAGGAGAATCTTTCTAAACTTTGCAAGAAGATCCTAAACAAGTATACATACCTTATTAGGAAAGAAGTCTAAAAGGCAGAAGATCCAATGAATCAGAATAGACCAAGAAAAGAGATACTGTCTTCATTGGTCGATTGATTGGTTTACTGACTCAGTCGACCAATCAGTCGACCAACTAAGTCAGTAACAGACAAAAAAGAGGTTTCTGATCCGAAAATAGAATTTTGCGATCCGAAACACCACCATACAAAAAGGGAATTATAATGACAATGTACTAGTACTAAAGAACAAGTCTAACACTATCATTGATCAAAACCTAAAGATACAAATAAGGAAAAAAACTTACCATAAAAGTAACAGTCAGGGTTTTTGAAGAAAACATGGTATGATCATGGATGGGAAAACCAGAGATTGATAGATTACTAATCTAGTAAAGAAAACATAGATATTGTACACTAATCTAATCAAGAAAATAGATCTAAGAATATAAGAATTCGAATCAGAAGATGAATCAAAGAAGAAGATCAAAGAGAAGATCATGGTTCCTTCAAAAGCTTGCAATGATCATTTAATTCTTTTTATTGCTTCCGCTGAATTCATATTCTTTTTTATCATTTATTCTTTCCTTGATTATTTTATTGGAGTATTTGGACTCCTGTAATCCTTTTATTTAATTATTGAACTTATTCTTGCTCACGATCATCTTTACTTGCATTTATTATTATTGATGGACAAAAACCACGGATCCTGTGATGGTTCACTCCCACGGGTTGTTGAGCGGGTAACCGAGCCCCCGGGTGGGGTGTGACATGCCACACCCTCACGGTGCCAGAACCTCTGCTCAAGGAGGGAATGATGGGAACTTTGGTTTGGAATCTCATAACAAACTCATGGACACTTCCTCAAACTCCATGTCCCACCATTCACCGGAATCACCAAGGATGTTTTGTTTCCGAACAAATGGGTGAGAGAAATGGAGAAAGCCTTTCTTCACTTGAGGTGTGACGAAGAGCAGAAGCTCTTTTGTGCTGAGCAAAAGTTACAACATGAAGCCAATGCGTGGTGGAATGCCACACAACCTATCTTGGTGGCACAACATCCGGTAGTTACATGGGAAATATTCAAGCAAGCCTTTTGCCAGAACTACTTCCCGGTATTGGTGAGAGACTCTAAGGAAGCGGAATTCATGGCACTTCAACAAGGACCCAACCCTTATTGGAATAGGAATCTAGGAAGGCTTAGTAGGCCCTCAACTTACCCCGCTACTTAGTTCCAATCAAGAGAAGCTGGATTTGGTCATAGAATGAGTGGTGCCCTCGTGCACCCAATTGGAGTCTCACAACCATCAGGAACTGTCTATGCAAATCCCCATCCTATCAGTGGTCCTAAGCCAGCGGCTTCTCCCACAACTATTCAAGGTGCAAGGGAACTTATCTATTTCTTCTACCAGAAGCCTATACATTTTTCTCGAAAATGCCCAAAGAAAAGGAGTGCACCCCAACTTATTCGGTAGCGTAGAGGCTTTCTGTACAACAACTTCTTCCACAACCGGTCCATCGAGTATGGGCGATTCGTCAAGGTGCTTCAAGTGGCTCCTTTCTAGATTGAGGAGAGGTTTGTAGCACTAGGGTGGAGCTGCATGTTGAACTTAGATGAGCTAGCTTACCCCGAGCTCATCCGTTACCTTTATGGTAACTTGACTTTCATCAAGGATCCAACTATGGGGGAGGCATCGTACTATCCATCCTGTCTTAAGTCAGAGGTAAGCTCATTCATTTCAACACTTAGTCATTAGCTACTATTTTGGTTGTGTTGTACGTACCTGATGAGATGAGATGGATTTCACCCGGTGGTGGGGACGTTCCATTCATTACACCAAGAGGTTTCTTATCTTCTAGATTCATCTCTCGCATCATGAGTCACAACATCTTGCCCAAGGGTGCGCATTAGGATGAGATTTCGACTATGTAGGCATTCATCACTTTCGCTCTATATGTGGGATACCCCCATTGATCTCGCATATATTATTTAGTAGGCCATGATCTATAGGGTGGAGATATTCAACCTTGGGTATGGGAGTCGTTTGACTCGTATCTTTAGACACTTCAGGGTGGACCTTAGTGAAATAGAGGAGTTGATGAGCACATTTATGTGTGAAATCTTAGGGCATAAGGCATGCATTTTATACACTGAGACTGGAGTTACCTTGGGTTTTATGTTGTTTTTGCAGATTTTAGGACTTTTCAAGATTTAAGCAAATATTTGGAGTTTTGGGCTGAATCATGCAATTTTACACATCAAGAAGTCCATTCAAATTCTCAAATGCGAAAATGGGCCTAATCTGGAGCATGATGGGCTAGAGATGTGTGATTATGGGCCAACTCCGAAATATTGAAGAGATAAAGAAGGCAAATTTGATCTACGGCTGAGATTATAAATTATCAATCAAATCTACAAAGATATTATTGAGAGAGTCCAAATGGAGAAAAGAGTCCTTGCATACTTCAATATCTTATTTCCTATCTGGGATTTAATTAAAGAAAGAAAAAGAGGAAAAATAATTATATTTAGAGAAGGAAGAGGCAAAAATCCCGTTTTTGAATGTCTCTATCTAGTTTCGATCAAGCCCTTCATCGAATGGTCATCCGATGTCCGATCATGCTGAGTTTTGGAGGAGAGCTTCATGACTACTTAAACCTCAAATCCAACGGTGGAATTATGCATCTGATCTCTCTAAGTCAGCGCGATTAGTACGTCAAAACCCTAATTGGCTGAGTCAGATAGGAATCCTGATTTTTATTCAAATTCTGTCAAGATTCATATCTCATGTAAACTCTATAAAAGGAGAGCATACTCCATCAAAGGAGGACGTGTTCTAGAGCTTAGTAGAAGCATTCTTTCTTCTCTCTTGAGTTTATTTAGGCTTTCTCTAGTTTTTTTTGCTTGCATTTGTGAGATTTAAATTTCTAGATTAAATGTTTAGGTTTAATTTTTTTATGTAATGCAATTCAAGTTCAAGTTTCAAGTTTTTAGATTCATTTTTCTCTGGGTCTAGCAATTGCAGATTTAGATCATTCTAGATCTAGATCTGGTTGTTAGGGTTAGTTGAGATTCGAACGATTCAAGTGTACCCCTTTCTCTCTCCCCCCCCTCCCCCTCTATCTACCCCTCCATATTTTAATTTAGGATTTACTTTCATCATTTATTTATTGTTCTCCCTTCCCTTGGATCTTTGATCGAAATGCCTACAGGTCGTGCCTCTCTTTGGTTAAGGTTTCCATTTTACTTTTTGCAATTTACTTTCTATTATATACTTTCTGCAATTTACTTTCAGCATTTATTTATTGTTCTCCATTCTCATAGATCCTTGATCAGAGATGCCTACAGTCGTGCCTCTCTTTGGTTAAGGCTTCCTTTTCCTTTTATTGCTTTGTTATTTACTTTCTGCATTGTTTTTTCTTCAATATTCGTTCCCCCGATCGGTGGACTGTAAGCTACGGCAAAGGGTCCACGGTCAAAATCATTATTATTATACTCCCCTCTCGATCCAGAGCTGACACTCGAATCACTACCGTTTTTCTTTTATTTTTATTGTTCGCATTTTTTTTTCCTGTCTTTTATTTATGCATTGATTGTGATTAATTTATTTTTTTGTTTCAATTCGATTGCATTAGATGTATGGATTAGGATCGTTTAGTTTAGTTAATTAGTTAACAAAAATTGAATCATTCCACTCTCGCATTACTATTAAGAAGTTGAATTATAAGTGGCATATCTCCTTGAGATCGACCCGTTAGCTACATGATACCGTGCGCTTGCGGTTACTTTTAATTTCACAAACAGGAGTTGAGAGAAAATATGGGTGAGAATATTGGAAGAAGACTTCTCTCACAAATGGGCATCAAGGATGGGCCCAACTCTCCTGTTTTGATAGCCGATGGCGAGGGAGTTAGATATCACCAAACATGCCACCTCAGCATCATATGGAGGAAGGTGAGTCTTCCCGCTCAAGGAGAGCTCCACCGACATCTACTGCCCTTACTGTTGATCCTGTACAATGGGCCACTCTCTTGGCTACTTTAGGGAGGGTTGAGCTAAATCAGAATTTCATGGGTCATCAAATCACTAACATTAATAAGATGATTCGCCAGATGAGGGGCAACCAAAAACCGAATCATGCATTGGGATCTTGTCTTGCAGTAGTACATGCCACAGCCTCCAACTCCACCAAATTGCTATTATTTTTTGCTCTACCTTTGAATACCGCTTGATTCTCCGAGTTACTTAACTCGTTTTCATTATGTTTCGAACATGTATTTTGTACTTTATTATGCGTGTTTTTTCATGCTTTTTACTTGATATTGGGTTTGTAATATTTTAGAACTTAAGTACTTTTTCAATTATGCACTTTGATGTTTCATATACTAACTGTATCTTTTTCAAGTTAGATTCATTATACACTTGTCATGACAATTTTCTAACTCATGTTTAGCCTATTATTCACTTCTATTTTGAAGAGTAATTTATGGATCGATGACTCGAGATGCCCCTACTACATCATATAGAAGTTAGGATTTGTATGAACCAAGGCTCTAATACCACCTTCTGTCACACCCCACCCAGTCAGATCTGATCATACCCGAATACCCGTAGGGCAATACACTACAGGACCAAGGTTTAGTGACAATCCCATACAAGTATATGATATAGCATAATCCAAGGACAAGAATAAATCAAGTTTAAATACCCAATCATGAAATCTGAAATATTTTGTTTACAATCATCCATGTCTAAGGTTAAATAAAATAAACATTAGAGTTTGAAAGAAAATAATAGTTGTTTGTAGCGGAAAATGATTAAATGTCCTGGTAGAAGATACCCTCGCCTCTCTCAAAAGATATCAAAGTAAAAATATAAAATAGTGCCATAAATGACACTAAAGAGTCCCTAAGCATGGCAAGGTTTCTATTGGAACCCAACTCCATAGGAGCAGTCTTGGCACGAGCACGAAGCTTCATGCACCTCTACTTCCTCTCCAATCGCTCCCTCAAGATAATCTCCCGATGATGGATCCTTCATTTGAATGGAGTCCTTATAACCTATAGAATATCTAAAGAAACATACATATACAAAGGAATGAGTTCCATAAAACTCAGTGAAGTCAACTCAACAATCATTTCGTGCATTCGTTCACAATTTCCACATCACATATATAAGATGATAATGTAATTAATGACAATAATATGATAAATGTATGGTTATGATGTTATGTTTCTAACTCTTTATCATAAAGTCTCTATAGTAGACACACATTAAGTTAAACATCAATCTCCTTTAGAGTTTTAGGCTGTCTCAGTCACTCTCCATCAATAAGAGATGTCTATTGGGTTCTTCGTAATTGTTAGGTGAAGTCATGTCAAGCCATTGTTGGGGGTAATTCACCCCTCTCTTGCATCATCATTTGACATGAGATTAGGCGTGTGTTAAGGATAACTACAGACCCAATGCAAAGTCATACGGTCTCGTACTACATATGGTCCAGATATCTCCTATCATGCCTAGTGCCTTTTTGGTTCGATACATTCCCATCTATAAATGGTATTCTCAACAGGAGGCATCTATTAGATCTCATCCCTTAACCCAATGGTCATCCACATATAATAGACAGGATGCTCTCTATGTCCTCTCATGGGTTGGTTACCAGTCTTGAGCGTCCAAAAGCCCTTATCTACTATATGCAACTCTACGATCCTATGATGAGAGTGGGCCTACTTGACATCATTGGACTAGGAACAAAAGTTTTAGTAACATTATATGATGCTAGATTGAATAACATAAAAACAATAATCCAATTAATAGAAATAGACATTAATGATAATGTAGGATTAGTAATGTTTACACAAAAGATGATATTAAACATAAATGAATTCATAAATGATACAAAATTAGCTATCCAGGTAAAAGGATTTGAAAGATTCACAGGTTACAACTTACAATTATGCACTGACTTTTTAGGAGCCTTAATTCAAAAATTCAACCACAAATTATAAATAGACATAAAAAATATGGTATAAAGTTTAATTAGTAAAAGAACAAAAGCAATAGACCTCCTAAAATAGAATCAAAAGAATTAGCAGGATTACCATGAAATTTATTTCAAATAATAGAACTTGAGAAAAAACACTACAACTACTCCAATCAATTTTGTAACATATTAAACTAAATAAGGAGATTATTTATTAAGATTTACAGATTATAAAAGTAATCCAACAAAAAGAAGCGATACTAATGATGAATAAAAAATTGAATTTAGAACATAAAATAGAAAACCTAATAGTATATCATAAACATGTAATAAACCTAAACATAACAAACTTATAAATATTGCAATTAAAACTAACTTTAGTACAAGAAAAGTTGTTAAAATATGATTGGGCACTATATAAAGACATTGTAAGGAATATACGAAAAAAACAAATGCATCTTGAAATAAAATATAACAAACAATAAAAGAAATATATAATATCAAGCTCTTATAATATAGAATACAACATAGACCAAGTTGATAAAGAAATACAATATTTAAATGAAGCATTAGAAATATAAATGAATATGAAACAAAATTTATAAATGGATCAATAGTAACTAGTAGTCCAAACCAATATAATCTCAACACTGAAACCTCATCACAAACGGTACCTATTTCAAATACACTATACTTCCCAATATTCTACAAAATAAGGTATAACAATAAATAAGACTAGATCTAGAACAACTCTAGGAGAAATATATGCAAATCATGTTTATGACCTTATCCAAATCACCAATATATTTATTACCAATTTATATCTAGAGGAATGAGATATTCCACCGATGCTCCAATACATTTCCAAGAAGCATCAACAGGAAAAATATTAAATTTAACATATCATGATCCTCAAATGTGGAACTTAGTAATGTCCATTTTGAAAAATAATATAGTAGTTATGGACGTATATAGAAGATATGATCCAAATGAACTTACTCATGAAGAGTAATTGCTAGATTAGTGATGCGTCCAAAATCTGCTCAGCCCTTAGATCTCCTCGTGATGACCTGCAAAATGAAAGCGTCAGATGTGGCCCGACCGCGGGGGTCGGGAGTCCACCTCCAAAGGCTAAGTCAGTTGATGAACTTAATCACAAACGGCTCTGCTAGAAGCACAGAGCTAAGGAATGAAGAACTGGGAAAGGTGATCTAGATCGTAAGCCTCTTATAGTTTACGTCTACCAGTCTGTATATGAATCTGAGTCTGAGTCTCTCCTCCTTTACCTCGTATGGCAGTGAGGTTTATATAGAGTGTACCTTCGAATCTCCTTCGTTGGATGCACTTGAGCCTTCCTCGGGTAGTCGTTGGATCTTAACAGTTAGATCCCTTGAGCGATAGACTTCTACTAGTTTGGACTAGTAGAGGACTCCTGAGATAATCTCCAGGTTATGCGATGATTATCCCTTCGATAATGATAAGCAGCAGCCGTCAATTTGAATCTGCCATCATTAAGGTAATTAACCTAATTCATAAGTTGGATTAGGGTGTACTTGTAGCTGAATAAGTTTTCTTCCTCAGCAAGCCATCTTATGGATCCGGTTCGCTCGAGAGCGAGTCGATTCCTTCTGTCTCCACCGGGGTCGAGGATCAAACCAAGTATGAACCCAGTTCGATCATATTTTCTCCATATCACGAGCCCCCCAGACCAAGCGTTCGGTCGATCTTGAGGGCTCGGTTTTTAACTGGGTTCTTCGTCAGGCAATAGTCTCTGCATGTTCCATTAAATGTCATATCACATTTAATGCGGTGGTCACTTTTCCTCAAGCGTTGTGAGGGTAATGCCACGTGTCTCTTTCCAGTTAATCTGTCGTGGATCACGTAATCCAAGCGACGGTTTCCGAATGCCTGTTTTGGATTCGTGAGTTCAAACATTCAAAACGTCTTCTAATCTCGATCGTCGATTTTGAATCAATCTTGATCGTTCAGATTCCCGAACACTCGTGCGGGTGTTTTAAAAGCGGTTTGTTGTCTTCATAGGTTTCATTCTTCTTCTCTGGAATTTGAACCTTCGTCGTCTGCTTCGCGCCTTCCTGCTCTCGAGCTTTTGCCTCACTGAATCAGTAAGTTTACTGGTCTTTTTCTTTTTGTACCTTACTGAAACAATTAATGGCGGATAATAGGGTTTCTCTGGTACCCAGTGTTAGTAATAGTAGTGGTAACGAAGCTTTTGCTTCCCCTCCTTCCGAACAGTCGGATAGTGATAATAAAACCCTAACTGTCCTCTGGCGCGAATTTGCTGAAGTTTCTCAAAAAAGTTTGGAGAGAAAAACCAAAACTCCTTCTGTCCCTCCTGAGTCTGGATCTTCCAAGACTCCTAGGGTAACTGCTGAGTCTTCTAGGCAGCCTCAAACTTCCAGGTCTAATGGCGGACCTAGCTCTGTCCCCTCCGTTTTCAAGGAGGAAACCCTCCTTTCAGCAATCCAAGATTTCGATTTTCCTTCCTCTTATCAGGTTAGGGCTCCCCATCCTGATGAGAGGGTTGATTCAACCCTTTTGGGTGAGTTTTCTCTGTACATAGATGCACTGAAAAGCGGGGTTCGCTTTCCCTTTTTTAATCCTTTGTTCTCAACCGTTCTGAATCACTGGGACATTTGCCCTGGAATGCTCCTTCCCAATAGCTGGTGTCTCATCGTCCGCTTCTTGGGTTTGTGTTTTGAACTTGGCATTACGCCATCTCTTTCTCTCTTTGTGCATTTTCATGTTCTTTCTATCTCCCATCCTCCCGGATGGGTTTTTCTGTCCAAACACAATAAGGCTGAACTTGATTGGAGGGGCAGCATCCTTGTCAAAGGAACTTGCCCTTCTAACCACAAAAGATGGCGCGAACGATACTTTTTCTGTCGAGCGCCTCCATTAGATCTTAACTTCCCGACCGTCTGGAGGCGGTGTACTTCTTCTTCTGAGAATAACCGGGGCCTTCCCTTATCCAAAGAAGACGAGGCGGCCATCAAGAAGATCAAATCCATTCCATGGTATCAAGAGATACATGGACTTGAGGTGGAGTATAACTCCATCCTTCAGTACTGGGGCTTGGCTCATTGTGAGCTTCTAACCATCATCCTTTAATATTACTGAAGTGATACGTCTTTAATTCTGACTCTTGCTCTTCTTTACAGTGCCTCCAAGAATGAACCCCGAGAGCCAGCGAGTGAAGGCCGCTAGGGCCGTTGTGACAACCGAGCAACGATCGCCTAAAGCCTTGACCGTTGATCAAGAGGCTTCTGTTCCCTCTCCCGACCCCTCTTACAGGGGTATCAAGAATATCAGGCCCGTGGCTGATGCTTCGGGTAAAGGGAAGAAGCCGATGGTGGAGAGGTCTAATGTCTCCTCCTCCGCCAGAACCAAAAGGAGGCATGATACAGTTGATGCTTCCTCCCATAAGAAATCCAAAAATTCTGTGGATTGTGAGGAGGTCTTCACCCCCCAGTGGACCCTGAAGTTGACCGACAAGGTGACACAAGATCCTGAGAAAGCTACAGAGTGGAGCTCCCTCAGTCTTATACCTTCCGATCGTCAGGAATTTGAAACCCTGGACGACGTTGCCCTTGTTAGTCAGTCCACAAGGTACCGGTCTTCTTGCTTACTTATTTTTTCATAATTTCTTATGACTTCTTCTGATAATTTTCGCCTTACCAGGAATGCTGTGTTGAGCTTTTATCAGCACATGGAAGCATTGAGCCGGGTTGGCCGCAACAGCTCCTTGCTACAAACTTGTGAAGAGAATTTGGCCAAAGCCAATTCTGAGATACACCGGCTTACGGCAGCTGCCGAGGAGCTGCAAAGAAAGCACGAAGAAGAGGTGAACTCCCTCAAGGAGGCCCTTAATTCTTAAAAGGCTCGTGCTGTTGCTGCCGAGCGCGAGGCCAAGAAACAGAAAGAAGCTGCCACGTTGTTCGGTGACTGACTGGAATTTCAGTGTGCGGAGAACGAAAGATATTTGAAGTGGGCGATCCCTAGCAAGCCCGAGCACATCAAGCCAGAGCTTCGGAAGGATTATGTTCGGAAGTACCTGAACAGCAGTGTACCTTTCTCCCAACTGCTGGGTGCCTAGAACATCCAAGCTTATCGTTTGGGGCAAAATGACGTTTGGGAAAGAATTCTCGCATCAATCCCTTCCTTTGATACTGCTCCCTTTCGTGAGGTGTGCCACAAAGAGGTCTTCAGGAAATTAGGCATGGATCTCCCAAACTGGGCTCAGGAAGAAGATGATCCTTTTCCAACTGACCCACAATATGAGGCATATCTTGCTGACGAGCCGGCACTTCCAGAGGAAAAGTCACAAGCCGAGTCACAAGCTGCTGCTGAAGAGGACTCTGACAAAGACAATCTTGAAGAAGGCTCTTCTCAGGATCCTAAGAAAAGTCCTGCTATACAGGGCTCCTCGGGCAACAATGAAGAAGGGGCTTAAGGAGTTATTTTTTTTTTTTTTTTTTTTTTTGTAAAGATTGACCTCCTTGCTAATGAATAGACACTTCTTTCATGCTGGCCTTACTATCTCCTCGTCTCCTATCGAAATCTTGTCTTGAATATCAAAATATAAATGATAAAACTTATCACTTAACTTCACATTCTTCGACGAATAATAATCTTGTAAAGATATTATGAAGATACGTTTTGGAAAGATGCATTAATCTCTTCCACTCCTTCATTTACTGCAAAGTCCACACGTTTCCCTTCTGGTATCTGCGAAGTCCAAACGTTTCCTTGCTTTGGTATACCATTCACTGTTTCCAATAAATCGGTAATACATTCATTATCACGATGGCGGTGCGACGATTGGAGGTATTCTTGCATCGGGTGCTCGCTTCCACATGTTTCCATGTGGCCTCCCTCTGACCGTTGATCTTGCTTGTTGTGGATTTCAAAGCGTCATTTCGATCTGGGCCATTGGTTGTCTTTAGCTCTCAACCGTCGTCTCAATACCTGAGGCTATTTAAAGCCTTCGTGGGTACTCTCCATCTATCCTACTATCTGCAAGTTAGATTTGCAAAAGCGACATTCCGTCCTCCTGCTTGCTTCCGTATTCCTCGTACTCCAACAATAACTCTATCAGCTTCTGAAACAGTGAGCTTTTTGATTACTCATCTCTTTCCCTTTCCCCCTAAGTAAACTGCACAGTAGTAATACTTGGGGTTTATTTAATCGGTATTTCATAACTGATAGAGAACTAGGGTTTTCCCTTTTTTCTTTTGTTGTTGGATTTCTGTACTGATACGGCTTTTCTTTGTATACAGTGGCTCCCAGGATCAACCCGAACTTTATCAGAGTGAAATCTTGTAAGAAAATCGTTCAGTCGGTGGTGGTTGGGGCTAGTGAGGTGGTTTCAGTTAGTGAATCCTCCAAGCGTAAGGCGACTACTGTTGGTGAATCTTCAAGTCAGATTCCCACAGTTTCTATTGATGCCACCCCTACGCCTCTTCTGCTTGAAGTGATCGCTCGTTCTTCCCAGGAAGATCTTGATCACTCCGTTGTTGATGGCGCTGCTGATGCCCCTGCTGCAGAGACCGTTCGTGCACCCCTGAAGGAGACTCTTCGGGCATCCGAGACAACTATGTTGGCGTCTGATGAAGGTGCAATCCCAGTAGGTGCCGCTCCTATTTCCAATTCTAGTGCTTGTTTGGCATCCTCTTTCTCTCCTTTAGAGTTGGAGGATTTTGCCACCAGGAAGCGCCGTCGGTTGGCAAGTGATGCAGCTCATCCTTCTCTTGATGTAGCTCATCCTTCTCCCGAATTAGTGTCAAATGAGTTTGACAGAGCGTTGGAATGGTGCACTGTTGCTTGAATGACTTCTGAGAGCGTAGTTCTTTCCAAACTTCCAAATGAGGTCTTTATGAAGTCAATGGTGATGTAAGTCTTTCTTCATTATCTTTTGATTCTGAATATTACTCTTCTGCTCCTTTTTAACTAGGAAGTTGTTTGCAGGAGTCTTACTGGTAACTTCCACAAACAAGTGGAAGCAGCCTCTAGGCTCAATAGGTTGAGCAATGAAGTTTCCGAGGCTTCGGGAAATCTCTCGAAGCTAAAGATGTTGAGATTGCTCGCCTTAGGAAATTAGCTTGGGAGTTTGCAGGAGAGAAGAATTTGATGATCGATCGTCTCTGGTCAGACTTGGATGATGCCAGGGAGAAGATCCGGCAACTGGAGCGAGGAGTTGGAAAGTCAGGAGCCAAAGGATCTGAAGCGTTACCTCAAAGGCAAGCTATCGTTCCTTTGCCCGAATCCCTTCCAACTGATGTTCGTAGAGCCTGCGTCTTCAAGTATTTACACAGTAAGCTCTTTGTTGATATGCTGAATGCTTATAACTTGCAGCCGTACCGGGATGGTGAGAACGAAGTATGGGAATCAATACTAAGGAAAGATCCTCATTTTGATACGACTCCCTACAGTGCTGTCTGCCATCCTGAAGTATTTACCAACCTTGGCCTTCCTCCTCCTGACTGGACCAAAAATAAGATTGATCCTTCGCCTTCCGATCCAGATATTATGCATTATCTGGAAGATTCTCCTGTTTATTCTCCCTTGGAAGGATTCAATTATGACGAGCTCGCCTTGAATGCAAGTTTGGTCGAGGACCATACTTCTCCTGGACAAGCTGGACAAAGAGTATGAAATTGCTGAGGATTTTATACATACTGAAATGTTTTTTGTAATCCTCATTTCTCCTCTTCTTTTCCTTGAATCCATACCCATGATTGACTCATGTGTTTGTTCAAGCAAAGTTGTGCCGATCTTGTATGACTTCTTAATGATCATCGATGATGACTTTCTTTTTTGACCGAAGATTGTATCCAGCTCTTGTAATCTTATGTTTTGATATTGAGACTGGCCTCTTTTGGTCTTTTGAAGAAATAAGAAGTTAACTTCATCTTGAACTTTGCTAGTCATTTGAATCGCTGTTGCACTAGGTCTTAGTTGTTTAGAACAATGCCTTTACTTAAATATTTCCGGAGAAATACAATAAGTCTGAGAAGGAACTCACTCGGGTTTTAAACCGATGCCTTGTAGAAGGAACTCACTCGGGTTTTAAACCGATGCCTTTACTTAAGGATTTCCGGAGAAATACAATAAGTCTGAGAAGGAACTCACTCGGGTTTTAAACCGATGCCTTGTAGAAGGAACTCACTCGGGTTTTAAACCGATGCCTTAACTTAAGGATTTCCGGAGAAATACAATAAGTCTGAGAAGGAACTCACTCGGGTTTTAAACCGATGCCTTGTAGAAGGAACTCACTCGGGTTTTAAACCGATGCCTTAACTTAAGGATAATTCGAGAATTCAATAAGTCTTGAAGGAACTTACTTGGGTTTCAAACCGACGCCTTGTGGAAGGAACTCACTCGGATTTTCATCTGATGCCTTGACTTAAGAAATTCCGAAAAAATTCCATAAGTGTTGAAGGACCCACACGGATTTTCATCCGATGCCTTATAGTTGGATCTTGTTCTTGAATGTGGTGTATGATGCCCCCCAATCAAAAGATAATTTGTTGAAAGCCAATAATTGCATTGATTGAGTTGAAAATGTTTACATCATGAACAAAATTGAAATCATCATCAAGGATAAATTTTTTTGAGATGCCTGGCATTCCACGAATGATCCAACTCTTTCTAGGTGTTGATGTTCTCCAGCCTGTAAGCTCCTGAACCGACTGGTTTTACAACCATATAAAGTCCTTCCCAGGAAGGGTCCAATCTTCTTTGGTGACGTGGGTCGGAAGCTAAGGTGTTTCTCAACACCAAATCTCCGGCTAAGTACCGACGATTCTTCACTCGGGTATTATAATGAGACGCTATCCTTCTTTGATAATGTTGAGTTCGTGCTATTGCCTTTGCCCGAACTTCGTCCAACAGATCAAGACTATCAAGCAGTCCTTGCTCGTTCGCTTTTTCCTCGAACTCTCGATCCCGTATTGTCCCCGCCATTATCTCCACAGGTGCCAATGCTTCGGACCCATATGCTAACCTGAATGGAGTTTCTCCTGTGGGTGTTCGAACCATAGTTCTCTAGGCCCACAGTACATTATGAAGTTCTTCGACCCATGAAGCCTTGTCAGCTTCGAGTCTTCTCTTTATCCCTTCCAGTAGCGTTCGGTTAGTAACCTCTACTTGTCCAATGCTCTGGGGGTATGCCACTGAGGACATACGATGCTCGATCATATATGTTCCGCAAAATTGCTCAAATTGCGGACAGTCGAACTGAGTACCATGGTCAGTGACGATAATCTTTGGAATCCCAAAGCGATATATGATTGACTCAAGCACGAATTTCTCCACTTTTTTCTCAGGAATTGTTGCCAGTGCGCTGGCTTCAACCCATTTCGTGAAGTAATCAATTGCTACTATTAGATATTCCCGTCCGCCTGACGCCTTGGTGAATTTGCCCATGATATCAATTCCCCACATCGCAAAGGGAATGGGATCTAGAATTGAAGTCATGGTTTCCGCTGGGCGCTTCGATATTGTAGCATGAATTTGACAGTTGCCACATCGACGAACATACTCCATAGCAGCCTCTTGGATCTTAGGCCAATATAACCCAAGTCGTAGAATTTTGTGGGCCAGGGCTCGTCCACCCATATGAGCTCCACAAATTCCTTTATGAACCTCAGCCAAAGCTGATTTTGCTCCTTCGGGACCTATACATCTCATAAGTGGTCCAGAATAAAATATTTTGTATAGTCTCTCATTCTGAATGACAAATCTCGCCGATCGTATCTTGATCAATCTTGCCTCTTTCGGATCCTCAGGTAATTTGTCATCTCTCAGATACTCGATTATCGGATCCATCCAGCAATGCTTTGCTTCAATATAAGAAATTTCTTTCTCATGATAACTTGGAAATGTTATCTCTTCAATGTAGACCGAAGGGTCTAGATTTTTTTCTTTGGCATTGGCTAATCGGGATAGCTCATCTGCCATTGTATTTTCAGTCCTTGGAATCTGAGATATCTTCAAATTCTGAAATTGCTTTTGAAATGCCCTGACTGTCTCTTGATATTTCTACAAGCGTGGTTCTTTAACACCATACTCCCCCTAGACTTGGTTGAATATAGTTGAGAGTCACTATAAATAGTAACATTTGCAATAGACAATGATTTTGACAACCGAAGTCCAGCTATGAGAGCTTCATATTCTGCTTCGTTATTACTTGCTTCGAATGCAAATCTCAAACATATCGAATAATAAATCCTGCTGGACTTTTCAATAGAATTCCAGCTCCTGCTCCATCTTTATTACTCGAACCATCCACATATACCTCCGAAGTGGTTGGTATAATGGGATCCTCAATGGTGGACTCCACTGGTGCAGTAGTTTCTACTACAAAATCTGCTAGTGCCTGAGGTTTGATTGCGGTTCTAGGCTTAAAGCTCACTTGGAACTCACTGAGTTCAACCGACCAGGACACCATCCTTCCAAATAAATCAGGTTTATTAAGAACTTTACTGAGAGGAAAAGTTGTAAATACCTCAATTGGATGAGCCTGGAAATATGGCCTTAGCTTCCTGGCGGCCATCATGAGAGCCAGAGCCTGCTTCTCAATCTACGAATATCGTGTCTCCATATCTAGCAATACATGGCTTACATAGTAAATCGGCCACTGTTTTTTATCTTTCTCACGAACAAGTACTGCACTGACCTCTGAAAGGGACGTCGCTAGATATAGCTGTAATATTTCCCCCTTCTCTGGTCGGGACAAGATCGGTGGTTGTCCCAGTGCTTCTTTTAACTCCTCGAAAGCTTTCTGGCATTCTTCGGTCCATTTTGCTTCCTTGCTGCCCCTCAAATCTTTGAGTGCCTTGAAGAACAGCAAACACTTTTCTCCAGACTTGGAGATGAGACGATTCAAAGCGGCAACTCTCCCTGTTAAACACTGCACATCACGAACAGTTTTGGGAGCCTCCATGTCAACCAGAGCCTGTATTTTGACAGGATTAGCCTCAATACCTCTCTGTGACACCATGAAGCCCAAAAATTTGCCTGAAGAAACTCCAAAGGCGCACTTTTCTGGATTCAGCTTCATTTGATATTTTCGTAGTACTGAGAATACCTCAGTCGAATCTGCAATATGATTCGCTTTTGTAAAGCTCTTCACAAGCATGTCGTCAACATAAGCTTCAACATTATTCCCTATCAAATCTTTGAAAATCTTGTTGATGGCTCTCTAATATGTAGCTCCTGCATTCTTCAGGCCAAATGGCATAACTTTGTAATAGTAGCTTTCACGATCAGTCATGAAAGCCGTGAACTTCTCATCTTCCTTATTCATAAGGATCTGATTATACCCTGAGTAGGCATCCATGAAACTTAGAGTTTCATATCTTGCAGTTGCATCTATCAAGAGGTCAATCTGAGGTAATGGATAACAATCTTTAGGGCAAGCCTTGTTGAGATCTGTGTAGTCTGTACACATTCTCCACTTCCCATTCGCCTTTTTTACCATTACCACGTTAGCTAACCAAGTTGGGCATTCAATTGGTTCTATGAAACCAGAATTCTTTAGTTTTTCAACTTTGCCCCGAACGGCTTCATACTTTTCAATGGAGAAATTTCTCCTTTTCTATATCACTGGTTTCACCTTCGGATCTATCCAAAGTTTGTGCTGTGCGACAGTCCGATCGATTCTTGGCATGTCCTCGGCAGACCAATCTGGGTCGGGTGATCTTCAGCAATATGATCACGACCTCGATTAACACGATCTTCACGAGCTATTCGATCATCACGAACAGCCCGTCCAGCACGAACGGTTCTTCTAACAGTTGGTGAGTGAGTTCTCACCCCCGTATCCAACCTTGTATTTGAATCAGTTGTACTTTCTTGCGGTCTATCGAACCGATCGTCTCGCCTAGGTTGATCGTCAATTCTCCTAGGTCCTCGGTCACCTTCACGAAAGTTCTAACCGATATTCCGATCTTCAGCCAATCTTTGATCACGTGGTAATGCACGCCTCCCTAAATCGCGATGATTAGGTTCTTGTGGTAAAACCACTCGTCTGGTGAGTATGCGGAGTGTTTGGCTCACCTCCAAGAGTTGAATCTTCACCTGATTCAATTGATCTTGGAATGTATCTGGAGGATTATGTCCTCCCTGACCACCATCTACCTCAATAGGATGTTGGCTTCCCTGGGGAACGTCTAGATTGTTCACTCCAGGGATTTGAACACCGGAATTGCGTTGTGCAGCGGCTGCTGCGGCTGCTGCCGATCTAGTCACCATGGCTTTACAAGTCTTTCCCACAGACGGCGCCAAATGATGAGTCCAAAATCTGCTCAGCCCTTAGATCTCCTCATGATGACCTGCAAAACGAAAGCGTTAGATGTGGCCCGACCGCGGGGGTCGGGAGTCCACCTCCGAAGGCTAAGTCAGTTGATGAACTTAATCACAAACGGCTCTCCTAGAAGCACAGAGCTACGGAATGAAGAACTGGGAAAGGTGATCTAGATCGTAAGCCTCTGATAGTTTACGTCTACCAGTCTGTATATGAATCTGAGTCTGAGTCTCTCCTCCTTTACCTCGTATGGCAGTGAGGTTTATGTAGAGTGTACCTTCGAATCTCCTTCGTTGGATGCACTTGAGCCTTCCTCGGGTAGTCGTTGGATCTTAACAGTTAGATCCGTTGAGCGATAGACTTCTACTAGTTTGGACTAGTAGAGGACTCTTAAGATAACCTCCAGGTTATGCAATGATTATCCCTTCGATAATGATTAGCAGCAGCCGTCAATTTGAATCTGCCATCATTAGGGTAATTAACCTAATCCATAAGTTGGATTAGGGCATGCTTGTAGCTGAATAAGTTTTCTTCCTGAGCAAGCCATCTTACGGATCCGGTTCGCTCGGGAGCGAGTCGATTCCTTCTGTCTCGACCGGGGTCGAGGATCAAACCAAGTATGAACCTAGTTCGATCATATTTTTTCCATATCAATTAGAAACATATTTAAGAAATTCAACTAAAGCCGTATATGAAAGATTTAAAGAAGAACTTTCTGAACAATACCAATATATATTAACTCAAGGTAATAATTCATTTAATTTCTTAAATTTTGTGGGACAATTACTTACAGGACAAGACCCTAATTTCATAACGAAAGATGAACAAATAGAAGCATTAAAAGCTTTAAAAACAAATGAATATATCAGATTATAGATATATCAAACAATTCTATAAAGATTATATATATGATGCTTTAAAATCAACCCTACATTTTGATTACGGTATAAACCATAAGTTGTTTTTTAAGCTCCCTGGAGTCTTAAGACAATAAATACTACAATCATTGGGAGATGAATGAACTAGTTATTCTGATGAAAACAACGTTAGACCAGACATTAGAGGAATAGAACATAAAGTAGTTTTATAATGCAAGAATTAAAAAAGAAAATGTGTTAACCAACTAGCACAAAAACAACTAAAAGGAAAATATATTTATTATGATACAATGTATGTACCCTAACAATATAACAACAACACACATTTTTATAAAACACAACAAAATAAATCTTATAGTAAACCTCAAAAACAATACAAACAACTACCAAAATGAAAAATTATACACTAAGAAGATCATAAGCCAAAAAGCCATTCTTAGACCAAAAAAAAAAAAAAAAACATTTTCAAATATTCAATCTAAAAACAACGTACAAAACACAATTAAAATGTTAAACATGCCCGACTTAGACATTGTAGCAATAATTGCCCAAAATTACAAAATACATACACTAGAAACTTATACTTAGTACAAACTACAAATCAAGCATTAATAGAAATAGATCAAGACGTCTCTGATACTGAAAGTATTTATAGTATAATAGAATAAGGAAATAATACCAAGAATTTTGAAGATACATTAGAAAATCAAACACTACTACCAATATATCAATTTTATAACACTGAGCACAATTCTTTCATTTATTAATAGAAAATTGTTAACATAACTAAATACATAAATAAAGACTGTGTTTATTATAGATTTTATCATTCTCTTGACCTAATATACAAATGTTCACAATGATATAAAGATGCTTGTAAACATTGTTTACAAAACAATAACATATTCCTACATCAATTATAACCTCATCATCAACAACTTTAGACCTTCGACTCACCACATTAAAATCTGAAGTCCTCCAAAATCAAAATAATATTACCATAATAAATACATAATTTTAGAATAACAAATATATATTAAGTATACTCAAGAAAATCAATGTTTTGAAAATTAGAAGAAAGAGTACAAAATACAGAAAATATTCTTTAACAACTTTTAGTCAAACAATATCAAATCTATAATATTCTCCAACGACTTCTTGACAAACAAAATAGGGAAACTTAACCCCGAGGGGTGGCTCAGTTGGCAAAGCCCAACGCTTCCACGTAGGAGGTCAGAGTTCGAATCCCCTCGGGGCCAGGGGTGAAGCCCCGCCTATATTAATTATATAAAAAGCGCCTTGAGGATGTAGTCGTGGTGCTCGAAAGTTGGCCCGGATGAATCTCATTTCAAAAAAAAATAAAAATAGGGAAACTCCAACTACTTTATATTCACCATTAATACAAGAACAAACTTTACTCGAGACAAAATATAAAATCCAAACCTATGAAGACTTTCAATGCTCTTTCAAACTTACTACCTAGAATCTCTTAATAAAAATTTAAATCATTCTCTAACATTCTAATAAACACATCTTTCTTACAACCCATGTTGATACAGGATGTACTAAGAACCTACTATCCCCTCGATTTATTACTAACGATGACCAAGAATCCATACGAAATCTTGAAACTACACGTAGTTATGGGATTGACCAAATTCATCACTATTATACTCATAAATTAAAACCAATTACTTTAGCTTTTTGTAACCATTGTAAACAATATAATTTTCATTTTTGCCTTGATATTGTCTATATTAAACATGACATACCACCCACTTTTAAAATATTATTAGGTCTTAATCTTCTCCTATATCATACTTCAAGACTTTTTCTTACTAAAGATTTTCTCCAATTCTCTTCTTCCAACATTGTACTATGACTTCTACAATTTTTTATTATGCCCATCTCTCCAAAATTGCCGCTGCACAATGTGGTAGAAATATGACAAAAATAAATTCAAAATATTTAAGACAACAACCACAACAAACTTATTGTTATACAAGAAATCAATGCAGATTATTCCAACACACTCTTAGAAACTTTTTTAGAATACCAGCTAGAAACATATCCGGATGATTCTTGCCAAAGAAATTTACATGATTTTGAAAATATAATAACAGGATAATCCTTATATTATAGTATAGATAATACTAGAGATATCCAACAAGTTATAAAAAATTTAGAAAAAATAGACATTATAAGTGATGCGTCCAAAATCTGCTCAGCCCTTAGATCTCCTGAGAGTGACCTGCAAAATAAAGCGTCAGATGTGGCCCAACCGCTGGGATCTGGAGTCCACCTCCGAAGGCTAAGTCAGTTGATGAACTTAATCACAAACGGCTCTACTAAAACACAAAGCTAAGGAATGAATAACAAGAATACGATTCAGATAGTAAGCATCTGAGTGTTTTCGTCCGTCCCTATCTTGTGGGTAGGTGATGTCTTATATAGAGTGTACCTTCGAATCTCCTTCGTTGGATGTATTTGAGCCTTCTTCGGATAGTTGTTGGATCTTAACAGATAGATCCGTTGAGTGATAGACTTCTACTAGTTTGGACTAGTAGATGACTCCTAGGATAACCCGATCGTTATCTAATGGTTATCCGTATGATAGCGATGAGTGACAGCCGCCGAATTCTGCTAGCCGTCATTAGGTTGATTAACCTATTCCGAACGTATCGGATTAGGGCGTGCTTGTGGCTGAGTTAGTTTTCTTCCTCAGCAAGCTATCTCCTGGACCCGGCTTGCTCGGAAGCAAGTCGATTCCTTTCGTCCCGACCGGAGTCAAGGGTCGAACCAAGAATGAACCAAGTTCGATCATATTTTCTCCATATCACGAGCCCCCCAGACCAAGTGTTCGGTCGATCCCGAGGGCTTGGTTTTTAACTGGGTTCTTCGTCGAACAATAGTCCTGCATGATCCTCAACCCATTAAATGTCATATCACATTTAATGCGGTTGTGTCGCTTTTTCCTTGAGCATTGTGAGGGTGACGCCACGCGTCTCTTGCAGCCGAAACTATCATTGCTCACGAAATCAAAACGATGGTTTCTGAACACCTGTTTTGGATTCGTGAGTTCAAACTTTCGAACCGTCTTCAAATCTCGATCGTTGATGCCGAATTCACCTCGATCGTACACATCCTCGAACACTCGTGCGGGTGCTAAAAAGTGGTTCATTGTCTTCGTAGGTTTCATTCTCTTTGTCTGGAATTTTGAAACCTCGTCATTTTCTTCACGCCTTCATGATCCTCTCGTTCTCGAGCTTTCTGCCTCAGTGATTCAGTAAGTTTACTGACTCCTTTGCAAAGTTTACTTTCATCTCCAGGTTTCTTTTTCCTCTAGAAACCACAATCAGACTTTTCAATAATGGAGGACAGTAGGGTTTCTTCTGAAATTTCCCCTGTGCCTAGCGCCGGTAAAGGCGATAGTGGTGATGAGGCCTTTGTTTCTGTCTCCTCTGAGAGCGTCGGATGGTGATAAGAAAACCCTAACTGCTCTTTAGCGTGACTTCGCAAAAGTTAAGCAACAGAGAAAAGTATAAGAAAAAGCTGAGACTTCTTCTGCCCTTCTTGAGTCTGGACCATCCATGACTCCTAAGGTGACTGCCGAGTCCTCTGGGCAGTCAAAACAACCTACTAAGTCCGCCGGTGGACCTGATTATGTTGCTTCCTCCTATAAGGAGGAAAATCTTCCTTTAGCCGTCTAGGGTTTTGACTTTCCTTCTTCGCACCATCTTAGGGCTCCCAATTCTGATGAGAGAGTTGATTCGACCCTTCCGGGTGAATTTTCCCTATATAAAGATACACTGGAAAGCGGGGTTCGCTTTCCCTTCTTCAACCCTTTGTTTGCAGCCATTCTGAATCATTGGGACATTTGTCTCGGAATGTTTCTTCCCAATAGCTGGCGTCTCATCGTCGGCTTCTTGGGTTTATGCTTTGAACTTGGCATCACACCTTCTCTTCCTCTTTTTGTACATTTTCATGTTCTTTCTATTTCCCATCCTCCCGGTTGGGTTGTGCTTTCTAAGCGCAACAAAGTTGAGGTTGACTGGATGGGCAACATTCTTGCCAAAGGAACTTGCCCTTCCAATCATAAAGGATGGCGCAAGCGGTATTTTTTCTGCCGAGCGCCTCAATCAGATCTTAACTTCCCGACCGTTTGGAAGCAGTACACTTCATACTTTGAGGGTAACTGGGTCCTTCCATTATCCAAAGAAGATAGAACGGCCATCGGGAAGATCAAGTCAATTCCATGGTATCAAGAGATACATGGATATGAGATGGAATACAACTCCATCCTTCAATACTGGGGGTTGGCCCAACATGAGCTTTCTAACTACCAAGTTTCACTTTCTTGAAAATATTGTGAATTTTTTCAACTCGACTTTCGTCTTTCTTTGCCAGTGCCTCCAAGAATGAATCCTGAAAGTCTTCGGGTGAAGGCTACCAAGGCTGTTGTGACTGCTGAACAACGGTCTCCTCGAACCTTGACTACCGAACAGGTAGCTTCTGCACCACCTCCAGACCCTTCTTATAAGGGTATTAGGAACCTAAAGCCAGTGGTTGAGGCTTCGGGGAGAGGGAAAAAACCAATGGTGGAAGAGGTAGACATCCCCTCTCCCATTCAAACTAAAAGGAAGCACGACTCAGCTGATGCTTCCACCCCGAAGAAATCCAAAAAGAATAAAGACTCTGAGGAGATCTTCATGCCTCAATGGACGCGGATGCGGACAGATCGGGCAACATAGGATCCTAAGAAGGCTGCTGAATGGAGCTCTCTCGACCTTATGCTAGTCGATCGTCAGGCCTTTGAGGCCCTGGAGGATGACGTTCTCGTTCGTCATTCCACAAGGTATTATTTTTCTTGATCTTTTGCTAATTGCTTTGTAATCTCCCCTGAGATCTTCTGATAATCTCCCTATCTTTCCAGGAATGTTGTGTTGAGCTTTTATCAACACATGGAGGCATTGAGCCGAGTTGGTCGCAATGGCTCCTTGCTGCAGACCTGCGAAGAGAATTTGGCAAAGGCCAATTCTGAAGTAGACCGGCTGAAGAAAGCAACTGAAGAGTTGAAGGAGAAGCACGATGAGGAGATGAATTCCTTGAGGAAGGAACTTGACTCGTCAATTATTTGTGCTATTGCTGCCGAACGTGAGGCTAAGAAGCATAAAAATAAGGCTACTGCTTTTGGTGAGAGCCTCGAGTTTAAGTCCTTGGAGAACGAAGGCCTGTTGAAGATGGCAATTCCTAGCAAGCCCAAACATATTAGACTAGATCTTCGGAGGGACTGCATTCGAAAATATCTAAATAGCGTTCCCTTTAATAACTTGTTGGGCTCCTTCAACCTTCAAGCTTACCGAGCGGGGCAAAATGATGTCTGGGAAAAGATTCTTGAATCTAATCCTTCCTTTGACACAACTCCCTTTCTAAAGATGTGCCACAAGGAAATCTTTGAGAAGCTTAAGCTGTCTTTCCCTGACTGGGTTTTGGAAGAGGAGGATCCCATTCCGGCAGACCCAAACATCAAGGAGTATCTTGCTTATTCACCACCCCTTCCCGAAGAACCTCAAAAGCCTGCTTCGGAGAAAGATCTTGATAAAGACTCTTCGGCCGACAGTGAGGAAGAATCATAGGAAACCATCTCTCCTTCTTTTTTTGTAAGGGTTGGCCCTCTACAGTCTTAATGAGATAGAAATCAGTCTTCTTTTTCTCGAGGAATGATTGCCTTAATACTTCCTCATCATATCTAAGGAATTGTCTTAAAAATAATATGTGAATGATATAAGTTATCACGTAGATTAACTTGTACCTTAACTGGAGATAACGTTCGAGATATCAGGGAGATGCGTTTGGGGGAGACATGTTCGGTCAACAGTTCTCTTAACCTTTGTGCCATCTGAACTTTTATCTCCCAACTGCTCCTTTTATGATGAAGCCCAAACATTTCCTTGTGCTCGTGTACCAATTATTCTTCCCAAGGAATTGGAAATACTCCATTATTTAATACTGGTGCGAAGGTTGGTATTTGGCAGTATCCTCGTATCAGGTGCACACTGTTCCACGTGGAAACCTAGTTCAGCCTTCGAATTTTGAATTTGAAGTGCCATTATCCCCTAACCGTTGATCCGGCTTTTTTAGGAATTTGAAGCGTCTCTTCCATCCTATCCCTTGATTATCTGGGCTTTCAACCATCGCATCTTTCCTTGAGGCTATTTAAACTCCTCAAGGGTACTTCATTTTTATCTCGCTATCTGCAAGTTATTTCTGTCTGATAGATTTGCAAAGTAACATCCTGTCTTCCTTTGCTGTATCCGTACTTTTGTCCTCCGACAACATCTTCGATCAAAATCTGAACAAGTAAGTCTTTTGCTCTGTCTATGTCACGAACTTCTTCTTCTCCCTGAGTAATCTCCACAGTATTCATACTTAGGGTTTACTCATCTTGGAAGTTCAATGGTGTTCATTTCCGTATCTGTTCAACAGAAATTTAGGGTTTTCCCTTTTCTGCTTATAAGTTGTTGGATTCTCGTACTGATACTGTTTGCTTTTTGCACTTGTAGTGTGAAACCCGGCCCTAACCTTAACCCGGATACTCTTTGATTGTAGGTCAGAAGACCCGAAGTAGAAGTGAAAGTCAACTATGGGCCATATTGGTAGATGATATAGTGTTCGACTCCGAACCTATGGAGATTGAAGATGATGCCCCATACTTGAAGTCAGTGTTGGATATAGAGAAGAGACTGCACCTTGATGAAGAGAAGATTAGTTGATGACCTTAGAGCTTGGTGGGATATGATTTAAAGCCATTTTTCCATGCTAGGTATGTTATATAATATGTGTTTAAAGTTTCGTTTGATTCCGAGTAGTGGAAGACCCTCAAGTCCCTATTTTTGGCTTTGCTGTCAGCCTGGGTCGAGTGCTTGGGTTGACTGCCCAATGCTACTCAGCCAATCGACCCAGAGATGCTGAACTCGAATAGAATCTTCTGTTTTGAGTATCTTGCTATATATACCCCATGACTTCATGATTTTAGTATCCCTAGCCTCCATAACACTTAGAGAACGAAGGGAAACCATCTCCAAGCCTCCAAGAGTGAAGAAGAAGATCTAATCTTGCAATCTTGCAAACTCTGTCTCTTGTTCTTCAATTAAAGGTTAGTAATCTATCTTTTATGTTAATGATTTATTCTTTCCATGATCATTCTCATCTCTGAACTGAGATTATGATGAAGATGCTGCAACCTTGTAGTCATATCTTTACAATCTCTTTTCATTCTCTTGTACTATGACCATCTCATTCATTCTTAACATGATTCTTATGATTTCTTCTTAAACTAGGGTAATATTTCCTATTTTGATTCATTCTAGCATTATAGATGCTTCTCTATGATTATACATACCTCTGATCTATTGGGTTCTTGTACTAGAATGAGATCTAATCATCTCTAGTTCATCTCTTTCATTCATAGCATGTTTCCAATGAAAACTATGATTTTTACCAAAATAGAAACTATGGTTCTAAATTAGGAAGTAATGTTTTAATGGTGGTTTGATGTCTAAATTATGCTTTTTAGTCTTAGACTACTGTGTTAGACAATCCCTCCAAGTTTCGTCACATTCCGGTTTGTGTAGCATAGGTTTCGAATCAAGATTCTATTTTTACTTTCGGATTTGCTCTTGGGCAGACTGCCTGGGTCGACTGGCCAATGCTACCCAGCCAATCAACCCGCAACAGCAGAATCTGTTTTCTTCGTCCAATTTGATTCGAATCATGCTTATTCTTTTAGGACTACTTCCTAATGATTGTGTGATGCTATTCTAGGGTTTATTTGCTAACTTTGGATTCATCCTCTTGTTCGTCCGGAATATTCTCGGATCTATTTAAGGTAAGGAAAGTTGTTACCATATTAACATAGATTTGCATAGATTTAGTATCTAATTTGGGAACTACTTAGATTTGCTACTGTTATGTTAGTTTCTATTATGATATGAATGCTACAAGTACATTAGGATCTTATTTCCTTATTTACTTTATGTACTTGATTATGTATGAATACTTACTCATGTATGTTTCCTTATTTATTTTATCTTGTCTTATTATACTCTTTCATATGATGTGATATTTGTCGTGGATGATATGACTGAATTATGATCGTGATTGCTTAGGTATGATTTCGGATTGGGGAATGTCCTTTTGACATTTCTGTCCTTGGACCTCATTGAGAGTAGTATGGGATATTTCCAATGTTGCCCTTTGACGCTTTCCCGAATTATTGGTTGTCATACCTAGGACTTGTCTAGCAGTGCTTGGCTAGGTTATACCCCTGTTATATCAGACCCGAATTGGAAGGGTATTGAGACCAAACGACCCGTGGTAGCAATGGGGATTTATGGGCGCTCAAGATCGGTAACCAACCCGTGAGGGGACATAAATCACATTGTGGGGGCCATTTATGGGTAGAGTTGCATATGGATAGACTTGGGCTCATGGGCGTTCAAGACCGGTAACCAACCCGTGAGAAGACATGAGAGCTTCCCGTTTACTATATGTGGATGACCTATAGGGTTGATGAGTCCGTAGTCTGGGACTATGCTGACTCTAGTGTGAAGGATACCAGAAAGGATCGCTGGGGGTGAGGAATGGACGTATCTAGATCTGAGTTGATATGACCAAGTAGAAGACTTGCATTGGGCTAGGCTTTACCCTGACATGCACCACTACTTAGACCAAACGGTGATGTGAGAGAGAGGTGACTTAACCCCTAACCAAGGAATGTCCAGGAAGGATGCAAGACCCAACTACCACCGGCAGACCCAAGATGCCAAGATGGCTGAGGGGGAGTGATTGACCTACCCAAAGAAGTATGGTGCTATGACTTAAAGCATGTCTGCCTATAGAGACCAGCATACATAGAGTTAGACTCATACATACATTGTTGCCTCATATCATATCATCTTATGCTTTGTTTGTGATACTATGTTATTTATGCTATTATGGAATAACTTGCCTTGCTGAGTTTCTTTGAAACTCACTCCTTTTTGTACAATATCTTTTGTTAGACTATTCTATAGGTTTTGATGGCTATGAAGCGCAAGATGAAGAAGCGTACCATACGCAAAGTGCTGGCGATTACGAAGATTACTTTGAGGATCCCTTGAGTGGTCTCTCTTGTTACTAGGATTAGCCCTATTGTGGAGTGGGAGCGTCTGAGCATCATCGATGAAGTCTATGTCTATGAGGACATCCTTTATAAAGTAGAAAAGACTCTAGTTTAGTTAGATTATATCTTTCTTTCTTGTCTTTAGAAATGGTTGTAATCCCATTTGATTATCGAACTACATTCCGCTGTACTCGTGGAGTGAGATTCCGCCTCACTCTACTTTTGATTTATATATCTATTGGTATCTTTTCCGCACTCTGATGAATATCTCGTTACTTTACCTTGTTTCATTTGAATAATATTGTTAACATTGATTTAGTCTTGTTCTTGATTATATTGTTGTGAATGTGGGAGGTTGATTTCTCTAACTACTGGATCTTGTGGACTGTGGATCACACACTCGGGTATGCCAGATAGGGTACCGGCTGGGTGGATGTGACAGAGTGCCTCCAAGAATTAACTTGGACTTTATTAGGGCGAATTCTTGCAAGAAGACTGCCCCAGTACCGACGAAGGTTGCTCCCTCTGAGGTGATTGCTGTTGGCGAATCTTCTAAACGTGGGGAGACTATTGTTTGTGAATCTTCAGAGCAGATTCTCACAGTTTCTGCTGATGCTTCTCCCACGCTCCCTCTGCCTGAAGAGACCATTCAGTCTTCCAAGGAGGACGTGGCTCCCTCCGCCGTTGCTTGTACTGTTTACGTCCCTGCCGAAGAAACCGTTCGATCTTCCATGATGAAGAAGATGTGGTCCCTGCAAGCGCCGCTCCTATTTCCAATTCTAGTGCTTGTTTGGCATCCTCCTCCACTCCTTCCTTGGAGTTGGAGGATTTTGCCACTAGGAAGTGCCCTAGGTTGGCTGATGATGTGTTCGATCCTTCTTGGTCGTTGAAGAGGTCTGACTTGGTGACAGGGGATTTTGACAAGGCACTGGAATGGTGCACTACTGTTCAAATGCCTACAAAGAGTAGAGCCCTCTCCACAATCCCAGATAGTGATTTTATGAAATCACTGGTGATGTAAGTTTTTTCTTCATTACCTTATGTTTTGAAGATTTTTCTTTTGCTCTTGACTAACTCTGAAGTTGTTGTAGGAGTCTTACTGATAACTTCCACAATCAAGTGGAAGCAGCCTCCAGACTCAGTAGACTGAGTGATGAAGTTTCCAGGCTTCGAGAAGACTCCAAAGCCAAAGATGCTGAGATTGCTCGTCTTGGAAACCGAGCTTGGGAGATTGCTTGAGAGAAGAATTTCGAGATCGAACGTCTTCGTTCGGATTTGGATGATGCCAGGGAGAAGAATTCCGAGATAGAACATCTTCATTCGGATTTGGATGAGGCCAAGGAGAAGATCTGTCAGGCTGGAGCGGGAAGCAGGAAAGCTAGGGGCAAAAGGGTCTGATGTGGTACCCCAAATGCAAGTTGTTATCCCTTTGCCCGAGTCCCTCCCAACTGATGTTCGCAGGGCTTGCATCTTCAAGTATTTGCATAGTAAGCCTTTTGTTGACATGCTGAACGCTTATAACTTGCAGGCATACCGAGACGGTGAGAACGACGTATGGGAATCGATACTAAGGAGAAATCCTTATTTCAACACGACTCCCCACCACGAAAATTGTCATCCTAAAGTGTTTGCAAAGCTGGGATTTCCTCTTCCTACCTGAGTCTATGTTGCTTCTGACAAAGCTGCTTCGATCTTGTTTAACTTCTTAATGATCACCGATGATGACTTTCTTTTTTGACCGAACGAAGATTGTACCCCAACACTTGTTGTCTCATATGTATGTTTGATGTAAAGGTTTGCCCCCTCTAGTCGTTTAAAGAAATAAAGAATTAACTTCATCTTTGAACTTTGTCAGTCACTTGAGTCATTGTTCTAGTAGGTCTTAGTTGTTCAAAACAATGCCTCTACTTAGAGTTTTCCGAAGAAATTCAATAAGTCTAAGAAGGAACTCACTCGAGTTTTAAACCGATGCCTTTACTTAAGAATTTTCGGAGAAATTCAATAAGTTTGAGAAGGAACTCACTCGGGTTTTAAACCGATGCCTTTACTTAAGAATTTCTGGAAAAATTCAATAAATTTGAGAAGGAACTCACTCGGGTTTTAAATTGATGCCTTGTAGAAGGAACTTACTCGGGTTTTAAACTGATGCCTTTACTTAAGAATTTCCAGAAAAATTCAATAAGTCTGAGAAGGAACTCACTCGGGTTTTAAACCAATGCCTTGTAGAAGGAACTCACTCAGGTTTTAAACCGATGCCTTTACTTAAGAATTTCCAAAAAATTCAATAAGTAACCATATATGGTCCTTCCCATGAAGGGTCCAATTTCCTTTGATGGTGTGGATCTGAAGCTAGGGTATTTCTCAATACCAAGTCTCCTGCTATATACTGACAATTCTTCACTCGGGTATTATAATGTCATGCTATCCTTCGTTGATAATGTTGAGTTCGTGCTATTGCTTTTGCACGAACTTCATCCAACAAATCAAGGCTATCTAGCAGTCCTTGTTCGTTCGCTTTTTCTTCGAACTCTCGTTCCCGTAGTGTTCCAGCCATTATTTCGACAAGTGCCAACGCTTCAGATCCGTAAGCCAATTTAAAAGGAGTTTCTCCTATGGGTGTTTGAATCGTAGTTCGGTAGGCCCACAGTACATTATGCAATTCTTCAACCCACAAGGCTTTATCAGCTTCGAGTCTTCTCTTTATTCCCTTAAGTAACGTTCAGTTTGTAACCTCCACTTGGCCATTGCTTTGGGGGTATGCCACTGATGACATATGATGCTCAATCAAATAAGTTCCGCAAAATTGTTCAAATTGTGGACAGTCGAATTGAGTGCCATGATTTGTCACGATTATTTTTGGCATCCCAAACCGATATATGATTGACTCGAGCACGAACTTCTCCACCTTTCTTTCTATGATGGTTGCCAAGGCGCTAGCCTCGACCCACTTGGTGAAGTAGTCGATTGCTACTATAAGATACTCTCTTCCGCCTGACGCCTTGGTGAATTTCCCCATGATATCGATTCCCCACATCGCAAAAGGGATGGGATCTTGAATCGAAGTCATGGTTTCAGCTGGGCGTGTAGATACTGTAGCATGGACTTGGCAATTGCTACACCGACGAACATATTCCATAGCAGCCTGCTAGAGCTTAGGCCAATATAACCCAAACCTCAAAATTTTGTGTGCCAGGGCCCGACCGCCCATATGAGCGCCACAAATTCCTTCATGCACCTCAGCCAGAGCTAATTCCACTCCTTCGGGACCCAAGCATCTCAAAAGGGGTCCAGAATAAGATCTTTTGTACAGTCTTCCGTTCTGCATGATGAATCGTGCGGATCGCACCTTGATTAATCTTGCCTCTTTCGGATCCTCTGGTAGTTTATCATCTCTTAGATATTCTACTATCGGATCCATCCAGCAACGCTCTGCTTCAACAAAGGAAATTTCCTTCTCTTGATAACTTGGGAATGTTATCTCTTCTATGTAGACCGAAGGGTCTAAATTTTTTTCTTTGGCATTGGCTAATTTGGATAGCTCATCTGCCACTATATTTTTTTTTCTTGGGATCTGACATACTTTCAAATTCCTGAATTCTTTCTGCAATATTTGCACAATTTCTTGATATTTCTGTAACCGGGGTTCCTTAACACCATACTCCCCCTGTACTTGATTGACAATAAGCTGTGAGTCACTATAAATAGTCACGTCTGCTATCGCCAATGCTTTTGACAATCTAAGTCCAGCTATTAGGGCCTCATACTCCGCCTCATTGTTACTTGCTTCGAATTCAAATCTCAATGCATATCGAATAATAAATCCTGTCGAGCTCTTTAGGAGAATTCCAGCCCCTGCTCCTTGCTTGTTACTCGAACCATCCACATATACCTCCCATACTGTCGGAATAGTGGGTTCGACAATTTATTCCATGGGTGCAGTAGTCTCTACTACAAAGTCGGCTAGTGCTTGAGCTTTGATTGTCGTTCGAGGCTTAAAGCTTACTTGGAACTCACTGAGTTCAACCGACCAAGCCACCATTCTTCCAGACAAATCAGGTTTATGAAGAACTTTACTAAGGGGAAAAGTAGTAAATATCTCGATTGAATGAGCCTGAAAGAATGGTCGTAGTTTCCTAGCTGCTATCATAAGAGCTAGAGCCTGCTTCTCGATCTGAGAATACCGTGTCTCCGCGTCAAGTAGTACGTGTCTGATATGATAAATTGGCCACTGCTTCTTGTCTTTTTCCCGAACGAGTACTGCGCTGACTGCCGAAGGGGATGTTGCTAAATATAGCTGTAGGATTTCTCCCTTCTCAGGTCGAGACAATAGCGGTGGTTTTCCTAGTGTTTCCTTCAGTTCTTCGAAAGCTTTTTGACATTCCTCAGTCCACTTTGCCTCCTTACTACCCCTCAAATCTTTGAGTGCTTTGAAAAAAGGTAGGCACTTTTCTCCTGACTGTGAGATGAAATGGTTCAATGCGGCTACTCTCCTCGTTAAGCATTGCACATCCCGAACAGTCCTGGGGGCTTCCATATCAATCAAAGCTTGTATTTTGGTTGGATTAGCCTCAATACCTCGTTGTGATACCATGAAGCCCAAGAATTTGCCTGACAAAACTCCGAAGGCACATTTCTCCGGATTCTTCGTTTGGTATTTTTGCAGCACCGAAAATACCTCTGTTAAATCTTCAATATGTTTCGCCCTTGCAATGCTCTTTACCAGCATATCATAAACATAAGCTTCGACATTCTTCTCAATCAAGTCTTTGAAAATTTTGTTGACGGCCCTCTGATAAGTAGCCCCTGCATTCTTCTGGCCAAATGGCATGACTTTATAATAAAAGCTTTCATGATCAGTCATGAAAGCCGTAAACTTTTTGTCCTTGTTCATGAGGATCTGATTATATCCTGAGTAGGCATCCATGAAACTCAATGTTTCATATCCTGCAGTTGCATCTATCAATAGATCAATCCTGGGCAACGGGTAACAATCTTTAGGGCAAGCCTTGTTGAGATTTGTGTAATCTGTACACATCCTCCACTTCCCATTTGCCTTTTTAACCATTACCACGTTGGCCAGCCAGATTGGGCATTCAATGGGCTCAATGAAACCAGAGCTCCTCAATTTTTCAACTTCGCCTCGAACGGCTTCATATTTTTCCATGGAGAAATTTCTCCTCTTTTGAATAATCGGTTTTACCTTTGGATCTATCCAAAGTTTGTGCTCTACAACATGCCGATCAATTCCTGGCATGTCATTTGTAGACCACGCAAACACATCACTATTTTGTTGAAGAAAAGACTTCAACTCCTCTTTGAATTCTTCTAGCTGCTTAGACCCGATATAAGTAATTTTTCATCTTCGGGATACAACTGTATTTGCTCCAGTTTCTCTACTGGCTCGGGTCTTTGCATTTCTGCCTCGTCCCGATCATCTTGTATTTCAATTGGTAACGCCGTTACCTATCTCAGGCCCTCCTTATCTTTTAAATATGCAACATAACATTGCCGAGAAATTCTCTGTCGGGAATTTTATTTTTAGATGTTTCGTGGAAACGATAGCGCCTAACTTTGATAAGGATGGTCTCCCGAGGATGATATTGTAAGCTGGAAGCTCTCGAATCACTAAGAAATTTACCCGAAAGGTAGCTTCCTTGGGGAAGCTTCCAATCGACAGGTTCAACTGGACCGATCCTTCCGCTATTCCAGACGATCCTGCAAAGCCATATAAATGTGTGGATGACGGCTCCATCAAGTCTTCATCTACCTTAAGTTTTTGATAAGCTGCATAAGATAAAAGGTCTGCAGCAGACCTGGTGTCAACTAACACCCTGTGTACTTCACGACGCGCAATCTCTACCTTGATGACTATGGCATCATCATGAGGTAAACAAACGCCTCTTTCATCTTCTTCGCCAAAGGTGATCGAACCCTCACCATTTGGCCTTTTATGCTTCTGCGTTTCTCCGGTCCCAACGAATTTGGATTTTGCTTTCAGCTTCCGGAGTGATTCAGGCTCGGGACCTCCAAAAATTGTAAGGATCGGTGACCAAGTAGCATCGATCACCTCCTTACCCTTCTTAGACTTAGGAGCCTCCTTCGGTCGGTCTGGGCTAACTGAACGGTCCCTTTTTGCACCTGCGTCACGTGGTTCCTCTCGTCTTCTGCTGACGAAATTGGACAAGTGTCCCTGGGATATCAATCTTTCAATATCCGCCTTTAAATGTCTGCAATCATTGGTATAATGGCCGTAATCCTTGTGGAAAAGGCAATACCTTTCTCGATCCTACTCCCTAGGTTTTGTAGGAAGCTTCGGAGGCCACTTCAAGATATTCCGTTTCTTGATAATATTTAGAATATCAGCCCACGAAGTATTTAATGGAGTATACTCACTTTTGTCGGGAGATCTCTGCCGCCACGCCTGATGAGGCTTTCCAACTCGATCACGAATATTCTGCCTTGGCTTCTGCTTGTTCTCAAGAGTCTTCTGTTCTTTTGCAGAGGCTTTATTGTTCCCCTAGCGTGCGTCTAAGATTTCCGTGACTTCTGCCTGCTTTTGGCATCTCTGTACCGATTCAGCATAAGTTGTAGGCATCTCTTGAAGTAATAACTCCAAGAGTCGTCGATTAGTGAGTCCAGTGAACAAAGCAGTTTTAGCTACTTGCTCATATAGATTCTCTATCTCCATTGTAATTCTGTTGAATCTTTTCAGGTATTCCCGAATCGATTCACTCTCCCCTTGTCTAATAATAAACAAGGTTTCCTCGGTCTTCTTGATCTGGATTCCACTCTGGAATCGTCCTATGAATTTGCGTGCCAATTTGTCGAAATCCATGATCCTTCCTGATGGGAGGTTCGAGAACCATTTCTGTGCCACTCCCGTCAAAGACGAACCAAAGACCCTGCAAAGGATTTCATCAAAATTATCTGCAACTGCCATAGTTTGTTGATAATAACTGATGTGGGCCATGGGATCTCCAGAGCCATCGAACGTGGAAAAAGTTGGCAAACGGAAATTGTGAGGAAACTGATATCCGGCAATGGGCTCGGCAAATGGAGTCTTTCGAATAACTGAATAGATATCATCAGTTATCCCCCTCTCGCCAATTGTCCGAGATTTTGATTACTATTGGCCAATTCTTGACCAATATGTGCTGACCGATCCCCAACTACACGATCACTCCCTCGAGCAACACGATCATTATCTCGAACGACATGTCTGTTGGTTGGTGAGTGAGTTCGCACTCCTGCACCCAACCTTGTATTTGAATCGGTAGTACTCCCTTGTGGTCCGTCGAACCAATTGCTGCGCCTAGGGAGATCCTCAGTTCTCCTAGGTACTCGGTCGCCTTCTCGGAAGTTTTGACCAACATTCTGTTCATCGATCAGTCTTTGATCCCACTGTGATGCGCGCCTTCCTGCATCACGATGATCGGGTCCTTGCGGTATCACCACTTGTCTGGTCAGCGCACGAAGCGCTTGACTTACCTCCAACATCTGGATTTTCAGTTGATCCAGTTGATACTGGAGTGAATCTGGAGGATTATTACCTCCTTGACCACCATCTACTTCAAGGGGTCGACTTCCCTCCAGAATATCCGGATTGTTTACTCCGGGAATTTGGACGCCAGCATCTCGCTTTGCAGTAGCTACTGCTGCTGCCGCTAATCTAGTCACCATAGCTTTCTAAAAAGCTTCCCACAGACAGCGCTAAGTGATGCGTCCAAAATCTGCTCAGCCCTTAGATCTCCTGAGAGTAACCTGCAAAATAAAGCGTCAGATGTGGCCCGACAGCTGGGATCGGGAGTCCACCTCTGAAGGCTAAGTCAGTTGATGAACTTAATCACAAACGGCTCTGCTAGAACACAGAGCTAAGGAATGAATAACAAGAATACGATTCAGATAGTATGCATCTGAGTGTTTTCGTCCGTCCCTACCTTGTGGGTAGGTGATGTCTTATATAGAGTGTACCTTCGAATCTCTTTCGTTGAATGTATTTGAGCCTTCTTCGGATAGTCGTTGGATCTTAACAGATAGATCCGTTGAGTGATAGACTTCTACTAGTTTGGACTAGTAGATGGCTCCTAGGATAACTCGATCGTTATCTGATGGTTATCCGTATGATAGCGATGAGTGACAGCCACCGAATTCTACTAGCCGTCATTAGGTTGATTAACCTATTCTGAATGTATCGGATTAGGGCGTGCTTTGGCTGAGTTAGTTTTCTTCCTCAGCAAGCTATCTCCTGGACCCGGCTCACTCGGAAGCGAGTCGATTCCTTTCGCCCCAACCGGAGTCGAGGGTCGAACCAAGAATGAACCAAGTTCGATCATATTTTCTCCATATCAATAAGTAATGAAAATCCATTAAAAACATTGAAAAATGGGTAAAAATATATGTAAATTATAAATTATAAACCCATATCATAGAATAGATAAAGAATAAACAAAATATACCTCTAAAGATAGTGATGAATTTAAACTACATATGATGGAACTTATAAAATATAAGTTGATAAGAAAATCAAATTCTAGACATTTTAGTATAGCATTTATAGTTAACAAACACGCCGAACAAATCAGAGAAAAAACTAGAATGGTTAGAAATTATAAAAGATTAAATAACAATACATATGAAGATGCTTATAAAATTCCAAATAGAGATTATCTTCTTAGTACAAGACTGTAAAATATTTAATAAATTTAATTACAAATCTGGATTTCACCAAATTAAAATACACTTAGAATCTATTGAATGAATAACATTCACCACAACCAAAGGACATTACGAATGGTTAGTGATGCCATTTGGCCTTAAAAATATTCCATCTGTCTTCCAAAAACGCATTGATGAAATATTTTTGAAAAACATAGAAATTTTGTCATAGTTTATATTGATGACGTATCAATTTATAGCAAAACACCACAAGAACAGATTAGTCATCTACAAATTATATTGTCAGAATTTATGAATCATGGGTAGTTCTTTCTAAAAAAAAATAGAAATAGAAAAAACATATATTTAATTCTTAGGAATGGAACTAGAAGAAGAAACAACAAAATTACGAGTTCATATTACCACAAAAAAATTTAGAATGTTTAGATAAATTACATAATATTACCTAGATAATATCATTTTTAGGACTAGCAAATCAAGCTAGACCATTCATTACTAATTTAGGGAAAATATTAGGACCATTATACTAAAAACTTCTTCAATAAGAGAACATAAATAGAACAATCAAGATATAAAACTTATCCAAAAAATAAAATAATTATTTAAAAATATACCACCATTAAGATTACTCACAGATAAAGATTATAGAGTTTTAGAAACTGATGGATGTGAAGAAAGATGGAGAGCAGTCCTTAAAATAAAATTATCTGAATATCACCCTCAAATTACAGAACAAATATATAGGTATAATTCAGGCAAATTCTCTGTCAAAGTCCTAACATTAGTCAAATATGAAGTAGAAGCTCTTACAAAGGACTAAAATCAATTGAAAATATTTAATACAAATAGACTATTTATAGTAAGAACTGACTGTGAGGCTAAAATAAAAACATATAAATTATAATGAAAGAAAGATCCAACATAGAAGATGGGTCATACTTAGAACATTTTTTTATACTAAGGGATATCAAATCAAAATTGATCACGTTAAAAACAATGATAATTTAAAAAAAAAACTAATTTATTATCTAGGATAAATCAAATATTAAAAGATCTAGGATGAGTGCACAAGACAGACTAAAAGAGTTACGATTCATTCACAAATTAGAAAAGAAAATAAGAGATAAATAATCATAATCAAATTTTATGATATGAAGAATTGCTGGAAAATCACTATATTGAGCCTATGGAAAATTCTAGAAAATCAATTTTACAGGATAAATGACTAAGCTCTCATATATAATCTAAAATATGAAATATACCAACTTAAATGGACAGTATATTATAAACAAAATGAATTAGCTAACTATGCTACTTAATCATGCTGGATACGAATTTCTTAGAACTTTTCTTTAGAGATGACATTCTCTCTCTAAAGGACAATTGGAAGAGTCTCCACATGTATGATCTACCCTCATAACAAATAATTACAACTTAGGTATAACAATAACTAACACATCTGTCTCAACGAGGATATTACCCTCTTCCCTCAGGCAATTCCAATGTTGTTTCATCATATTCTCCCATCATAGGGAATCATAATACAAATCCTAGTTCATCTGTAGGAACATTCAGAACATAGTCTCTTCCAGAAACCATCAAAATTGGACCTCACAATTTATTCAAAAGCACTAATATGAAGTTTGCCAATTATAATGAATACAAAATATTTAATGAAGAGAAGATTACCCTCAACAATCTATGGCAATCTATCAACATATGCATTGGCAATAAAAAAGCCTTTTTTTTTCTTTCTTTTTTTTTGTTTTTGTTAATGCCTTCAATGCAGTAGCACTCCTCTTTGACCAAGTTAGAACAAAAAAGAAGAAAATCCAAATTTTATATAGTTTTTGTCGGCAACACAACAAGTGTCTTCTTAGATTGGGAAGATGTCATACAAGCTATACAAGATTATCTCATGCCACACGACAAATGAGCTACTTTGGAAGATGCAACAATGAATGCTAGAACTATATTGGGTCCAAATTAGTACATTGATCCAAAACTCTATTCAATGCCTCCAACACAACCATCTTTCACTACAATGACCTGGAAGAAGCTCTTATGTGACCATTGTGAAAATATGAAAAAGAATAATACTGAGCTTTTAGAAGAACTCGTAGTAAAAGCGAAAAGAATTACTTAACTCAATGGAAAAAAAGAAAAGAAGAAGAAGCACTGCAACAAGCTCGAGATCATATGATAAAAGCACATAAAGAAAAGAACAAGCTCAAGGACCAACTCAAAACAAATGAAAAGCATTTACTAAAATTGAACAAAAATTCAGAAATAGGCTAGAAGCTGTAGAGAATCATAGTTCAAAGAGCCCAAGGCCTTTTTAAAAAACTTCAGAGAAGGGAGCATAGGAGAAATCCACACCCATGCTACAATCATATGGAAGCCATAGTGGCCTAAAACCCATATGTCTCACTACCACCACACATCATACCACCTTTAGAAGATGCTGAATTTAAAATCATAAGAAAAAAGAAAGGGAAAGACAAGGAGAAAAATCTTCTTGACATATAAATTCCAAATATAGGGTGATTCACTTATCATCCGTCTTACACCTAAATGACGTTAACACTTAGAGATGGTTTTTGTAGACCTTAGCAAAACCACAAGGATTTTGACCCAATCCATAAATGACCACATGGTTCATAAGACAATCATATAAAGCTACATATTTGTCCTTAACCCTTGATCCGGGCTACAACAGGATCCATGCTAGTACCAAGCATGCAAAATATTGGGTAAACTAGGTAAGGTTATTATAAAACTCGGCTAACTTATAACATGAGTTATAAAATATAGTGTTGCATTAACTTGAACATGCTAAAGGTAATAAGCATGTCAGTCATGCTTGTAAAATATAGGTTAATATTCTTAGCCGAATCAATGTGGAAAACAATTGTATAATACTATGTGGAATGCCACAGGGAGGTTATAGAAGAAATTTCAAATATATGGTCCTCAGCAGATCACAAGCTCTCCACAGCTGCATGCCTAAAAGATGGCACAAGAAAGATTATTTGCAATTAATTGATGTGACATCTCAAGGACACAACTTTATAAATATTCTCAAAAGACTAAGGGCAATATTGTTCCCTAAAAATATGAAAATCTCATCTCTAGTCCTTTCTTTTACCAACATAAGTACGAGTCTTGTCATATTGTTACAAGTGTAAGAGAATAAAAACTATAAAAATCCTAGAATTTTGAAAATTTAAGCTAGATTTTATGAACTTTAGGGTCCATTGTCTATAAAGAGGGGTCAAGTATCCGAAAGGGGCACTCTAGTTTTTGGGAGAAATCTTTGTAGATTCCTAAGGAACTATGAATGATGCCCTCTCTTTGTAATGTATGTGCTCTCTTGTAACCTCTCTCTTCTACAATAAATCAAAGTTTTTTCAGTATAAGAACTCCCTCTCCAACTTCTTAGATTTCTTTAATCTTTTCGGGAACCCGAAAGAGAATTCAAGATAAGAATGTAGATCTATGGCCTTCTTTTGTATTTCCCCCCCCCTTAATTCTAAGAAGAAGGATTTGAGCACGCCTCTAACATCTCCTAGACCCCTCTTTAATTTTTTTGCATTCTATGCATTGATATATTTTTTTTATAAATTCTTTGTCCTTCTTGTAAGTATTCAAGTATGACACTAGTCATGCTAAAAACTAGCAATGTGAGTATGATTTCACCTTCACGTGATTTCATACTCACCCTCCCATCCCTCTTCAACTCCTTAATTTCTTTAGTCTTTTTCAGGAACTTGAAAGGAAACCCAATTAAGTGAAGTAAGAATATAGATCTATGGTTTGTTTTTTGTATTTTTTCCCCCTTAATTTAATAGAAAAAAAGATTTGAGATGACATGCCTACAATTGTATCTCTACCATCTCCTAGGCCCCTATATAATTTTTTTGCATTGCATACATTGGTAGTTTTTTTATATAAATTCTTTGTTATTTTTATAAGTATTCAAGCATACCACCAGTCGCGTTAAAAACTAGCAATGTGAGTATGTTTTCAACTTTACATGATTTCACACTTACTCTCCCAAATGGTGTGTGTGTGTGTGTGTGTGTGTGTGTGTGTGTGTGTGTATGACAATGTTAGACATTGTCAGTTTTAGGGCTTTGATACTAGGGGGGAGACAGGATCTTTCATGGTGTTACACGTTGTTACAAAGCATGGAAGAAGATGATACAAAGACAGGGGGAACGGATGAAACATATTCCTTGAGAAGCACTCCTCTGAGCTCTGTAATCTCTCCAAAACCAACTCCCTTACTCCTTTGAGAGCACTCTCATTTATAAAGGACGGAAAGACTTTATTGATGAAGGATGACTATTTGATTTCCTTATAATCTTGATGGACGGTCCAGATTGTTTCCTTGAGATTTCCTTGTAATCTTCATATATAAGATGAGATAAGGTTAGGATAAGATTACTATTTATGAATAGTATCTTGTCTGGTACCTTTAATCTTGTCCATCTGATTGGAAGCTCGAATATTGATCCTTGATATTGTTTTGAGGGGGTATTTGCTTTGCAGCGTAGGATGCATATATTTGCTTTGCATCGTTGGATGTAGAAAAGATTGATAATGAACCATTCCAAGGCATTTGTGTCAAAGACATTGTTTTCCCTTTTGGTCTAGTTCAAAGTGATTAACCCAATTAGGCTAAGCCGTGTTTTGGCTGGATTGGTTTATTCTATTTGACCAGGTCGGATATTGGCTGGATCATTCTTAAACAAGAATGATGAACCCATTGTCCTTTTATTGATAGGACTCATCAAACAATTCAGGGCCAGAATAGTAACGGTAACCCATATTTTACCCTGGGTAAAAGGATGCTGATATTTCCATCATGACTTACGGGCCATTCTTTGATGCCGTTATGGCTAACAATTTCCCAACTTCTCATCCTAGGAACTAAACATAATTGTTGAAGGTGATTATTTGGCATTCTTTGACCCTGTATGTATATTCGCATGCACGATTCAAGGTTGATTGAAAGAGTAACCAAACATTTTGTATCGCCTTCCTCCATATCCTTTTTATTGATGAAATTGTTAATAGCCACATTATATACTAGATCCTTCATGTATTGCAAGCCTCCATCTGTCGTCTGTGAATCATGAAGTACTTCATGATCATAGAAATGAAAGATGAAGAGTTAAGCAGTATACATCCTCAATAGGTACCGTGTTTGGCTAAGTAGTCGTCAAAATTGGATGAAGTCAGAAACTAGAACTTAGTAGTTATCAAAACTGGACCATTTAGTCTTTGCAAGGATTTGTTGGATATCCTAGAAGGTCTCGTCTATAAGGTTTTCATAGAAGCGAGCCGTCTTGCAAAGAATTCTGATGGCTAACATTCCTCAAGGGTGGGGGTATTTAGATATTGTAAGACACCCAAGGTATGGGAGGGGATTTATTGGTATGGTTGAGTAATATTGAAGGGTGGAGTATTGGTAGACTTGCAACCCTGTAAGAATTCGCTGGTTTGGAAGTCAATAATGGAATTGGATTCACCTTTGATATGCTCAATGTCAAAATCAAAACTAGACAATAATGCTTGCCAACGGGCAAAAATCTGTTTTGAAGCAATGTTTTGAACATCTTTTTTCAATACCTGTTTTGCAACGCTGCAATCAACACATACTAAAAACTTTTGATTAAGTAAATCCAATTCAAATTTTTTAATGCATAAAACAGTGGATAAAATTTCCTTTTTGACAGTATTGCAATTCTTCTAGGCCGCATTCCAGACTCCAGAGGTGTATGGACAAGTGTTTCTTTCCCTTGATCAACTTGTTTTAGGATGCCTCCATAATCGAGCTTAAAAGCATCAATTTCAACAATTTTGGGAAGGTCAAGATTGGCAAGGCTAAGACATGGTATTGTCTTGACCAGGTGTTTGATTGTTTGGACAACCTTGGTGCAGTACAGTGACCAAAGGTGTGGGATTTTTCTTGAGCCGGGAATAAAGCGGCTCACAATGGGATCCAATTTGTGGGATGAAATCCCTAACATAGTTTAGGGCTCCTAAGAACCTTTGCAATTGGGTTTTGTCAAGGATAAGATCAGGGAATTTGTCAGCAAAGGCTAGAGACCTATCAATGAGGACAATGGTTCCCTGGTAGATGTTGTGGCCTAAAATTTGGTTTTTGGCTTGGAATAGTTTCATTTTCCTTAGAGAAATGAATAATCCATTATTTTTCATGAATTGATGGAATTTGTGTAAATGTTTGATATGTTCTTCAATGGATTTGGAATACACAAGGACATCATCGATGTAGACCAAAGTGAAGTGTTGGTAAGGATTGAGGATGTTGTTCATAATATTTTGAAATTCACTTGGGGCATTTTTTAGGCCAAAGCACATACCTTCCATTCATAATGACCAAAGGGAATAGTAAAAGTGGTCTTCTATTGATGCTATTTGCGAACTTGGATTTGCTGAACTCCATACTTCATATCAAACTTGGAGAAGATGGTTGCTTGATATATTTTTTGAAGGAGATTATTTTTGTTTGGAATAGGGTACAAAATCCATTCGAGTACCTCATTCAAAGGTTGGTAATTGATAACAAGTCGAGGGGTTCCTCTTTCCTATTCGGCGGGACCATTGACATAAAATGCTACACAACTCCAGCGAGATTTACTAGGGCAGGTCAGCCTTTTACATAACAAATCATCAATTTCAATTATGCAGGCCTCCTACAGTTCATGAGTCATCTGGATAGCATGAGCCTTTGTTGGTATTTGAGTTTCAAAAAACCCTTTGATGTAAGGCAATCTGACAATGTGTTGCTTTCGATGTCAAAGGCGTCAAGAAATTCTGAACAAACTTCTCTTTCAAAGATATTTTTGAAATGCTGGATTTGTTTTTCAATGAATGGCTCAGATAAACATTCTTTAGTACGTTTTTAGGTGATTTCATTTTGTAAAAATTGGAGTTGGTGTTCTTTGGCTTGGATATGATTTATTTGGCTAATTTCACGAGTTTAAGATTCTCGTTAGAAAGCAAAGAAAATTTGTTTCCCTTGGATATGGGTTGAAATCCCTTCATTAGACACAGTGAAGGGTATGATCATTTCTTGGAATGGTTGTCCTAAGATGACATTGGTGATGATATCTTTGACAATGATAAAATTTTGTCGAAAACATATCTGATTGGTGCAAATGTGAACATTTGACAATTTGTAATTGACTCCTAGACTTTGGCCATTGGCACCAGAAAGTCTATGAGTGGTTCTTTCATAACATTGAGTAGGGACGAGTCCCTCTTTGATACAATTGGAGGTTGCACCAGTATCCACTAAGGCAATGGTTGAAAGTTTGAATGATTTATTGATGATGAGATTAACCTCAACATGCCACTGTTGGGAATGGATGCCATTGATAAGTTGGTTCGGATTATTGACAAAAGGAAGAGTGTATTGTTCATTATTGGTGGAATTGTTAGGAAGTTGCCTTTTAAGGAGGACAAGCTCCCTTTGAAGTTGTTTAACTTCTCTTTTGAGGTCATTAGTTGTTGTTTACAACGTTTGATCTTTTAAATCCTGGGTATGTATTGTATGATGAAAATATAAGTAGTAATGCCTACATTTTGGATCATATTGATGATATTGTTTAAAGGCTTGGTATGCTTATTGTTTAAAGCCTTGGTATTGCTATATTTATTGTAAGGTGTGAAGGGAATGTGTTGTTCCTTATACTTGTCTTTATACCTACAAAATTTATTTGTAATTTGATGGTAATGATGGGTTGATTGATGGGTAATGTTGTTATTGATTTCACAAACTAATTCAATGATGGACTCACCTGAATCAAATCCGAAATCAAACTCATCCTGAATCGTTTCGATTCGGTGAGTGGTATTGGAGGCAGATGCTTCTGCAGATTTTACAAGAGTATCAGGAATGATGAGGTTGCTTAAACGGGATTCAATCTCGTTAAGCATATCAGATTTGCTTAATTGTTTTGCATTGATTTTGGGGATTTGATAAGGTTTAAACACTGGAGTGTTTAAAGATTGTTTTGATTCAAAAACAGATTGGAAGTTTCTTTGAGTATTTGTTGAACAAGGTTTTCAGCTCTTGTTAATTTTTCACCTATTGTTTGGATATTAGAATTGGCAAAGTTTAATTGTTCAACAGTTTTAAAACTTCCACTTTTAAGACCTTCTTTGTTCTTAAAAGGGGTAGCTAAAACATCTTCACCTTCAATGTTTAATTTGATTTGGTCCATTGGAGGATGGATAGAGGTTATTGTTTCTTTGGTTCGATTGACAAGCCATCTTTTGAAAGGGTTAATTGTTTGATTAGGGGTGCAAGTTTGGCCCTGGCGGCCTAACCCGCCCTAAGCCCGCCTTGAGCCCGAATAGGGCTTGGGCTAAAGATTTTGGCCCTAAGGGTGGGCTAGGGCCAAGGGCGGGCTTGGGATTACTCTCTGGCCCGCCCAGCCCATCCTGGCCTGTCCGATTTTGGCCCTAATCTTGGCCCTGATTCTAGCCCTGATTTTGGCCCTGATCTTGGCCCTAATCTTGGACTTGATCTAGGCCCATGATTTTGGCCCTGATTTGAGTCTGGACCCTCGACCCATATGGAGAGGAATTAATTATAATTTACATGGGTGAATATTTGACACGTGTCAAATTTTAAAAACATGATCAAATTATATCTTCATTACCAATGTAGTAAGCATTCACCTGATTTTGGCCCAATCCACCCTAATTTTGGTTGTAGTCTTAATGTTAATTTGACCCTGATCATGTATTAGATTTTTATCCTAATCTTCACATTAATATTGATATAACTATAAGTCTTGATTTTGACCTTCAGTTATTTTGATCATAGTAGAATATGAGTTTACTTTTTATATTATTTTTAAGATAATTTTTATATTTCTAATTAAGTCATTTTAGTTCCAAAAAATTATTGATTTTTTTTTTGGACTATGGCGAGATAATATATTATAAATAATAAAAGCTAGTATATAGAGAATTAAAATCTAACAAATCTACACCCCAATTTCTCATCATGAATATTGACATCTTTCTTTTGCCTCCGATGTGATATATTATAGAAAAAAAAAATTATTAAGGACAGATAGCTATGTTTGTAACTAAAATATAATTTTCTTTAACTACGAAAAAAATATCAATACTAAATTATTGTTGATTTACTTGTTAACAAAGTTTTGAAAATGATTTTTTTTTTTTTTTTTTTTTTTTTTTTGTTAAATAAAGATATCAATGGGGGGGGGGTTTTCAATTTCCATCATCAAAGCAATGAGAGACTTTCAGAGATCAATATAGAATTATGGAGTATGAATTTATTTATGTTTAAAGCAACACTATCAACTTATTAACTATTTTATCATTTTGTATGAACCTAAATCATCTTATATTTCTATGAATTTTATTTTTAGTTTACTTATGATACTTATTTTTATTATTATTATTATTATTTATGAATTTACATTTGATATTTTAGGTCCAAGGATATGACCAATTAAGGCTAGAGCCAATATAGGGTCGATCAGGGCCAAGGACAAGGCTAATCAGGGTTAGGGCCAATTAGGGTCAGGGACAGGGCCAATCAGGGCTAAGGAGATGGCCAATCAGGGTCAAGGCCAATCAGGATCAGCACCAGGGCCAAGGCCAATTAGGGCCAATCAAGGCAACCCATCCCAACCCAACCCAATTAGGGCCAATTAGGGCGGGAATGGGCTTGGCTTGGCCCTGTAGGGCTTAGGGCCAGGGACAATAATCCTTGGCCCTGAACTAGGGTCAGGGCGGGAATGGGCTCAGATTAGAACATATAGGGCTGGGCTTGGGATTGCAAAAGCCCAGCCCAACCCGGCCCAGTTGCAGCCCTATGTTGATATATTGTTCCATTGTTCCATGGATAATCTATCTAATGTTTCTCAACATAAGAGCCGAGCCAAACAAAAAATCTCATGTTAATTTTGTATTATTCCATATCATGATACCAAGCATCATGAGTTTAAATTTTTTTAGGAAGATTAAATTTATTATTAAACCAATCTTTCCTAAGGGTATTGTCATGGTTGCTAAAGTCTTGCCGAAGCAACACTTTATCGATCGAAAAAGGTCTATCGGACATAATTATCATTAATGATGAATTCCTAGGGGGAACTTCCATAGCCGAAGGAGTCGGTGACTCAGGATCAGCGTGGCTTTCCTCAAATTGTTTAGATTGTTCTTCGCTGGTGTAAACACCATGGGCAATTTGATTATTGGTTACTAACGTGCTAAGCCTGATTGTTGATTCTGACAATAGAATACTAAAGTCAGAGGGAATGCTAGAGCAAGAAGCTCTGGATGGTTGGTATTTGATTGACTTTGAGGATTCACCTTGTAGTCTGCCAGAGAGGTTCATCCAGTCGAAGGTCATTATTACCAGTCCAGATTGGTCCTAGGTTATTGATGCAATGGTAGAGGCAGGGTCGACCTGAGGCTGCATAGCTTGAAAGGTCCGTTGTGCATGGAAACTAACATCTTCCCAATGAACGTACATGGGTTGTATTGTTCTTGATTGGCAATTAAAGCCTTCAAAGAACTCCGTTCATCCTCTGGTGGATTTTTTAAGGGCCTTAAGGGCTACAGATTTCATAACCTTGTATTGAATTCTGTAAACTAAGGATATTTGTATGGATTCGGGCTTCTTGTCATAACCACTGGTTTGGAGGTTAATGACCAAAGAATCCAGAATATTTTTGTTATCAAGGGATATTGTTAGTTTTGAGAAATGGTTAAAGAAGATTGGTCCACGACAAAGACTTGTCTTGACTGCTTATAAAAGGGAATCTTGGAATTGAGTAAACTTTGGTCTCTAAGGGCCAAAATAAGGGAAGTGTTTAATCCTTCATGATGGAGAGGTTTAATTGCAATTTGAACACACCCAAAATGGATGTAATTGTATTGTTGTTTAAGGTTGTGTATTGTTTGCTTCTGTAGAAGAGGAATTTCTTCCGATTCAGAGGATACACGAATTGTTTGTTCAACGGTCTTAATGGTTTCCCTAAAATCGAAGATGGATTGTTGGTAAATTTCTTTTTTGGGGACTTTGGGTATACTCCATTTTGCCAAAGATTGGTCAAAGTCATTGTTTAATTCTTTTTTGTTTAGGATATTGGTAGCCATATTGGTCTCCTGCTAGCTCACGGTTCTTGAAGACATGCTCTGGGAATGCACTCTCGTTGTGTTACAAACTCTCTCTCTCCCTCCTAAAAGAAAGGGGTCCACTTAGAGAAGTCTTCACCCGTCACTAAAACCTAGCACAAAAGAGGGCTTACACACCTTCTGCCTCACCTCTAGGAATCATACCATGATGGCCTTTTTTACTCCTCGGATACCCTAGCCAAACTATTAGGAAGAAGAAAAAAAAGTATGTGTTTCAAAAGCATATGAAAAAAAATAGTAAGCTAACAGAGACAAAGCCAGCCATTAATATACCTGATATGGAGAAATTATGATCAGACCGGGTTCATACCTGGTTTGACCCTTGACCCCGGTCGAGACAGAGGGAACCGACTCGCTCCCTAGCGAACCGGATCCAAAAGATGGCTTGCTGAGGAAGAAAACTTATTCAGCTACAAGCACGCCCTAATTCAACTGATGAATTAGGTTAATTACCCTAATGATGGCAGATTCAAATTGACGGCTGTGGCTAATCATTATCGAAGGGATAATCATCGCATAACCGAAAGGTTATCTCAGGAGTCCTCTACTAGTCCAAACTAGTAGAAGTCTATTGCTCAACGGATCTAACTGTCAAGATCCAACGACGACCCGAAGAAGGCTCAAGTGCATCCAACGAAGGAGATTCGAAGGTACACTCTATATAAACATCACTGCCATACGAGGTGAGGGACACAATCTGATACTCAGACTAAGATTCAGATACATACTAATAGACGTAAACTATCAGCGGCTTACGATCTAGATCACCTTTCCCAAATCTTTATTCCTTAGCTCTGTGCTTCTAGCAGTGTCGTTTGTGATTAAGTTCATCAACTGACTTAGCCTTCGGAGGTGGACTCCCGACCCCTGCGGTCGGGCCACATCTGACGCTTTTGTTTTGCAGGTCATCAAGAGGAGATCTAAGGGCTGAGCAGATTTTGGACGCATCATTTGGCGCCGTCTGTGGGAAAAGATTTGAAAAGCCATGGTGACTAGATCAGCAGCAGCCGCAACAGCCGTTGCACAGCGCGATTCCGGTATTCAAATCCCTGGAGCGAATAATCCAGATATTCCCCAAGGAAGCCAAAATCCTATCGAGGTAGATGGTCGTCAGGGAGGACGTAATCCTCCTGATACATTCCAAGATCAATTGAATCAGGTAAAGATTAAACTCTTGGAGGTGAGCCAAGCACTCCGCATGCTCACCAGACGAGTGGTTTTACCACAAGAACCTGATCAACGCGATTCAGGGAGACGTGTGTTGCCACGTGATCAAAGATTGGATGAAGACCGGAATATCGGTCAGAATTTTCATGAAGGAGACCGAGGACCTAGGAGGATTGACGATCAACCTAGGCGAGACGATCGGTTCGACAGACCGCAAGAGAGTACAACTGATTCAAATACAAGGTTGGATACAGAGGTAAGAACTCACTCACCAACTGTCAGAAGAACCGTTCGTGATGATCGAGCAATTCGCGATGAACGGAATGTTCGTGATGGACGGGTCGTTCGTGATGATCGGATAGCTCGGGAGGATCGTGTTAATCGAGGTCGTGATCATATTGCTGAAGATCACCCGACCCAGATTGGTCAGGAATTGGCCAACATCAATCGGAAATTAGGGCGATTGGCTAAGGGAATGATAAGCGAGGATATTTACTCAGTCATTCGGAAGACCCCCTTTGCCGAGCCAATTGCGGGATATCAGTTTCCCCATAACTTCCGTTTGCCTACCTTTTCTACATTTGATGGCTCTGGAGATCCAACAACTCACATTGGCTATTACCAACAGACCATGGCAGTTTCAGGTAATTCTGATGAAATTTTATGCAAGGTTTTTGGTTCATCTTTAACTGGAGTAGCACAAAAGTGGTTTTCGAACCTCCCCTCGGAAGGATCGTAAACTTTGATGAATTGGCGCGCAAATTCATACGGCGATTCCAGAGTGGAATACAGGTCAAAAAGACAGAGGAAACCTTGTTTACTGTCAGGCAAGGAAAAAACGAATCAATCAGAGAATTTCTGAAAAGATTCAACAAAGTAACGATGGAGATAGAAAATTTGGATGAGCAAGTAGCCAAAACTGCTCTATTCACGGGACTCACTAATCGGAAACTCCTGGAGTTATTACTACAGGATATGCCTGCAACTTATCTTTGAGTTGGTACGAGAGATGCCAAAAGCAGGCTGAAGTCATGGAGATTCTAGATGCGCGCCAAGGAGATAATAAAGTCTCCAATAAGGAACAAAAGGCTCCTGAGCAGAAGCAGAAGCCAAAGAAAAATGTCCGTGATCGGGTTGGAAAATCTCAGGCTTGGCGCCAGAGGTCTCCCGGTAAAAGTGAATATACTCCATTGAATGTTCCTCGGGCTGATATTCAAAATATCATCAAAAGAAAAAATATTTTGAAGCAGCCGCCTAAAATTCTTTTGAAGCCTGAAGAGCAACAGGATCGAGAAAAGTATTGCCGATTCCACAAGGACTATGGTCATTATACAAATGACTGTCGTCATACGAAGCGAGATATTGAGAGATTAATATCTCAGGGACACTTGTCCAATTTTGTTAGCAGAAGGAGGGAGGAGCCACGTGAGCCACGCGCGGTTGCTCCTAAAAGGGATCGTTTGGTTAGTTCAGAACGATCAAGGGAGGCTCGAAAGTCTAAGAAGGGCAAGGAGGTAACTGAAGCTACTTGGTCACCGATCCTTACCATCTTCGGAGGACCAGAGCCCGAATCACTCCGGAGTTTGAAAACAAAATCCAAATTTGTCGGAACCGGAGAGACGCAGAAGCGAAAGAAGCTGAATGGTGAAGATTCTATCACCTTTGGCGAGGAAGATGAAAGAGGCATTTGTTTACCTCATGATGACGCCATAGTCATCAAGGTAGAAATTGCACGTCGGGAAGTGCATAGAGTTTTGGTTGATACAAGGTCTGCAGCTGACCTAATTTCTTATGAAGTGTATCAAAAATTGAAGGTGGATCAAGACTTGATGGAGCCTTCATCCACGCATCTATATGGTTTTGCAGGGTCGTCTGCGGTGGCGGAAGGATCTGTCCAGTTGGACTTATCTATTGGAAGTTTTCCTAAGGAAACAACCGTCCGAATCAAATTTTTGGTGGTTCGGGAATTGCCAACTTACAATGTTATCCTCGGGCGACCATCTTTATCCAAGATAGGTGCTATTGTTTCGACAAAACACCTGAAGATAAAATTCCCAACTGATATGGGAATTGGTCAAGTCTCCTCTGACCAGAGGATCTCTCGGCAATGTTACATTGCCTATTTAAAAGACAAGGAGGGCCCGAGGAAGGTAACTGCCCTACCTATAGAAGTTCAAGACGATCAGGAAGAAGCAGAAATGCAAAGGCCCGAACCAGTGGAGAAGCTGGAGCAAATCCAACTGTGTACCGAGAATAAAAAGAAAATCACTTATGTCGGGTTTGAACAGCTGGAGGAATTCAAAGATGAGTTGAAGTTATTTCTTCAACAGAATAACGACATATTTGCATGGTCTGCTGAAGACATGCCAGGAATCGATCGGGCTGTCGCAGAGCATAAACTCTGGATAGATCCTAAGGTGAAACCAGTGATACAAAAAAGGAGAAATTTCTCCATTGAAAAGTATGAAGCCGTTCGGGGCGAGGTTGAAAAACTGAAGAATTCTGGTTTCATAGAACCAATTGAATGCCCAACCTGGTTAGCTAACGTGGTAATGGTAAAAAAGGCGAATGGGAAGTGGAGAATGTGTACAGATTACATAGATCTCAACAAGGCTTGCCCTAAAGATTGCTATCCGTTACCTCGGATTGACCTCTTGATAGATGCGATTGCAGGATATGAAACTCTAAGTTTCATGGACGCCTACTCAGGGTATAATCAGATCCTTATGAATAAGGAAGATGAGAAGTTTATGGCTTTCATGACTGATCGTGAAAGCTACTACTATAAAGTCATGCCATTTGGCCTGAAGAACACAGGAGCAACATATCAGAGGGCCGTCAACAAGATTTTTAAAGATCTGATAGGAAGGAATGTTGAAGCTTATGTTGACGACATGCTTGTAAAGAGCTTTACAAAAGCAAATCATATTGCAGATTTGACTAAGGTATTCTCAGTACTGCGAAAATATCAAATGAAGTTGAATCCAGAAAAATGCGCTTTTGGAGTTTCCTCAGGAAAATTTTTGGGCTTCATGGTGTCACAGAGAGGTATTGAGGCTAATCCTGCCAAAATACAAGCTCTAATTGATATGGAGGCTCCCAAAACTATTCGTGATGTGCAGTGTTTAACAGGGAGAGTTGCCGCTTTGAATCGATTCATCTCCAAGTCTGGAGAAAAGTGTTTGCCATTCTTCAAGGCACTCAAAGATTTGAGGGGTAACAAGGAGGCAAAATGGACCGAAGAATGCCAGAAAGCTTTCGAGGAGTTAAAAGAAGCACTCGGACAACCGCCGATCTTGTCCCGACCAGAGAAGGGGGAAATATTACAGCTATATCTAGCGACGTCCCTTTCAGAGGTCAGTGCAGTACTTGTTCGTGAGAAAGATAAAAAACAGTGGCCAATTTACTATGTGAGCCACGTATTGCTAGATGCAGAGACACGATATTCGCAGATTGAGAAGCAGGCTCTGGCTCTCATGATGGCCGCCAGGAAGCTAAGGCCATACTTTCAGGCTCATCCAATTGAGGTATTTACAACTTTTCCTCTCAGTAAAGTTTTTAATAAACCTGATTTATCTGGAAGGATGGTGTCCTGGTCGGTTGAACTCAGCGAGTTCCAAGTGAGCTTTAAGCCCAAAACCGCAATCAAGGCTCAGGCGCTAGCCGATTTTGTAGTAGAAACTACTGCACCGGTGGAATCCACCATCGAGGATCCCATTATACCAACCATTTGGGAGGTATATGTGGATGGTTCAAGTAATAAAGATGGAGCAGGAGCTGGAATTCTATTGAAAAGTCCAGCATGATTTATTATTCGATATGCTTTGAGATTTGCATTTGAAGCAAGTAATAACGAAGCAGAATATGAGGCTCTGATAGCTGGACTTCGGTTGTCAAAAGCATTATCTATCGCAGATGTTACTATTTATAGTGACTCTCAACTTATAGTCAACCAAGTCCAGGGGGAGTACGGTATTAAAGAACCACGCTTGCAGAAATATCAAAAGATACTGCAGGCATTTCAAAACCAATTTTGGAATTTGAAGATATCTCAGATTTCGAGGAATGAAAATTCAGTGGCAGATGAGCTATCCCGACTAGCCAATGCCAAAGAAAAGAATCTAGACCCTTCGGTCTACATTGAAGAGATAACTTTTCCAAGTTATCATGAGAAAGAGATTTCTTATATTGAAGCAGAGCGTTGCTGGATGGATCCTATAATCCAGTATCTGAGAGATGACAAATTACCTCAGGATCCGAAAGAGGCAAGGTTGATCAAGATACGATCAGCGAGATTTGTCATTCAGAATGGGAGACTATACAAAAGATCTTATTCTGGATCCCTTATGAGATGTATAGGCCCCGAAGGAGCAAAGTCGGCTTTGGCTGAGGTTCATGAAGGAATTTGTGGGGCTCACATGGGTGGACGAGCACTGGCCCACAAAATTCTAAGACTTGGGTTATATTGGCCTAAGATCCAAGAGGCTGCTATGGAGTATGTTAGTCGATGTGGCAACTGTCAAATTCATGCTACAGTATCGAGGTGCCCGGCAGAAACCATGACTTCAATTCTAGATCCCATTCCCTTTGCGATGTGGGGAATAGATATCATGGGCAAATTCACCAAGGCATCAGGCGGATAGGAATATCTGATAGTAGCAGTTGATTACTTCACGAAATGGGTTGAAGCCGGTGCAGCAGCAATTCATTGCGAGAAAAAGTGGAGAAATTCGTGCTTGAGTCAATCATATATCGCTTTGGGATTCCAAAGATTATACATCATGACCATGGTACTCGGTTCGACTGTCCGCAATTTGAGCAATTTTGCGGAACATATATGATCGAGCATCGTATGTCCTCAGTGGCATACCCCCAGAGCAATGGACAAGTAGAGGTTACTAACCGAACGCTACTGGAAGGAATAAAGAGAAGACTCGAAGCTGATAAGGCTTCTTGGGTCGAAGAACTTCATAACGTACTGTGGGCCTATAGAACTACGGTTCGAACACCCACAGGAGAAACTCCATTCAGGTTGGCATATGGATCCGAAGCATTGGCACCTGTGGAGATAATGGCGGGGACACTACGGGATCGAGAGTTCGAGGAAAAAGCAAATGAGCAGGACTGTTTGATAGTCTTGATCTGTTGGACGAAGTTCGGGCAAAGGCGATAGCACGAACTCAACATTATCAAAGAAGGATAGCGTCTCATTATAATACTCGAGTGAAGAATCGTCGGTACTTAGCCGGAGATTTGGTGTTGAGAAACACCTTAGCTTCCTACCCACGTCACCAAAGAAAATTGGACCCTTCCTGGGAAGGACCTTATATGGTTGTAAAACCAGTTGGTTCAGGAGCTTACAGGCTGAAGAACATCAACACCCAGAAAGAGTTGGATCGTTCGTGGAATGCCAGGCATCTCAAAAAGTTTTATCCTTGATGATGATTTCACTTTTGTTCGCGATGTAAACATTTTCAACTCAATCAATGCAATTTTTGGCTTTCAACAAATTATCTTTTGATTGGAGGGCATCATACACCACATTCAAGAACGAGATCCAACTATAAGGCATCGGATGAAAATCCGTGTGGGTCCTTCAACACTTATGGAATTTTTTCGGAAATCCTTAAGTAAAGGCATCGGTTTAAAACCCGAGTGAGTTCCTTCTCAAATTTCTCCGGAAATCCTTAAGTAAAGGCATCGGTTTAAAACCCGAGTGAGTTCCTTCTCAGACTTATTGTATTTATCCGGAAATCCTTAAGTAAAGGCATCGGTTTAAAACCCGAGTGAGTTCCTTCTCAGACTTATTGTATTTCTCCCGAAATCTTAAGTAAAGGCATTGTTCTAAACAACTAAGACCAAAAAACACTTGAGTTCCTTCAAGTGGCTAGCAAAGTCCAAGATGAAGTTAATTTCTTATTTCTTCAAAAGACCAGAAGAGGCTGGTCTCAACATCAAACATAAGATTACAAGAGCTGGATACAATCTTCGGTCCAAAAAGAAAGTCATCATCGATGATCATTAAGAAGTCATACAAGATCGGCACAACTTTGCTAGAACAAACACATGAGTCAACCATTGGTATGGATTCAAGGAAAAGAAGAGGAGAAATGAGGATTACAAAAAACATTTCAGTATGTATAAAATCCTCCGCAATTTCATACTCTTTGTCCAGCTTGTCCAGGAGAAGTATGGTCTTCGACCAAACTTGCATTCAAGGTGAGCTCGTCATAATTGAATCCTTCCAAGGGAGAGTAAACAGGAGAGTCTTCCAGATAATGCATAATATCTGGATCAGAAGGCGGAGGATCAATCTTATTTTTGGTCCAGTCAGGAGGAGGAAGGCCCAGTTTGGTAAATACTTCAGGATGGCAAACAGCACTGTAGGGAGTCGTATCAAAGGCAGGATCCTTCCTTAATATTGATTCCCATACTTCATTCTCACCATCCCGGTACGCCTGCAAGTTATAAGCATTCAGCATATCAACAAAGGACTTACTGTGTAAATACTTGAAGACACAGGCTCTGCGAACATCAGTTGGAAGGGATTCGGGCAAAGGAACGACAACTTGCCTTTGGGGTAACATTTCAGATCCTTTGGCTCCTGACTTTCCAACTGATCGCTCTAGTTGCCGGATCTTCTCCCTTGCATCATCCAAGTCCGACTGAAGATGATCGATCACCGAATTCTTTTCTCCTGCAACCTCCCAAGCTAGTTTCCTAAGGCGAGCAATCTCAGCATCTTTAGCTTCAGAGATTTCCCGAAGCCTGGAAACTTCATTGCTCAACCTATTGAGCCTAGAGGCTGCTTCCACTTGGTTGTGGAAGTTACCAGTAAGACTCCTGCAAACAACTTCCGAGTTAAAAAGGAGCAGAAGAGTAATATTCAAAATCAAAAGATAATGAAGAAAGACTTACATCACCAGTGACTTCATAAAGACTTCATCTGGAAGTTTGGAAAGAACTGCGCTCTCAGAAGTCATTCGAGCAGCAGTGCACCATTCCAACGCTCTGTCAAACTTGTTTGACACTAATTCGGGCGAAGGATGAGAAGGATGAGCTACACCAAGAGAAGGATGAGCTGCATCACTTGTCACCCGACGGCGCTTCCTGGTGGCAAAATCCTCCAACTCCAAAGGAGAGGAGGAGGATGCCAAACAAGCACTGGAATTGGAAATAGGAGCAGCACCTGCTGGGACCACACCTTCATCAGACGCCAACATAGTTGCCTCAGATGCCCGAAGAGTCTCCTTCGGGGGTGCACCAATGGTCTCTGCAGCAAGGGCGTCAGCAGCGCCATCAACAACGGAGTGATCAAGATCTTCCTAGGAAAGCCGAGCGATCACTTCGGGAAAAAGAGGCGCAGGGACGGCATCAATAGAAACTGTGGGAATCTGACTTGAAGATTCACCAACAGCAGTGGCCTTACGCTTGGAGGATTCACTAGTTGAAACCACCTCACTGGCCCCAACCACCGCCGACGGAACGATTTTCTTACAAGATTTTGCTCTGATAAAGTTCGGGTTGATCTTAGGAGCCACTATATAAACAGAAAAGCCGTATTAGTACAGATATCCAACGACGAAAGAAAGAGGGGAAAACCCTAGTTCTCTATCACTTATGAAAAACCCGATTAACTAAACCCCAAGTACTACTACTGTGCAGTTTACTCAAGGGGAAAGGGGGAAAGAGATGAGTAATCAAAAAACTCACTATGATAGAGTTTTTGTTGGAGTACGAGGAATACGGAAGCAAGCAAGAGGACGGAATGTCGCTTTAGCAAATCTAACTTGCAGATAGCAGGATAGATGGAGAGTACCCACGAAGGCTTTAAATAGCCTCAAGTATTAAGACGACGGTTGAGAGCTAAGGACAACCAATGGCCCAGATCGAAATGACGCTTCAAAATCCGTAGAAAGCAAGATCAACGGTCGGAGGGATGCCACATGGAAACATGTGGAGGCGAGCACCCGATGCAGGGATACCTCCAATCGTCGCACCGCCATTGTAATAATGGATGTATTTCCGATTCATTGGAAACAGTGAATGGTATACCAGAGCAAGGAAACGTTTGGACTTCGCAGATACGAGAAGGGAAACGTGTGGACTTTGCAGTAAATGAAGTAGTGGGGAAGATTAATGCATCTTTCCAAAACGCATCTTCATAATATCTCTACAAGATTATTATTCGTCGAAGAATGTGAAGTTAAATGATAAGTTTTATCATTTATATTTTGATATTCAAGACAAGATTTCAGCAGGAGACAGGGAAATGAAAAGAGGTCAATCTTTAAAAAAAAAAAAAAATGATAACTCCCTAAGCCTCTTCTTCATTGTTGCCCGAGGAGTCCTGGTCGGGAGGACTTTTCTCAGGATCCTGAGAAGAGCCTTCCTCAAGAATAACATTGTCAGAGTCCTCTTTAGCAGCAGCTTGTGACTTCTCCTCTAGAAGCGCCGGCTCGTCAGACAGATATGCCTCATATTGTGGGTCAGCTGGAAAAGAATCATTTTCTTCCCGAGACCCGAGCCCGGGAGATCCATGCCTAATTTCCCGAAGACCTCTTTATGGCACACCTCACGAAAGGGAGCAGTATCGAAGGCAGGGATTGATGCGAGAATTCGCTCCCAAACGTCATTCTACCCCAAGCGATAAGCTTGAATGTTGTAGGCACCTAGCAGCTCGGAGAAAGGTACGCTATTCAGGTACTTCCGAACACACTCCTTCCGAAGCTCTGGCTTGATGTGCTCGGGCTTGCTAGGGACCGCCCACTTAAGATATTCTTCGTTCTCCCTACATTGAAATTCAAGCCTATCACCGAACAACATGGCAGCTTCTTTTTGCTTTTTGGCCTCGCGCTCGGCAGCAGCGGCACGAGCCTTCAAAGCATCAAGGGCCTCCTTAAGGGAGATCACTTCTTCCTCATGCTTTCTTTGCAGCTCTTCGGCAGCTGCAGTCAGCCGGTCTATCTCAGAATTGGCTTTGGCCAAATTCTCTTCACAGGTCTGCAGCAAGGAGCTATTGCGGCCAACCCGGCTCAATGCTTCCATGTGTTGATAGAAGCTCAACACAGCATTCCTGGGAAGGCGGAAATTATCAAAAGAAGTTATAAGAAATTATGAAAAACTAAATAAGCAAGAAGACCGGTACCTGGTGGATTGACTAACAAGAGCAACGTCATCCAGGGTTTCAAATTCCTGGCGATCGAAGGGAATCAGACTGAGGGAGCTTCACTCTGCAACTTTCTCAAGATCTTGTGTCACCCTGTCGGTCAACTTCAGGGTCCAATGGGGGGTGAAGACCTCCTCACAATCCGTTGAAGTGTTGGATTTTTTATGGGAGGAAGCATCAATTGTATCATGCCTCCTTTTGGTTCGGGCGGAGGAGGAGACATTAGACCTCTCCACCATTGGCTTCTTCCCTTTACCCGAAGCATCAGCCACGGGCCTGATATTCCTGATACCCCTATAAGAGGGGTCGGGACAGGGAATAGAAGCCTCTTGATCTACGGTCAAGGCTCTGGGTGATCGTTGCTCGGCTGTCACAACGGCCCTAGCAGCCTTCACTCGCAGGTTCTCGGGGTTCATTCTTGGAGGCATTGCAAAGAAGAGCAAGAGTCAGAATTAAAGACATATCACTTCAGTAAAATTAAAAGATGATGTTTAGAAGCTCACAATGAGCCAAGCCCCAATACTGAAGAATGGAGTTATACTCCACCTCAAGTCCATGTATCTCTTGATACCATGGAATGGATTTGATCTTCCTGACGGCCGCCTCGTCTTCTTTGGATAAGGGAAGGCCTCGGTTATTCTCGGAAGAAGAAGTACACCGCCTCCAGGCGGTCGGGAAGTTAAGATCCGATGGAGGCGCTCGACAGAAAAAGTATCGTTCGCGCCATCTTTTGTGGTTAGAAGGGCAAGTTCCTTTGGCAAGGATGCTGCCCCTCCAATCAAGTTCAGCCTTATTGCGTTTGGACAGAAAAACCCATCCAAGAGGATGGGAGATAGAAAGAACATGAAAATGTACAAAGAGAGAAAGAGATGGTGTAATGCCGGGTTCAAAACAAAAACCAAAAAAGGCCGGGGGGGGGGGGCCCGGGGGGGGGGGGGGGGCGCCGGGAGAACCCCCCCCAGGGAGGGGGGGGGGAGGAAAGAAGGGAGGGGGGGGGGGCGGGGCGGGGGAAAGAAAAAAAGGGGGGGGGGCCCCCCCGGGGGGGGGGGGGGGGCGGGGGCGGGGCCGTGGGGTGGGGGGGGGAAATTGAATATTAATGAAGGCCGGAGGAGGAGGGGGATCGGATTAGTTGATGGACTTAGAGTGCTCTCTATCATGGTTTGAAGGCATTTCTACCTATTAGGTAAGTCACTTGTTATGTGTGCAAAACCCCTTTAGGATTGGATTTGATCTGGGTCTTCAATTCCCTGTTTTGGGATTGCTGTCAGCATTGGTCGACTGATTGGTCGACTGGACCAGTCAACCAATCCACTCGACCAATGAGTGCTGTCTTTGGCAATTAGGTTTTCTTGCTCTATTTAAGTCCAATCTCGAGTCTACTTCGTATTTGCTGCCTCCAAACTCTTTGGAGCAGACCAAAGACCTCTACAAGTCATCTCCCTTGCATCCTTGGTGATTTTCTTGACGGATCTTCGTCGAAACTCTTCCTTTGCATCAAAAGGTATGTCTACACTCTCTTCTTCTCCTCCATCTCTGTTTTTCTTTCCTTTTGAGTTGAGACAGTAGAGGAGATGCTGCATTCTCTGTTGCAAACATCTCTGGACTTGTCTCTCATGATCATCCTAAGGATTAATGGCTAGAACAATGATCTTAACCATGATCATTGCAAGCTTTTGAAGGAATCATGATCAAACCATGATCTAATCTTTGTTTAACTTCTGATTTGAATTCTGATCTCCTTGGATCTTCTATATTGATCATGTTAGTAGTCAATTGCTGTGTTTTCTTTTCATGATCCATGATCTATCAATCTCTAGTTGTACCTCTTCTACCATACCATGTTTTCTTCATGAATCATGATAGTTACATATATGGTAGGTTTTGTTTCCTTATTTAGATTTATGCTTTTAAGCCTATTTCCTTGAAGATCTAAGTATGCTTTTCATGATACCTTTACCTGAAGCAATGATCCATTCTCCTATTGTTCTTGTCTTTGATTTCTATCTTGAATTCTTCAAGATCCATGGTTGATCTAATTATGGTAACTTTTTGTTTCCTAATTTGGATCTTGATGGCTTGATTGGATTAGTGTTTTGAGGTCCCCTATATGTTAGGATACTACTGATGTAGTTTACCCCTTGATTAGTACCCTTTTGAACCACCAAATTGGATTTTATATCTTAAAACTCTGTTTTTTTTAGGCTATCGTCTGCATTGGTCGATCGATTGGTCGATGGACGATCGACCAATCCACTCGACCAATGAGTACAGCAACTCCGAATTGGTCGTGTTGGGTGTTTGGATCTTTTGTTAGGGACTCTAATATGTGTATACACGTAGGACCTCTCCAAGTTGCCAAGATTACGATGGATCGAGTCATAAAAGGTAAGGATGGATTTCCAATACATAGAAGAGAACTAGTTCATATGAATATCAGAGTGTCAAAAGATAAAGATATACAGGAAAGATAGAGCAGAACATAGAAGACAGAGATACACAATATATACAAAGGTGTAATTATGATTTCAATAGAGTTACCAAAAGAGAAGAAGAGCAGTGAGCAAGTAGGTTTGGAAAGGAGAGGGCCGAAGGGAAACACGGGAAAAGGGAGGGAGAGGGAACCAAATGGGATGACATACAGGATGCTAGTAGTGTTGGCAGGAGGAGGAATTGGAGGGGAGAGAGAGAGTGGTAGCAATGGGGATCATGGGAAGACGGAACAAGGAGAGGACAGAAACAGGGGGGCCATTATGGTAGGGTGCAAGGTAGACGGGCCAGGGGCAGAGAAAAGAGAGGAGGAGAGCTGTAAAGTGGATGACAAAGGGGATGAGTCGAGAAGAGGAAGTGGAAGGAAGGAAAGGATGGGGACGAGGAATGGAGAGAGACGATGTAAAAGTAGAAGACGAGGCAGGACCGACAGGGGAGACAATGGTGATGGAGAGAGTGGAAACCGCCAGAATGGAGAGGACCAACAAGATGATGAGTGATGAGACCTTCCTAAAGAAGACGAGAGAAAAGAGGAATAGAGACAGAAAGAGTAGATCACAAGCTGTAACAAGCAAGGAAAAAGAAGGAAAGGAGGAAACACCAGAAAGGAGACAGAGGAAAAGGGAGAAGAAGGAGGCGAAGAGGATACTGGAAGGTGATTGGGAAACAAAAGAAGATGAAGGGAGGAGAGAGCAAAGAGTGAAGGGGAGAGATAACAAGGGATGTTGTCTATAAAGTGGAGAAAATGAAGAGGGAAGAAAGGAGGAAGCACGGACCATGGTTTTAGTCTATCAATAATAAAAATACAAATAGATAACAAGAGCAAGAAAAGTGCAATAATTAATAAAAAGGACAGAGTCCAAATACTCCAAAAAAACAGAAGAACGAAAGAAGGAAGATCAAGAATCAAAAGAATATCGAGTAGGGAAGAAAAGAAAACTAAATAACTCATCTGGAGGCAGCGAAGAGAAGGCACAGAAGAGAAAGCTTCAAGAACAAACGAAGGAAATGAGTTATATAATACATACAATGAAAGGAAGAGTAAGAAGAAGGAACAAGCAACAAAAGTCAAACAAAGAAGAATAGAAAGATATGGATGATATGCGAAAAGAAGCTACAAGATAACTAGCAAGTCTATAAGGTGAAGAAGAAAAAGCCGGAAGCACAGAGGAAGGAGGACCGAGGGAGCAAAGGGAAGCCAAGGCAAAACGTGGTGGGGTAAGAAACTCAAGAAGGAAGAGAGGGAGTGGGTAAAAGCAAGGCAAATGGAACATACATATGAAGCAGAACTTCCCAGAAACCAAGGGACCGAACCAGGAGAAGAACCAGGAGACGGGACACCTAACCCATGGTCATCAAAATGGGGAGCTCAGACGGACATGGTCGTCCTGAGAGAGCCCAACCAAAAGAACCACCAAAGACCAGGGGAAGAGCGAGGAGGTACGTGGATGAAAATAGAGTCACCAGCAGGAGGCAAGGAAGGGAATAGCAGTGGGACAGCAGAATTCTAGACTCCTAAGTATGTCATCAAGTAATATGATAGTGGGAGACAGGGCAGGCCCAAGATATCCAAGAAGATATCAATGGAAACCCCCAAAAAAAAAAAAAAGAAGAAAAGAAAGAGAAGTACAAAGTAAAAAAAAAGTGACAAAAGAAATGCTAACAATAAAGTAAGAAAAGAAAGAAAAGAAAAAAAATGTATATGTAATTGATATAAAAAGAAGCAGTATGAATTTAGTAAAATCAACTGAATAAACTATTAAAGAAGAAGAGAAACATAAGAGGGTTACAAGAATATAAGTCACAAAAAAATGAAAAGAAGGAAGGGGGGGGGAGAAGGAAAAGGAGAAAAGGGATAACGGTTGAGTAACACGTATTAAACACCAAAGACAAAGGTAGAGAAAGAACCCTATCATCGGTGGATTATCCCTAACGATACAGAAGGGGTTGAGGTTATCATCCAGGATAAAAAAAGGGAAAGAAAAAGGGAACAAGACGAGGAAAAAGGTAAAACAAAAACGGAGATAAAGAGTAGAGAACGAAGGTTAGTTCAATACCCAGAAAGAGAGAAGAAGAGAAGATCCAAACAGCGGACCGGAGACTCTTTCGGATCTTCCCGAGCCGTCTTAACTCCCAAATAAGAAAAACGAATAAAGTAATCGTTAAAGAGACGGAGTTTGCCTTTTATAGAAGTCTCGGGGCAAAATAGGGAAAATCCGAAAGCAGACGGGGCGGTGGGGCGGCGCTAGGTTAAGCGACCGCCACTAGTAACCGCCCCAGAAATGCCATACAAGGGGCTTTGCTCATGGGGTGAAGACAAGTACAACCAAACCCAAATGAAGACATGGGGGAGATCATAGTCCGAAAAATCAACATAATAGGTTTGTAACAAAGAGGTTAGGGTTTAATCATAACATATGGCTCATGAAAAGGTTATGATCACGGAAAGAGAGGGAATGATTGTTATCAAGAAAATAACAAGAAATCATAGGAAATCTAGTTTATGTTAAGAAACATTACCCATGAGGTTTCCCTCACATTGAAGGTTACAAGAGGTTTCCAAAAAGATCATTCAAGGGTTAGGGTTTCAAGGAATTTATTTGGCTAGGTTAAGACATGATGATGATCATAGATCTCAAAGAATAGAATGAGATCATGGAATAGATGGTTGCAAGAATGCATCATCTTCTTCCCGATCTCAAACAAGAACAAGAACGAAGAAAGAATAATTAGAAATCCTAATTAGGTTAAACATGGATCATGAATAAAATATAGTGACAAGTTTAGGTTAACACAAATATCACCCAAGGAAAGAGAAACAACGAAGCACAATCTGAAAAAGGTGTTGGGAGTTTCCAACAGATAAAAGAACAATAGGGTTTCAATATGGTTACCTCTCAAAGAGTTGGTTACCTCTCATGAGAGTTACCCATAATTAATTCTCACAAAAACAACCAAGATAGATAAAGGAATATCTCATTAGTATTTCAAAATAAAGATGGAATTAGGAAGGGTCTACTAATGAGAGAAAATAAGGTTCTCAATTAAAGTGAAGGGAAACAAATTCAAATCATACAATTAGGGATTTACTAACAAGAATCCGTGTATCCCACGAAAAGACTAGGGAGAATAAAGATTCACCCTTAGGGCAAGGAATTACAATCAAGAAAGGTTTTGGGGAGAGTCCAATGAATTAATAGAAAATAAAAGGGTTGCCAATTGTTCCAAAGAAAAACAAGGATCAACTCCTCAATCAGAGGACACAAGGGAAGGTCATGGTAATAATATGAGACCTTCCCCACAATAATAAAGATAGGTAGGAAATTAGGGAAAGTATCATTAAGAGCTTTGGTGGAATCAAATTCAAGGGTCATCGCCATATGGCTTCAAGATCATAGAGTGAATTGGGGGATTCACTCTAGGGCTAAAAGAATTAAAGAAGAGGTCATTACAGTAGTGTAACACCCTTCTCATGATCAGAAAATCAGAAGTAGAGAAGAAAGAATGAATTAAAGAAGAAGCGAATTGAATACCAACATTTTAGAAGAGAAACCGATGAAGAAATCTGAAGAGATGCTTGAGGATCTTTCTTGGCTTCGAAGGAGATGATCTAGGGATCTTCCCACGTTCTCCAAAGACTTAGAAACAGATTGAGAGTGAAACACATGAAGTTCCCCCTTTTTAATAGCACAAAGAGTTCAAGAGTTACTAGGGTTTCACCAAACTGACCAAATTGACCCCGGTGGTTGATTGGTTGCCAAAGAGGAAGTTCAAAGGTCGATCCCACACTATCTAGAGGTTTAAAAACATGGTGGGAATAGTTTACCACGAAATTAAAAGAAATAAAGCTTTTGAAAACCTTAAAAACAGATATTTACCAAAATGCCACTGCTTGGACAGCTTGTTCAAAAATAGGGATTTAATGGGCCTAACTTCAATATTTTTGGATGGGCTTCTTTAAACACATCATACTACTTACCTAGTATGGAGGGAAGTCTTCAAACCAAGTCCAACTAAACTCTTCTTCACAAATAAATAGTTCAACACCAAATCAAATAAGGTTTCCATAAGGAAACACCATCATCAATATCCATGGGTTTTGGGTCAAACACCATATCCTCTACTGAGATGGCCCACAAAGACATCTTCCTAAGATTTTCAAAGATAGTAAAACTGAAATCACGGTCAAACTTCAAAGTCAACATTAAATAAAACCCGACTTCACGCAAAACAGATCGGGTTTCCGGGCTAGATTTGGGCTGGGTGTCACAAATTTAGTTACCCATTGTACTTGCTACTGGGATTAGATTTTGTCTAGTTTATTCTCTTTTAGAGCTACTTTTCCGCTGGTTGTAGAGTGGGATTTTGCCTCACTTTACTTATCTGTTTTGACACTCTGATTATATCTAGTACTCTGATTTATAAATGATTCATTCTTTCCTTATTTGGATCTATGGTTTATCTTCCGCACTTTTATTGTTATTGTTCATGATTATGTTATTGTTTATGTGGGAGGTTGATTTCTCGATACCTGATCTTCGAGCTGTGGATCACACTCTCGGGTATGCCAGATAGGGTACCGGCTGGGAGGACGTGACACTATCGCCTGACGAAGAACCCAGTTAAAAACCAAGCCCTCGGGATCGACCGAACGCTTGGTCTGGGGGGCTCGTGATATGGAGAAATTATGATCAGACCGGGTTCATACCTGGTTCGACCCTCGACCCCGGTCGAGACAGAGGGAACTGACTCGCTCCCGAGCGAACCGGATCCAAAAGATGGCTCGCTGAGGAAGAAAACTTATTCAGCTACAAGCACGCCCTAATTCAACTGATGAATTATGTTAATTACCCTAATGATGGCAGATTCAAATTGACGGCTGTGGCTAATCATTATCGAAGGGATAATCATAAAAAAACCGAAAGGTTATCTCAGGAGTCCTCTACTAGTCCAAACTAGTAGAAGTCTATTGCTCAATGGATCTAACTGTTAAGATCCAACGACGACCCGAAGAAGGCTCAAGTGCATCCAACGAAGGAGATTCGAAGGTACACTCTATATAAACCTCACTGCCATACGAGGTGAGGGACACAATCTGATACTCAGACTTAGATTCAGATACCTACTGATAGACGTAAACTATCAGCGGCTTACGATCTAGATCACCTTTCCCAGATCTTTATTCCTTAGCTCTGTGCTTCTAGTAGAGCCGTTTGTGATTAAGTTCATCAACTGACTTAGCCTTCGGAGGTGGACTCCCAACCCCTGCGGTCGGGCCACATCTGACGCTTTCGTTTTGCAGGTCATCAAGAGGAGATCTAAGGGCTGAGCAGATTTTGGACGCATCAATACCAAAACTAAAAAGAAAGAAACAAAACATGAGCAAAATTTTGGAGAAAGCATATATGCAAAAAGAAATTAAAGAACAAAAAAAAAAAAATTCAAAGAAGTAATGAAAAAGAAATGCGTAACAGAATTAAAAGAAAGAAACTTAGGCAGCAAGCCAACCATATGCAAATGATGCAACAAAAATAAAAGAAAGGCGGCAAGGCTGTCCATTTCATGCATTGATGATAATAATAAGGTTTTAAGGAGAAGGGTAACGGAAGCATTGGTGAGGATAACCGGACTTACACGGATAAAGCTTGGGTTACACCGGAATTGTTGAAATGATACACCACACCTTCATGGCTTTAATACCATCTTTTCGTGGTGTTACACGTTGTTACAAAGCATGGAAGAAGATAATACAGAGATAGGGGGAAGGGATGAAACCTATTCCTAGAGAAGCACTCCTCTAAGCTCTATAATCTTCCAAAACCAACTCCCTTACTCACTTGAGAGCACTCTTATTTATAAAGGAGGGAAAGATTTTGTTAATGAAGGAAGACCGCTTAATTCTCTTGTAATCTTAATGGTCGTTCCAGATTGTTTTCCCGAGATTTTCTTGTAATCTTCTTGGATAAGATAAGATAAGGTTCAAGATAAGGTTACTATTTATGAATAGTATCTTGTCTAATACCTTTAATCTCGTTCGTCTGATTGGAAGCTCAAATCTTGACTCTTGATATTGTTTTTGAGGGGGTATTTGCTTTGCACCGTAGGATGTAGATATTTGCTTTGCACCGTTAGATGTAGAAAAGATTGATAATGAACCATTCCAGGGAACTCCATGTGTCAAAGACACTATTTTCCCTTTTGGTCTAGTTCAAAGTGATTAACCCAATTAGGCTGAGCCGGGTTTTGACTGGATTGGTTTATCCTATTTGACCAAGTCGGATATTGGCTGGACCATTCTTAAACCAAAATGATGAACCGATTGTCCTTTTACTGATAGGACTCATCAGATTATTCAGGGCCACAATAGTAATGGCTACCCATATTTTACCCTGGGTAAAAGGGTGTCGATATTGCTGTCATGATTTACGGGCCATTCTTTGATGCTGTTATGGCTAATGGTTTCCCAACTCTCATCCTGGGAACTGGATGTAATTGGTCAGGCAATTAATTGGCAGCAAGGCTTTTGCCTTTGCAATGGTATTGGCTGTATTTTTAGATCACCCGTGACCTCACCCGCGTTTTCTAGTAACACCAACAAAGGGAGAGGAAGCCACTGACTAGGCAAGAGGATTATCTTCGTCATCTAGTGGATCCTGAGCATGTTGTCCAATATTGCAATGGTGCATCAGAGAGTCACTAATGGATTGTTCATTATCTTTATCTTCGTCCTTGTCGTCATCGTCGTTGCAATTTGTGCTTCAATCCGAGCTTGTTTAGCAAAGAGGTTGGCCTTTCTGCTATTGGTAGATGAAGCCTAAGAAATTGTTGGTATTGGTTCGAGGCTTGTCAAAGACTTGATGAGAGCCGGAGTGCTACATTTGGATATGTCGCAATTATCCCACCATTTGATATGATAAGATCGTGCAAGACATGGTAATTCTCAAGTGTAGTTTGGTGATTGCACTAGTTTATTCAGCAATCAAGTAGTCCCAATACATTATCCATGCGAGTTTGCAATGGACAAAGAATCTGAGCAGGTCAGGTGTTGTGGGACTAGATGTTGTATGGAAACAAAAGATGATGAAGGCTTATGCTATAGGACTTGGAAGAATTTCCTCAAGTGGTCCCATAGTAGCCCACCATTGGTTGAACCAGTATGGGAATGTTGCATTCATAGGGACTTGATGTGAAAAACAAAAGAACCAAGAATGGGCGATTTGCTTTATTTTGATAGAAGAATGCATGTATCCATGCATCAATATAATCAAAATAATGGTATTGGTTGGGTTGATATTCAGCGTTGGAGAAAGTCTTACACTGAAGCGGTGCCATTCCCCATTCTTCAGGTGTTACAACCTTAAAATGATAACAGTGGTGTGGGTCACCAGTGTAGGATCATTTCTGTCCATTGTTTGCTTCCAGATGACAGACTTAGTGTCAATTAGGATGTATTTATAATGTTTTTGGGATTTTTCCGGGTTGTTAGAATAAAACTCCCAACCTTGCCAAAAGAGCTTTTAGGCAATGGTTAAGGGATCATTGCTTTGGGCCCAAAAGGGTTCAATGGTGAAGAGAGTTGGAATGAAAAGTCGAGTAATATACTGACTTCTTCCAGGGGTGTTGGTGGTGTTGGTTTGAGACCGGGTGGTCATTTTTGTTTGCCTTTTTTCAAAGATAATAAAAGGAGGACCTGTGGGTTTGGAGCTGGCACTAGCAACAATGTGAGAGTAGGGTTTGTTTGAGGCAACAATAGCCTGGGTGTTGGTCTTGGCTGCAGATGAGGCTTGAGTAGACTTGTTGCCATAAGAGGCCTTGGTTTTGATGGTTGTACTAGAAGAGTTGGTTTTGGGAAGAGCCATGTTGGACGGATGCAGATTCTCGAAAAATGGAGGTATAAATAGGTCAGGAATGTAATGATGCAATGATGCATTGTTTGAAAATTTGTTGTAAACATATGATGCAAGTTTGGAAACTTGTAATGATGGAAAATGATTTTGAATTTGGTTAATTGTTGAAAAAGCAATGTTTTTTATTTGAATAATTTGAGAAATTTGGGATTTTTTCAAAAATTCAAAAAAGATATTTTTTCCTTGAATATTTGTTGGTTTTTCCTGTATCAGTTACCGTAAATGGTTTAATCATCTCAAGAAATAGTTGTCCTCAGATGATATTGGTAATGATATCTTTAACAAGGATAAAAACATGTCTAAGACGTATTTGATTGTTGTAAATACAAATATTTGACAACTTATAGTTGACAACTTGGCCATTGGCACCACAAAGCCTATGGGTAGTTTTTTCATAGTATTGGGTAGGGACTAATCCCTCTTTGATGCAATTAAACGTTGCACCAGTGTCAACCAGATAGACAGAGTAAATGAATCATTGATGACGAGATGAACTTTAAATCTTATGTTCGCCTATTACATTATTGATAGATTTGAGATTTTCAATGATAGATTTAAGTGAGAATTCTTATAATGTTGTTTCTTGGCAATTGATTATGAAATCTCTTCTATATTTCTTCCACATAGTGAAAAAGTTTTATCGTTTTTGCTCGTTAACATCGCACAATGCATTAATGTACGAATTACGTTAAATTTCTGTGTGTTTACTTTGTTTATTTTTCGATTCGCTATTTCATGATATTTGTTTAAACATCTTGTCAGGGTACAATGGCTTTCTGCACCTTCTTCCATTCAGAATCCATGTTTCAATGCCTCTAGAAATTCTTTTGAGAGCTTAATATAGTTCTTCTTTTAACTAAAAAATAAAATTCAAAACCACATTCGCGTTGTAACAAAGAGAGATGCGCGTTATTCTTCCAAATGGTTCACCATATTGGAGTCGTGTTTCAGTGCCGTGTATGCACAGCGCAATGTACTGCCAAGAGTGAAATCTTAACCATTCATTTTGTAAAAGTAAATTTTAGCACTTTTTGAAAATGACGATCGAGATCAAAATCTGACATTACACTACAAGTGCTCCGCAACCCCCTTGCAACGTCCGCCATATTGCGCGTTAAGAAAAGGACCCGAAAATGAAGGAAAATGGGCCCTACTGGGTTGGAAAGTCCTACATCTTGAATATGTGTGCCTGAATAAAATCCAGACATTATAATAACCACTGGTCCCGGCGGCCCAGGTTGTACTGCCGGTGCTCGGGTGACGGGCCTCACACAAACCAAAGATCTAGGCCTTCATTCATAGGTGGGTCCCAGTTAATATATTAAAAAAAAAGGGATTGGCGGACTGGGCTGGGCTGGGCTTGACCTGCTGACGTCTAACGAAACCCTTCTGCTGAAATGGAAATATGGAATACGCTGGCTCGCATGTAAATCAACCTGTCAAGTGGGCCCTACGTAGAAAGCGGGTCCCACTTATCTCAAATACTGACACGTGTCATGATCAGCAGTTTGGGCCGGTTTAGTGCGTCTCTTTGGTTTAATTGGTTTAATCTCCCCTTTCTCGTCTGAGTCCCCTCGTTATCGACTGGATTTTTTCCTCTGCAAACGAAACTCTTTCTCTTCTCGTTACACTGCCTATAGCCCTCTCGTCACTTCACCAATCTGTCACCGCCGGCAGCGGCGCCGCCACCTTCACCACCGCCGGCAGTAGCTGGTGTTTATTTTATTTTTTTACTTTTGCAGAAAACTGATGGGTATGAAGGTTGAGTGAGACTTGACGGGGGCACAACATGGGAGCGACACTCTCAAACTTGACGGAAGGGGCGAATGGTTCCGGTAATGGTCCGGGGCTAGGAGATATACCAGAGAGTTGCGTAGCCTGTGTGTTCATGTACTTGACGCCTCCAGAAATTTGCAATCTTGCACGCCTCAACCGTGCCTTTCGAGGCGCTGCATCTTCTGACGCTGTTTGGGAATCCAAATTACCCCCTAATTATCAGAACCTGCTCGATTTGTTACCCTTTGAACGATATCAGAATCTATCCAAGAAAAATATTTTTGCTCTCCTCTGTCGTCCCATAAGTTTTGATGACGGCAAGGTAAATCTCTTCAATTCTGTTACCTTTTGAATTCATCTTTAGGGTTTGCTGGCTGAATTCTACATATCGGTCCTGTGCAGGAGGTTTGGGTAGATAGATATACTGGGGGTGTTTGTATGTCGATCTCTGCTAAAGCCTTGTCGATAACTGGAATTGAAGATCGACGATACTGGAACTGGATTCCTACTGAAGAATCTAGGTTAGTTTATGACTAAAAACGCTGTGCTAATGAACTTTCTTTAAGTTTTAGAGGGCATTTTAGCATGTTCTGGAATTTCTAGTTTAGTGGGGTATTTATATTGCAGCTTTCTGTCTTTTGAGAGAAAAATTGTTAAATTAGGTCCTTTCTCCACTGTATTCAACAGTTTGTAGTATCAGAGTTGTGTTGCTGAAGTTGAGAACGGAAAAGATAAGAGGATGCAAATCAGGGTTTCTTTTGTTTGGCCATACTTGCAGTGCGTTCTTGATTTTCCCTCAAAAGTGTTATTGAAGAGCGCCAGTGCAGTCTTTGTCCTATTACCAATGTCTCTGTTAACGTTGCCTTTCTCCTCGCAGCACTTCAGACACATCCCAACTAAATGGAATTTGTCACAGGGATCCTTGCCCACTTAGCTTTGTTTGTGTTCAAACTAAAAGGGGTGGTGGCATTTCATGTTATGTACTATAATAGCCCTTTGTTACCTGATATTTGGCCATCTGCTGAAAATTGAGGAGATAGTTAACCAATTCATGTTGGTCTTAATGCCTTTATTTAGAATTTTTCACTTGATTGAGGGTAGTTAATGAAAAAGGTTGAATTGCTGCAAGGATTACATATTATTTTCTTCTTCAATGTGATCACATTTATGGGGAGTTGGTTTACGCTTTTTAACCTTTTTAAGCTGTATTCCCTCTGAATACATATTTAGCCACTATGATGTTGGCGTTCCTAATGATTCAGGGACTTGAATCTAGTGGAACTTACAAAGGTTCATCGGTTAGGTTTGCAAATTTTCTTCTGTTTTTTGTTCAAAACATTCCTCATGGATAGAAAAAGGTTATTTAAGCATATGAAAGGTCTATAATTCGTCTATTAGGGGGAATCCTTGTTCAAATCTATCAGTGTGGATGCTAAGGGAAATATCATTTGTTAATATGGAAGGATGCTGTTGGACAAAGAAAACAGGTTGTTCCTCTCCTTCCTGGTTTTGTGTGTTAAGATCGATGAAACTATTGAGTGAAAGTTGTAGATTTAGACAAGAAAATGACAAGGTTGTGCAATACTTTTTTATTGAGTTGTTATGAAGTACAAATTCTGAAGTTTATAGTCTGCAGGTGATGTTGAGCCAAGCACTGGTTGCTTGGCATAAAACTTTTTTTTTTCTCATGTGGAGTCTAGTCGGATTGTGTTTGCTAATTATACATGAACAATGATAAAAGACATGAGGTTGATCTAGGTGAATTGGCTAGTCAAGTTACAATTTAACTCACGCCAAAATAGTTTTTGGCTAGAACCTAGATGGTTGTCCAGTGCATGATGCAGCTTCATATTAATGAGAGCCAGTTCTTCTAAGATCTTTTAAGAGAACCAACTCAAATGGGACCAAGAAAGGGTTTCTTGAAATTTCAGTAATGGCGTACATGAATGATATGGGGTATGACCTCAATCGGGTTTGAATCCGCGACTTGTGAAACTATGGGAGTGACAGATACGTTGTAATAGGTTTGTATGGAGTGGTTTGGGTAGAGATCAATGGAATGGGTTGAGTTCAATGGAAAAGGATTCAGTTTCAAAGGGCATCAAGGATTACTTGGCGACTAGAGGATCCTAGGTATATTGGGTGGATATTTTGAAGATGGGCATTGAGTTTAGATCCTCTTAAGTTTAATGGGTTTTTGGATGTCTGAATTGGAAGATATTTTGGAGTTGGGGTACTGCGACTATCTTTTCAGGATCTCAACTGAAAAATGAAGGGCTTAGGGTTTTAAGATTTTGGAGTAGTTGACTGGGATATATAAGAAAATAGTTTATGGTGGTTGGATAATTTTGGAGAGATTTAGAGTAGTGGGTATTATGGATGGATGTGGTAGGTTCTTGAGATATGAGATGAAAATTACTAGAATGGGGTGAAACTTGGAGAGAACTTGGGGACCATGATCTTTTTCTAATATAACCAACTCATATGGGTCACAAGCAACAGTTTCTTGAATTTTTGGTTATGGAATATGGGGGTTCATTGTGATATGGGTTGTGATGGGATGTTTTTTTAGGGAAAATGGTTAAGTTAGGATTTTTTTGGTTATTGATCATACGCTCTTAAATAATATTTATGGTATAAAGGATACTTTAGCTCATTCCATGGGAGATTAATAAATTCCTTGATATGGGGTAGATTTGTGATGGGATGAAAACCTAGGGGAATGAGATAAAACTTGAAATGAATTTATATTTGATCCTTGGAATGATCTTTTCAAGTTGCAATGATTCTGGATTGGTGGTTTGGGAGATGTCAGGTTTCTTGATTGTGGAGGGAAAATAGGGTGGCAATAATTAGGATGGGCAGATCTACTGTTAGGTTGGTCTGATGAGGCTGAAATTGGGATGGAATGTCACTTGAGTTAGGGGATGAGGTTCCTAGTTTGGGACAGATCTATGGTTAGATTGGGCTAGATCTGATCTTGAATTTTGGGTCTCTGAAAAAGTCTGAAAATTGAAGAAAATGGGAAAAATGAGGGAATAGAAATTGATGAGGGCTACCAATGATACCTGGTTTGAACTTTGGATGGGGCCTGGATGAAGCTGGATTGCTGCTGTTAATGGTGGTTGAGGGTTGTCTCCTACATCCACTGTTAAGGATCTGAACTCGACTTCAGTTAGAGCCTTCCTAGAGTTAATTGTTTAAACTTGTTGGCAGAATCAGACCTCATGATTGGATGTTCAATCTAATTGACTGAACCAATTCCTCATGCTTGGATCTTCAAATTAATTGATAAACTATAATACTTAGTGCTTGGATCTTCAAGCTAATTGACAGAACCAGAACTAAGACACCCAAAGTGCACTTAGGAGGTGCCTTACCAAAGACACTATTCAAGAAAATGTTAGAACAACAAAGGAGACTTGACTGAGCTGCAGCTTAGCGTATAACTAAACTGCGCGTTATTCTTCCCTCTATGGGATATAAGGGGGGCCGGGGCAAGGGCCCCCCCACCCCCCCCCCCCCCCCCCCCCCCCCCCCCCCCCCCCCCCCCCCCCCCCCCCCCCCCCCCCCCCCCCCCCAAATAGGCTTTTAATCAGCCTTACAACTCATTAAGTCATTATAATGGAAGTGGGAGTTGAACTGCTAAAAGAAATAGAACTTAAAGACCTAGTAAACCTAAGACTCCTACTAGACTTATGACTAGGGAACTTAAATTGAAATAAAACATAAGATGGAGGCTAGTCTGCCCCTTAAGTTGGGTAGAGTTTGCATGATTAGACTATTAGAACGAATACCAGGAAATCACTAACAAGAACAAAAGCAAATCAAAGAACATAGTGATTTAATGTGGTTTACAGACCAATGCGGTGTGCTATGTCCATGTGCAAAGAAGAACTTTCACTATGTAGGAAGAAGATTACAATGGAGATCTCTCAACCAATTGCTAGAATGTTGTTACAACTCTCACTCAAAACTCTTGAGGAAAAATTCCCAAATCTCACAGTGACTCCATAAGAGAACTTAGGGTATATATTTATAGAATCAGGTAAACGGTTAGAGTTGGTCATACCGTTATTGTGGGGGCTACGCTCCTACTCCTCCATCCAAAACTGAGATCGGTGATGAGCTATTTTCCTAGGTCCTCTTCTTCCAGCCTTCCATCGTGGATCTCACAAATCATGTCATCCACCTTTTTCCCCCCTCCCCCCTTCCCCCCCCCCCCCAAAAATAAAAAAATAAAAAGGGTCAGTACATGTCCATCTTCGATGTCAGGTACAAGAATTTGGGTCAGACATAACATAGACCAATCAAATATTTTGGTACCTAACCTACACACTCAACTTCCAGGCCTATAAAACAAGCCCATGACCACATAAACCTATGGGACAAAAGCTCAACACCCGTATGTATTGGCCCTAGGTTGATTCCAAAGGAAAATAGTCCTATTCTGTGTTGGATATGCATCGCAGATTCAGAATCCTTCAGTAACTTGTTCATATCATCCCTAAACGTACATTTGATCCTCAAAGGGAGTGTCAGTTTACTTAGATCTACTTTCACTTTATGCGGTTTCCTTGATTTTCTTTGTTTTGCCTCTAGTGATTTTGTTCCTGTTTGCTCTATTGCACATGAATATTTAGGTGAGCAAATAGATTCATAGGAAGATTCCATACCAGTCAAAGTAAGAGAATGTGGTTGAGGGCTAGTGTTCAAGTAGAACTATTTCAAATGAAAGTTACCTTAGCCACAGGCACACATGAATTTCCCACTGCGGCTGCTCCACTGTGTGGGAGTGAATAGCAGAGGGACCCACGGTGTTTGGATTTTAAGGACTAGCTTCCCCTCCCCCGGGGAAGCGACAGGATTTGCGGGGGTGTTTTTGGAGGTTCAGCTGGGTGACTTCTTCATGCTGGCTCATTCAACTGTTTAAAGTGTTGGGTTTTTATTTTCACAGTTACTTCATAAGTGCACTCCAGCCGTTGACCTTTGATCGAAAGCTCGTCCACATTTTTTACCACCAGAAACCCTAAACTTCCAAATCAATCCCATAATTTGCTAATTCTGTGATCCCCAAGTTACTTTTTATCTATCCATCCAAAACTTAACATAGTTTAATCACATATTCCCCATACCCTCCTAACAATTCCATTTGGATTTGGTTGCGATCTGACCAACCGAAAACCATAGAATTTCTTTTTCCTTTTTCCTCCAATTTTTTTGAAACACCTAATTCATCATTAAAATGTTATCTGCAAAATCCCACACTTTCATTGATGGACTCCCCATTACTTATTAGCATAACTATCAAACCCTAATTTTGACCTAGCCCTAACACTGAAGTTGACACCACACTCAATGTTGACCTACTCAAACATGGTTGGTTCATAAAAGTTCCTGATTTATTGACCCCTACTTGATACCTTTCAATCTAGGGCTACATCTTCAATTACTCGACTTCATTTCTGTTTAGCATCAAATTGGTAAAGTAAAATGCTGCTGCCAAGGCTTTCCTGCAATTACAGTGACTGGAAGCCATCCACTTTAGCATTGGAGCAGCAGCTTTACATGCCAGGGCAAGAGCTGAGTCGTGTTCTGAATGATCAAGTTATTGCTTGCTGTTTGTGAATTTTAAAAGTAACCGCAAGCACACGGTATCGTGTAGCTAACGGGTCGATCTCAAGGAGATATACCACTTATAATTCAACTTCTTAATAGTAATGCGAGAGTGGAATGATTCAATTTTTGTTAACTAATTAACTAAACTAAACGATCCTAATCTATACGTCTAATGCAATCGAATTGAAACAAAAAATAAATTAAACACAATCAATGCATAAATGAAAGACAGGAAAAAAAATGCGAAGAATAAAAAAGAAAAGGAAAAAAAATGCGAAGAATAAAAAAGAAAAGGAAAAAAAATGCGAAGAATAAAAAAGAAAAGGAAAAAAAAAGTAAAACCAGTTAGTATGTTAAAGCAGTCAGTAAAATTTAGTTCATAGCTAAAATGCAGATGCAACACCACCCGTCACCAGAAGCAGAGGCACGACTGTAGGCTTGCTCCGGTTATGTGGTCCGAGATGATGAATGAATAAGCAGAAAGTAAATAACAAAGCAATAAACAAAGCAATAAAAGGAAAAGGAAGCCTTAACCAAAGAGAGGCACGACTGTAGGCATCTCTGATCAAGGATCCAGGGGAAGGGAGAACAATAAATAATGCTGAAAGTAAATCCTAAATTAAGAATATGGAGGGGTAGATAGAAGCGGGAATGGAGGGAGGAGAGAAGATTAATAAAGAAGGTTACTTACTTGCGAATTGAACAAACGATTCAAATCTCAACCAACCCTAACAACCAGATCTAGATCTAGAATGATCTAAATCTGCAATTGCTAGACCTAGAGAAAAACGAATCTAAAAAAATTGAAACTTGAACTTGAATTGCATTACATAAAAAGATTAAACCTAAACATTGAATCTAGAAATTTAAATCTCACTAATGCAAGCAAAGAAAACTAAAGAAAGCTAAATAAACTGAAAAGAGAAGAAAGAATGCTTCTACTAAGCTCTAGAACATGTTCTCCTTTGATGGAGTATGCTCTCCTTTTATAGAGTTTACATGAGATATGAAGCACGGCTGAATTTGAATAAAACTCAGGGTTTCTATCTGACTCAACCAATTAGGGTTTTGACGTAGTAATCGCGCCGACTTAGAGAGATCAGATGCATAATTCCACCGTTGGATTTGAGGTTTAAGTAGTCGTGAAACTCTCCTCCAAAAATCAGCACGATCGGACATCGGATGACCGTTCGATGAAGGGTTTGATCGAAACTGGACAGAGGCATTCAAAAACGGGATTTTTCCTCTTTTTCTTTCTGAATATAATTCTTTTTCCTCTTTTTCTTTCTTTAATTAAATCCAAGATAAGAGATAAGATATTGAGGTATGCAAGGACTCTTTTCCATTTGGACTCTCTCAATAATATCTCTGTAGATTTGATTTAAAATCTCAGCCGTAGATCAAATTTGCCTTCTTTATCTCTTCAATATTTCGGAGTTGGCCCATAATCACACATCTCTAGCCCATCATGCTCCAGATCAGGCCCATTTTTGCATTTGAGAATTTGAATGGACTTCTTGACGTGTAAAATAGCATGATTCAAGCCCAAAACTCCAAATATTTGCTTAAATCTTGAAAAGTTCTAAAATCTGCAAAAACAACATAAAACCCAAGGTAACTCCACTCTAAGTGTATAAAATGCATGCTTTATGCCCTAAGATTTCACACATAAATGTGCTCATCACTTGCCATGCCGTAGCCAGACTAAGTAAAGAAACTGGCTAGTTTTGTATACAACCTAACTATCCATATTTAGTCCAATAAAAGTGGCTTATTACATAGAAAACCCATGGTGTTTAAAGGCCCAACCATTGTTATCAAGGCGTTCGCCTATGTACTCCTCAGCAGCCGCCTAGGTGGTCTTCTGACCTCCTGGTCAATGAGCCGCTTCTTTGACACACAAGACTTCAGCTGGTCCACTTTAGGTGTTGCCACTTTGTCGCCACCTAGGCGCTAGAGTGATCAGGGGCAGACCTAGGATTCAACATCCCCGGGGGGGGGGGGGTGAACAATAACTACAAAATTTTTAGTACTAAAAAAAGATAAAGATTTACTTGAAATATATATATATATATATATATATATATATATATATATATATATATATATATATATATATATATATATATATATAATATATATATATATATATATATATATATATATACTATATATATATAAATTTGTCTAAATTCATTTGGAATTTTTTTGGGGGTTTTAGGAGTAAATTGTTTAGAAAATTTTAAAATTTACAACAAGTTTTAAAAGTAATTTCAATTTTAATAATGAACTTTTGTATTAGTTAATTGTTATCTTTTCTTTTCTATTTTTTTCTTTTTGTAAGAAGTAAATCAAAAGTGACAAGAAATAAGAACCTATGTAAGATTGTAACTTATGTTCAATCTTATTTTCTTACAGTTTGATCTGGAATCTGTAAGATTGTAACCTATTTTCACTAGATTACTAGGAGAGAAAAAAGAGAAAAAAAGAAAGAAAGAAAAAGAAAAGAAAAAAAAAAACCTATTTTCACCCAACTTTCTTACTATAAAATTAGATTGGTGTATAAATCTATTATTCCCTGTTTTGTTCCTAGTTTCTTTTCTTTTTGTTTTCAAGATCGAGAGAAAAATATAGATAGATTTCAAAAGATGAATTCAAAGTTCATAGGAAAACTTAGAGAGGATGAATTCTTCCCCAATTTGTTTGCTTGTGGAAGTGTTCTATTTATTATTTGATCTACAACAGACTTTTCAAATTCAAATATACAGAATCTAATCCAATGTTGCAGGTGTTAGAGTCTAGATATAATACAAAGTTGCAAACTCTCCTATTCTATTTGTTTTGAATTCTACGATAGATTTCTATTTTGTTGGGTTTGAATTTAAAATTTGAATTTAATTTGAGGTATTAAAAATATATGCTCTCTCACTTCAACGAATCAACCACAATTAAAATAAATAGATTATAAAAAAGGGCAAGAAACTTTCATACAATCATACTCTTATTCATACGTATTCAACATTTAAAAAAAAAAGGAGAAAGCATCGAAGAAAAAAATCAAGAGAGAAAGGAAGAAAATAAACCAAAAAAGAGAGATAAATAAAAATACCAAATTGTAGTCCTATGGAGAACATCTAGGAGAAAAGTTTAGCTTTTTGAAATTCAAGTATTCCCTTTAATCTTTTGTGAGGAAGAAAAATTTTCCGTAGTCATCCGTGAGGGAAGATGAGAGAATATAAATAGGAAGAAAGAGAATAAATAGGGAGAAATTTAGGGATGATGATTTAGTTTCCAATTGGGAGTTAATTGCTTCCTCCTTAAAAATTGGATTTTAATTATAACCTTTAGATAGAAAATAAGAGTTACATGTAAATCCTTCATCTTTACCTTTAAATTTGTTTCCAATATTTTTTTTTTGGGGGGGGGGGGAATATTGGTATTTCACACAGTCAAAGAGAAAAACAAGGGAAAATTAAGGGAACTAGTACAATTTTTTTTAAATGGGCCCCCCAGGGCTCAATTGTAGTTCCGCCCCCAAAGTGATTCACTTTTTTTGACATTTTGTACCTAAACAAAAATGATTGGATGTTTAAGTGAGCAACAAGCTAACAATTGTATATATTGTAGACCACATGATGTATATTTTTTCCCCATATAACAAAAATATTTTCCCCATTCTTTCATTTTCATATTTATAATTTTACATTATATATATATATAATTCATAATGATATGTTACAATGTCATTGTATTATGTTAGTAATTCCTCTTATATATATTTGTATTATGATGAGATGAACTTATTTTTAAATTTTTTTTTATGGTAACCTTTCATAATTATGATTCTTTAATATTTGTTTAATATTTCCCTAAGGTCCGAACTTATATACGTAGAATTTCGATATCCGAAGTAAAAGAAGCTTTAAGGAGGATGAAACTCGGCAAGACACAAGGTCCTGATGAAATCCCAATTGAAGTATGGAAGAGCTTAGGAACCCATGGACTAGTTTGGTTGACTAAGTTGTTTAATAAGATTATGAGCACAGGGAAAATGCCAGATGATTGGAGGAGAAGTGTTGTGGTTCCAATTTACAAAAATAAAGGAGATATTCAAAGTTGTAATAACTATAGGGGCATTAAATTGATGAGCCATACGATGAAATTATGGGAGAGAATAATTGAAACCCGTTTGAGACACTTAACTACAGTTACGGAGAACCAATTTGGGTTTATGCCGGGAAGATCTACAACGGAGGCTATTTACTTAATTAGGAGACTTATGGAAAGGTATAGAGAATGTAGGAGATCTTCATATGGTATTTATTGACCTAGAAAAAGCTTATGATAGAGTCCCTAGAGCGTTAATTTGGCAAGTACTAGAGAAAAGAAGTGTTGCAAGTAAATATATAGATATAGTTAAGGATATGTATGATGGTTCGGTGACTAGTGTTAGAACAATGGGGGGACAAAGTAATGAATTCCCGATAACAGTTGGGCTACATCAAGGGTCAACTTTAAGCCCATATCTATTTGCACTGGTAATGGATGAATTAACCAAAGACATTCAAGATGAGGTCCCCTGGTGTATGCTTTTTGCGGATGATATTTTGTTGATTGATGAGACCAAAGTGGGGATTAATACCAAATTAGAATCATGGAGTTTAGCTTTGGAATCAAAAGGCTTTAAACTTAGTAGATCGAAGACAGAATATTTAGTTTGTAACTTTAGTCATGATTGGTCAGATGATGAGGTGGTGATACTTGACGATAAAGAGATTCCTCAGAGTGATTGTTTTAGGTACCTAGGTTCAATCATAAGTAAAAGAGGTGATTTGGAAGATGAGGTTTCCCAAAGAATTAAAATAGGGTGGATGAAGTGGAGAGGTGCGTTCGGGGTCTTATGTGATCGGCGTATTCCATTAAAGCTTAAAGGAAAATTTTATAGGACCGTTGTTCGACCAGCTATGATGTACGGTGCAGAGTGTTGGGCTGTTAAAAAGAATCATATAGATAAACTCAGTGTAGCAGAAATGAGGATGCTAAGATGGATTAGTGGCAAAACTAGGATGGATAAGATAAGAAACGATTATATTAGAGTTGGGCTGGGAGTTGCTCCCATAAGTGATAAGCTTAGAGAAAGTCGTTTGAGGTGGCACGGCCACGTTCAACGGAGACCTATAAATGCTCCTGTACGGAGAAGTGATATAATCCATATTGAAGGAACTAGAAGAGTTAGGGATAGACCTAAGATAACCTTAGGAGAAGTGGTGAGAAAGGATATGTATAGCTTAGGCCTTGTATCTAGCATGGCCTCGAACAGAACTGATTGGAGGGCAAGAATCCATGTAGCCGACCCCATTTAGTTGGGACAAGGCTTATTGTTGTTGTTGTTGTTGTTGTTGTTATAGTAAAACTATATCAGTTTTCCTTTATTATTTATGCAACACAAAATAATTGTATTAAAAAAATGTGCCCCAACCGCTTTGGTCGCTGTATTGTTGCCTAGGCGCTTAATCGGTGTGCCAACCCCTTTGGTCGCCTTGTTGCCTTGACAAATTTGGGCCCAATACATGCACGACCCAACCCAAAGCTTATTTCCAGTAAAATAAACTTTAAGTGACCTTATCTACGTTAGGAAAAACCTATAGTCTCATGATTCTCACCCATTAAAGACATCCAGAATTTAGAGAGTATGTCTGTCATTTCGTATCTCTGGAACCAGTGTTGGTTTTCTGAAAGTCTTTCTAGAAGTTCTAAGGAGGGAAATAGACTTAGCGATGAAAGTCATCCAGTCAGATTTGGTGACCCTAACCTTTAAAAGTTTGATCAGAACTATGCGAGATGCAGAGGTGGCTTCAACCAGCAGTCCAGATTTAGCAATTTGCTTGCAGTGGATCACCTTATTTGCATATTATCTGTATCCGTGGTATTAATAGTTATGTGTTTTCATAAATTTACCTAAAGTTTCTCTTATCAGAAACGGGGTTGATGTAATGGAAAGTTACGATTAAGCATCATTAGCAAGAACTAGTGGGGCCTGATGACTTCGTATGGTAAGATGTGAAAGTAAGGAAAATATCATGGGAGGTTAGTCTGATGCTTCTGATGCCTATCAAGATTTTAGAAATAATAACAAAAATAACAATGGTAGTATAACAAAAGATAACTATGCACTTTAAAAAATTTGCACTTTGATAGTAGTAAACAATTTTTGAGGGAAATTAGGCTATTTTCGAGGTTATTCATTACTTCTAGTTGTAGCTGAGGGGGAATTGGGTTATGAAACTTTAATTTACTGGATAAGTGATTAAAGATAAAATTGATGGGTCCTGCTACTTGGGTTAGACCTACTGTTAAAGGATGATGTCTGAAACTGTTTGAATTACCTAAGGGTACTGTTTAGAAGCTGTATAGGTGCAACAGAAGGCTTCAATGCACTTGTGACTTGTACAACTCATTCTTTATGAAGTTGATGATGTTTATAACTGACGTGGTCTTCCGAAGTATATAATGGTCAAGATTTCAATTAACAATAGTATGTGATTTATATGAACTGTTGTCTCCTGGTTTATTGTGTGAAGCAGATGTCCTAATGCAAATATAATGAAAACTTTGTCAATAATAACTATTAGAAAAATACCTTAGGTCGTGTTTGGCTCCCCTCAGCATCCAACTTCTGGATTCAGTGGTTGAGGAGCTACCCAAGTATTCACTGCTTGGACTGGCTTGGACTGGCATTTGTAGGTGGCCATGTCTTTGTTGTATCCTTTGTTTTCTTGATTGCTTATGATGGATATTTTAGTGGACAAGAAAGAAGATAATATGAAGGGAAAAATGAAAGTCTTAGAAGAGTGGCAAGTGTAACACTGAAGAGAACACTATGACAACTTGAAGGATGAAATCTTCTTGCCAACAAGCTATCTTAGGTAGAACTGCTAGCGACCTGTCAAGTTGGAACGTACCCTATCAATTTATTGTGTCATCTCATTGTGAGGGATGTAGTATATCCTCTTGATTTTGTTTCTTATCAACTCTACTTTCTTCTAACCAAATTTTTTGTCATTGGGTTTGGTACATGAATGCGTTTTCTTTTTCTTGATTACTTGGTACTAACTACCTTGTTGGTGATTGCCTGGAGTGCTGTTAGAAGAACTACTTAGGCTTTGGTGTTTCTTGCTTCGGGGGCCATGAGCTAGATTTGGACTGGACATTAGAGGATGAGTTGTAATCCAACCCCATCCTATTTAGAGCAACCAAATGAACCACTTTGGTAGTGATTTTATTTATGATGCCTCTTCTAGGTCTTTGGATGTTTTTATCAACTTCTGTCTCATTTACTCCCATACAGTCCAAAGAATATCAGTGAATAAGCTTCCCAAAGAAACAGCATAGGGGGCTAAAATCTCCTTAAAAAACAATCTTCACACACTGCTAATAATTTACTGGAAACAATTAAGATGAGAGGTGAGTTTTCTTCTTTTTCTTTTTTGTTTGTTTGTTTGTATGTTCATTTGTTTTGTAGAGAGAGAGTGAGAGGGGAGGAGGCTACTTGAAGAGTAAAGATATGGAAATGAAAATTCAATATTCATGAGTGACAGACGTGGTTGGTGATTTTTCCAATCACCCATGCATATGAGGCATTAAATGTTTACCTTTTCTGTTGCATCTCCCCTTTCGGTAATTTTTTGGAATAAGCCTCCTGTTAGTGAATGCTTTTACAGTTTACTTAATGAGGCAATGCAAAATTCAAGATAATCTTGTTGGGAGAGAAGCATTCCTCTGGATAATATGCTCGTACAGTTTAACAAGAGATTTTGCTGGCTATAACACTTGCCATGTACATCTGGCAAATATGCATACAGAAGCTCCATATTTTTGAAGCTTTTATGTTGAGGCATCTCTTCATTGATTTTAGCAAGAGCAATTGGCTTGCAGATGTCCTGGAAGAGGTCTCTTCAAGGGGTACAAGACTGGATCTAATGTTTAGTAGGAAGAAATTTGAATTCAAATGTCAAACCTCTGCTTTCTGGTCACTTGGGAAGCATAGACTACACAACGTAGTCCCAGACTGGTAGGCTAGCTAGGATCCAGTGTGCTGGACCTGGGATGAACTGGTAAACTCAGGTAGGTCAAACTAGGGATTTTATGCTAAAATTAGAATTAAGGTTGGTATACCTAGGGTTTGATGTCGGGGAAGTCCACTAGTGAAGGTGTAAGGTTTTGTAAGTGTGGATTATTGCTGAATCTGTGGAAAATACAGTTTAGGATTTTCTTCCTGGGTTTACGGAAAAAGAGTCTAAGGAGAGACTAGAGTTTTAATGGTCTGATGAGGCTGCAATCAAAATCTAGTTTCTCAAGGGGTGCTAGGAAGTTTGATGCAGGACCAGCAGCCCACGGCACTGCCCAGCAGCGTTGAAGCACATTTTCGGCACCAGGGGTATTCTGGTAATCTTGAGGCAGTCTTACTCGAGCCACCAAGGCCTAATTTTTTAGGAGTCTAATCTACTTTTGTTTTATTATTTGTGTTAGTCTATTTATGTAGCAGTCCTATTTTAATAGAAGCTCTATTTAAAATAGAAGTCCTTTTTAGTTTTTGTTTTTGTGTCTTATTAGGAGTCTTTCAACAAAGGCTATTAGTACGTAGCCTGATGCTTGTAACAAAACAGATTTTGATGAATAAAACTAGTGAAGGAGAGTTACAGCAGAGATAGAGGATCGAGTTGGGTTCTAGGGTTCTCTCAAGTGCAAGAATTTCCTGTGGCAATCTGGTTATTGGTATTCTTGCATTCAATCTTCTTCCCCAAGCCTTCAACTACTAAGCCAACATTCCCCAGCCTTCCGTCTTTCTTTCCCTTCATCGCATCTGGCTTAATCACCCCCTCCAATACCATTAGGCTGCTTTTCGTCCTCCCCAAAACCCTAGATCCCATAATTCCCAATCCCCACCACAGAATCCCCTCCCCTTTGGGAATCACCACCCCTTCACTTCCACTAGCACTCGACCCCAAGTGACCGCCCTAATTACCCTTTAAAACCCTAATTTCCAAATCCTAAAGCCCTTGAGATTTGAATCTGAAAAAAAAAAAAAAAAAAAAAAAAAAATAAATTACAGAATTCAGATCTCTGTCTCAACAACCATAGTTCTATAAACCCTAACTAAACCTAGAGCACCTTTCCTACAAAGCCCTAAAAACCCAAACCAAACCTGGAACACCTTTCCTACAGACCCTAAAACCCCTAAACAGCCCATATTTTCCTAGCGGCAGGGTTTGTAACCCTAATTTACCTGCTATTTATCTCGGATCCTTGGGCTTTTGGCCCCCACCGCAGTGAGGCTACATCAAAGTTTCAATCCTAATATAAGGGTAACTGATTGTTGGTTTGGGCTTGGTGAAGTTTAGGGTTTTCCAGGAAGAATCTAAGATGGAGATTTTATTGTTATATGAAAGGATGGGGCTGCAAATGAGATCTTGTCCTCCTTAGGTTAGGGGGTGATGTGGTCAAAGTATAAGGAGATTTTGATAGTTGGAATGGGCTGTGGGTGACTTAGGTCTTGAACATATTATAGAATAAAAGAGAGTTTAGGCTATGGGGGGGTAGAGGATTAGAAGAAGATATATAGGGCTGGGAGCCCGGATGCTTTTATACTCACCATTGCAGAAGTAGCTCGAGACAGCTTGTTCAAGGGAGAATATCCTTGAACTTGCTTGCAATTGCAATGACTTAAAGGAGAACCTCATTGGATTGCATATGGAAGTTTTGGGGTGCCTGAAGAATTTGATGGATGGTAGGGGGCATTGAATACTCTCAAAAGGTTTAAGTAATTCTCAAAACTAGTAATTCTTATACATCAATTCATAGGTTGCTTTTTAAGAGCTGTTATATTCATTGCCATGTAGCTGAACAGAAAATAAGAGCTTGAATGTCTAATTAGGGTTCCAACAATACTTGGATTCAAATTAGAAGCTAGGACTCAAAAAATCAAACTAGGATCCACACTTAGACTTGAACCTTAAACTAGTTTCCTGTAATGATGTCTGGTTAAGTGTTTACAATTCAAAATTAATGAGTAAAAAAGTTTTGAAATGCCCTATATTATGTGCCATATACTCTATTGCTGGTCTGGGGAGAATCCTTCACATACCCTAGACCTACTGATGCTGTCTGTTTGGAGTAATCCCTGCACCTGAGGCTAATTTTAGGCAGCTGAACAGTCTCTAGAATTTGACAATATGGGAAAGATGAGTTTGCGATGTATCCCCAACCTCCTAGATCAGAGTCAATTGAATATCCTTTGAGAGGACTTAATCTAGTAGCTCCGTTGACTAGTAACCACTTTGATGATTTTACCTGGATTCATAATTTTCCTTGAAAGCCCTCACAGTGACGAAAATTTTCTTGAGTAACTATGAAAGAGCAGCAGAAACCTCTTCCACATAAATCTGCTTTCAATGGGTGTGGGTGAAAGGCCAAACAGAGCGAAGTAGAAACATCTTGATGCAAAAAGTTGTTGTGGATGGATAAGTGGTTGGCCTGCTGCCCACAGTGCACACTTCTAGTGAGTTGTTGAAAGAAGTCAGTTGCTTTTTGTTAACTGATTGTTACTTTTTGTGCTTAGTGCTCTTCATGTGAGTTCAATGAATTTAGTAATCAACAAACCAGTGTTTCCCCCTTTATATGTCATACAGGATACAGTGAGACTTAGTTACATGAATGGCTGACTGTAGTATTGCTGTTTTATTTGCAGGTTCCATGTAGTGGCCTTTTTGCAGCAAATATGGTGGTTTGAAGTAGATGGGTTTGTCAAGTTTCCTTTCCCTGCTGGTGTGTATACTTTGTCATTCAGGCTTCATCTTGGAAAATTTTTCAAACGACTAGGTCGACGTACCTGTAGTTTTGAACACACTCATGGTTGGGATATAAAGCCTGTACGATTTGAACTATCTACTTCAGATAATCAGCAACAATCATTTGAATGCTGTTTGGATGATGAATCTGAAAAGGATGATGCAAATGGCAACCAGAAACGTGGATGCTGGATCGATTACAAGGTAGGTGAGTTCACAGTCCGTGATTCGGAAGATGCAACAGAAGTGAGATTTTCTATGAAGCAGATTGATTGTACACATTCCAAAGGTGGGCTTTGTGTAGATTCAGTGTCTATTGTCCCTAGTAATTTAAGAGAGAAGAAAGAGGTTTTGAAGTAGCACCAGACTGCACCTAATGTACAACCGAGATCCTTAGCACTTGTGTCATATCTCGTACTTATGAAGGATTTGGTGTTTAAAGGTTGGTCTTCTCATTTTTGTGCTTGCCCTTTTTGTAATGTGCTGGCATTGTGGTTTTACAGACTTTAAATTTCTTCTTAATGTATTTGATTAATTTGTATTTATGTTGTTACGTTCTTCCAGACAAGTTAGTGAGAATGGCTTTTAGGTTACCCACCCAGCACAGTTCTCTGCAGGGTTGTTCTTTTAGGGTATAACTTCTGGCATTTCTCATTCTTACCCTATTTTTACTCTGTATTTTTATCCCGACTCTTCCTGAGAAGCAAACTTTCACCTCTTCTTCCTCTACTGCTTTTCCTTCCTACATCCCCTCTAGTGGTACCCTACCCGAATACTTCACACTGACCTTCCTTTAGACCCGAGTCCAATTGCTCTACCTTTGATACCCTATTTTGCTCCCCCACCATCACACGTTAGGGGGGTTAGGGGGGGGTTTATCTTGTCAGTATTCAGAAGTCGGTTTTTGGTTTTTCCTAAATGTATGGTGGATGGAGCATTGGAATAGGACTATAAGAATCCCAATTTGTCCCTCCAGCTCGCCCAATATCTCCTTTTCCATCCCACAGGACATGGGTTTTTGGGGAGCAGATTTGACAGTATTTTAAAAGGTAGGAGTGTAGCCGAGTATCGACTGGGTTTTTAGATATAAGCTACTGATCGATTTTAGAAAACTACAGAACTTGAAAGCCACAATTTAGTCAAGAGCTTCTGGAACTAGTCTGAATTCAGAAACTGATAATACTGGAAATGGAAACCAATACCTTTCGAATTGCTGTTTCTGTTATTTACAGGGAAGTCTATAATGGCCCACTCCTACCATGGGGTTTTCTTGAACCCTTCACTGTTGGATGCTGACTCTTAGAAATCATATTGTTAGTTGTAAGTATTTGTCTTCCTTATTTGAATTAGAGTAATAAAGGACCATAATTCAGAGTCAGGTTAAGAGTGTCACCATATATTTAGGTGTGGGGTTCATCTTGTCAGTGTTGAGAAGTCGGGAGTCCTACTCTTGAATGTATAGAAAAAAGAAGCTTTAGAGGCAGAGGTTCCCAATTCGAATCTTCAGGCCAAGGAAAATGTTAGTATTCAAACCGGACCAATTCCAACCATAAAAGAATGAAAAAAAATAAAAAATCCTTGTGTTTGTTTCCAACTCGACAGTCATCCTTGTGTTTTGTTGTATGAAACTATCCCAAAGGTTAGAACTCAGAAGGCCGTTGAAACTTTAACTAAAATATTATCTCTGAAATGCATAGAATGTGCTTAACTTTTTGAGCAAATTGCGTTGGCCGTCTCAAAATACAAATGGAAGCCTTTAACCTTAAAACACTAGCATTCCATTTTATCTTTACTAAGTAAAGATATTTCAAAATTAGATTTTCATTGAGCAGATTAGTCCAATCCATCATCGACTGCCGTTAAAACTGCTATCTATTTTCTTTTAATTCTAAAATTACCCATCTTAATGATATCAGATTACCTAAATACCCTTAACAAATTTTGAGGAAAAAAAAAACCACCAACACCTTCGTCTTCATGCCAATACGTTTCACCGGCGAGACGGAAATCTACCGAGATACACAAACTCATTTGGACCTTAAAACATATATGTTCTCTCCTAGGTTACCCTCATAGCTATTTCTGCCTCTCTTTTTTCTTCATCATCAACTCTCTGGTCTCCTTATGGGATGCTATTCGCAAACAATAAATTGGCTTCATTGTCCATGTAGAAATTGCGTCCATCGCGTCACCCTTGTTTCTCTATTATGCTGCGCAAGGTAGCTTTTTTAGGTCCTAGCGATTGACTGCCTGGATCCCAAAGTTCATCTGGAAATGGGGAAAAGAGAAGGTCAGGTGGAATTTGAAGAAAGTTCACAGGGAGGGGAGGGGAGTAGCGTTATCCTTGTTTCTCTCTCTCTCTCTCTCTCTCTCTCTCTCTCTCTCTCTCTCTCTCTCTCTCTCTCTCTCTCTCTTCCCTTTAGCGTTCTTCTACTCTAAAATGGTATCACATTATTTGTGATTAGTGTTATAAATAATATTGATTATGGATATCCATCACCCCCCCCCCAATAGACAATACTTCCAATTGAAGATGTCAACCACCTTAGCATACAATCTTGGTGATTCACATTCTCATCTTAATTGAAAATTACAGTGATCTCAACACACAATGTTGGCAGTCAATATTTCCATTCCATGCACCTTCTATCTTGGGCGGCAATCTATCTTTCCATATCAAGAATATCTTATTGTGTGCAAGAATCATATATTGTATTTCCATATCAGAGTAGATGCTCCTTCTACAATAAATATGTAATGCACTCAACTGAATGAATCACTTCTGATTGATCTTGTTCTAGTTTTCTTCTTTATCTTTGATATATTCTCTTTATTTTATAAAATGGAAGATCAATCGGTTCCAAGGATAAAATCCTAGAAAAAGAAAGGAGCAAATGATCAAGATGGTCATAAAATGGACACAATTGATTATGAAAATCCTGAAGACATAACTTTCTATGAAACCCCAGAAGAGGTTTAGGTACCTGAAAATAATGAAGAGATCTCAATTAGTTATGTCATTGCAGGAAAAAAGATGGAACCGAAAATATAAAGTTGTCGACAACAATTTTTGCATATAATGCTTTTGCTGAAATAATGCAACAAGACGAGGATCTTAAATATAAATCAAGAAATGATTGGCCAAAATGTTGAGACGCAATTCAAGCAGAATTGAAATTCGCTTGAAAAATAAAGTTTTTGGACCTATATTCCAATATCTGAAGGTATAAAGCCAGTGGGGTACAATTGAGTTTTCTGCGAAAAATGAAATGAGAAAATGAATGAAATCGTGATATATAAAACATGAATTATGGCACAAGAATTTTTGCAGATGCCTGGCATTGATTATATGGAAACATGTTCTCTTGTGGTGGATGCAATCACCTTCAGATATCTTATTAATCTGGCAGTATATGAAAATTTTGACATGCGTCTAATGGATATTATTACAGCCTATGGCTCACTTGAGTGTGAAATATATATATGAAAATCCCTGAAGGATTCAAAATGCCTGAAGCACATAAAAATTCCTAGGAAGTTTGTTCAATAAGACTTCAGAGATGATTATGACATATATGATATAATCTCCTCAGTGGATATTTACTAAATGAAAAGTATAAAAATGATCCAATTATGTGTTTTTATTAAGGATATGGATCTAATTTTAGTAAGTGTATATGATGATGATTTAAATATCATCGAAACTCCTGAAGAGTTTCCATAAGCAGTAGATTATTTGAAGAAAGTTGAAATGAAAATATTGAAAAGACAATGTTTTATTTTGACTTGTAAATTGAGCATTTGACGAATGAAATATTCGTTCATCAATCAACTTATATAGAGAATATTTTGAAGAAATTTTATCTAGATAAAATATATCCATTGAGTACCCCAATGGTTGTGAGATCGCTCAATATAAAGAAAGATTCATTTCAACCCCAAGAAAATAGTAGAAAATTTCTTGGTCATAAAGTATCATACTTAGTGCAATTGGGGCATTAATGTATTTTGCTAATAGTATAATACCATATATAGCATTTTCTATAAGTGTATTAACAAGATTTATCTCTTCTCCAATACGAAGACACTGAAATGTTATAAATCATATATTTCGGTATATTCGAGAAATTATTGACATTATATTATTTTATGAATGTGGACATCAACTTACTTGTTATGCAAATGCAAGATTTTTATCTGATCTATATACAACTAGATCTCAAACAGGCTATTTATTCACAAGTGAATGTTAGTTATTTTATATTTGGTTTAGACCAATGATACAACACATTCTGGAAGCATGAGTCTTCTACTAGAAAAAAGGAGTTTGAACAATATTATATGAAGATTATGCTGCATGCATAGCTCAATTGAAGCGATGATACATCAAAGGAGATGGAACGATACATATTTCACTGAAATTCTTCTTCATTCATGGTCTTCAATGAATTAGTGAAATCGATATTCAACAAACTCGTTCAAGTGATAATTTGACTGATTTATCTACTGAGAAGTTGCATACTTCAAATCTTGAGAAGTTGGTATATGATATTGAAATGTACGTACTTAAAGATACTCAATGATGTTATCATCAGGGGGAGTAAAATACGTACTGCACTCTTTTTCCCTTAACCAAGGTTTTGTCCCACTGGGTTTTTCTGGTAATGTATTTAATGAGACAGTTACCAATACGTATTATTTAGATATGTATACTCTTTTTCCTTCACTAAGATTTTTTCCCACAGGGTTTTTTCTTAGTAAGGTTTTAACGATGTACATTATCTATTGATGGACATCCAAGGGGGAGTGTTATAAATAATATTGATTATGGATATCCATCACCCCCCAATAGACAATACTTTCAATTGAAGATCTCAACCACCTCAGCATACAATCTTGGTGATTCACATTCCCATCTTAATTGAAGATTACAGTGTTCTCAACACACAATGTTGGCAGTCAATATTTTCATTCCATGCACCTTCTATCTTGGGCGGCAATCTATCTTTCCATATCAAGAATATCTTATTGTGTGTAAGAATCATATATTGTATTTCCATATCAGAGTAGATGCTCATTCTACTATAAATATGTAATGCACTCAACTAAATAAATCACTTCTGATTGATCTTGTTCTAGTTTTCTTCTTTGTCTCTGATATATTCTCTTTATTTTATAACAATTAGGTATATTTTTTTCCTTTTTATTTTTCATTTTCTCCTGAGGAATCCCATTTAACATGATATTATATATATATATATATATTGCATGACGTCTTGGCCAATTTCCACTCCATAGTTGTATAGCATTCGTCTTATCATATTTTATGACTTTTGCAAGTTTCTTTTAATAAATACTATTTATTGACTTTTGAAAATAATGATTTATTAAGGAATCCAAGAAGCAGCTATTTTAAAGTATAAGTGCATTATGTGTTTTTTCGGACTACAAATTTTAAGATATTTTACCCTATCAAAATAGAGGATCATGGCTTTTCCATCTAGTACACTTGCTATTGGATGTAGTTAGTAGATTAGGCTGCTAATTAACACATAAAGTTTATGATATAAACCTCCTATACTATTTTTCTATCTCAATTTGTTGTGTTTGAGTTGTTAATCAGTTAATTATTTTTCTTTTAACATAAAAGATGTACTATTTACCATAAAAAGAACTTTATGTACAAAATATGACGTGTGTATTGTGTGTATTATTTTGAAAATTTAATAATAAAAAGACGATAAAATTGAGGATAACAAGAGACTTTTGACAAATAAATAATAAAAGGATAAATATCACTTACCTTCCTTCTTAGTTGGACAAATAACACTTACACCCCCTCTTAGTTGGATAATATCACTTACCTCCCCTCTTACCTAGCAAATATATCAAACACCTCCCCTCTGTTAACTTTCTCAGTTAAATTTAATTTTTACCGTTAAATTTTTTCTAAAACCCCAAACTACCATTGGCTTTAAATATTTTTTATTTTAAACCCTACATTAGTGTAGTCACCCAAACAGTTAAAATACTAAATTGCCCTCAATTAAAATAATTATTAAAAACCATAACACTATAGGTAAAACACAAATTATCTTTAATTATTAAAAGCCCAATATACCCTCTTTTTTTTTCTTAATTTTATCAAACAATTAGAAAAACACTTACTACTATCAAGTAAAATTAAAAATGCAATTAAAAAAAATGGGTATGTTGATAAAATTAAACACGTACTACTTTTTTTGGGTTTTTTTTAATTGTTTGATAATTTTTTTTTAAAAAAAAAGGGTATTTTGGGCTTTTAATAATTAAAGATACTTTGGGTTTTAATGTTTTGGTTTTTATAATTATTTTAATTGAGGTTAATTTAGTATTTTAACTGCTAGGATGATTAAGATAATTTTGTATTTGAATTAAAATAATATATTTTCAGCCAAGGGTAGTTTGGAGTTTTAGAAAAATATTTAACGGTAAAAGTTAAATTTAATCAAAAAAATTTAGAGGGGAGGTGTTTGATATATTTACTAGGTAAGAGAGGAGGTAAGTGATATTATCCAACTAAGAGGGGGTGTAAGTGCTATTTGTCTAGCTAAGAGGGGAGGCAAGTGATATTTACCCATAATAAAAAGGTAAATTTATTAAATTAAGAAAAAAAATAAAAAAAATAAAATGGAATAAAGTATTATCCTAACTGTTGAGTATGACTCATGCTTCACATTCTATTACCAACAGACACGGGGATGTAGGTAGTGCCCCCGAAGCCTATAGAGGCCCTATGTCCCTTCGGGCCCTAAAGTTTCTTTGCAGTTTGGGCTTGAACCCATGAATAACTATGATTTAGGTTTTGAGTGTATATATATAGTAAGAAGTTGTTTTTGAAAAGAATATAGTGGAAAACTTAATCCTGGATGTAGCTTCACATTGAGGTGAACCAAGGTAAAATTCATGTATTTTTTTTTTCTTGTCTTTTTGATTGTTTGTGATTGATCCCTCTAATTCTAACACTAACTAATAAGGGTTTTATTTTAAGAAAATTTCTAATTTATAATTGGTTAGCTCTAGGATTTCTTTTTCATTTAATCTAGGAAGATAAGAATAATTATAGGGTAATTTTCATCTGGACCCCCTAAGGTTTGATCCATGTCACTTTTAGTCCGAAAAAAATTCTCCTTTGCATATGGCTCCCCTGAGGTTTCTAAAAATGATTAATTAAGGACAAATTATAATTTTGATGACTAAAATACCCTTATAGTTAAAAATACAAATTATAATTGTAATTTAATCCTTTTATTTTATGTTCAAGGGTCTTAAGATTTCAAATTTACAAAACTCAATGAGATCCTATTCCCATTACACAAGAAAAAGAAAACCCTATTTCGAATACTGACATTCACAACTAGGAACTGAAACTATTGTATCAGCTTATGGGTCTTTAATGAAGGAAATACCGCATGTTCAAAGTTTCAAAGGAAGTGGGTTCTTATCAAAACCAAGCTTACAGATCTCCCAACCCATCTCAAGGATCTCTGTTTTTCTACTAAGCCACTTTCCTAAGAACTCGTCTATTCCATCTCCCAAACCCTCACAGATGCTCTTTCCCTCGCCATAAAATATCGCCATGCCAGTCTCTCCAGTGGTAAGCTCAGGACTCACACTGGCCTTTCCATCTGGAAGGGATTTGAGGCATTCCTGAATCGTCGAAACTCTTCGACTCAGGCCAAACACCGGTATCGAGAACACCGATTATGAGATCTTGGGAGGCTTGATCTAGATCTTGGTTCCCATGGCCTGCCTAGAAACCCAAAACAAAGTCTGATCGGCGGAGGGATTTTGCTTGTTCTTCGTCTGAAGAGGCGGTGAAGCCATGGTAGGTAGTGTCGTAGGTATAGAGAAGGGAAGAAGGATCACTCTCTTGCAGATAGAGAATCCCGAATTGAGGAGCGCCGCCATGGATTCCTTGCTGAGCTTACTTGAGGAGGACGATAAGAACGTCTTAATCACCGTTGCACAATGTGTGGTGCCGGTTCTCGTTCGGTTGCTTGATTCTAGCTGCCATGAAATGAAGGAGAATGCCGTATCGGTCATTTCTAGGGTTTCTATTGTGGATGGTATTAAGCATGTTCTACTTGCAAAGGGGTTCTGCTTCTCAATCACCTGCTTTGCGTTTTTGAGTCTGTAAGTAGGTTTGCGAAGGAGAAAGCTTGTATTGCTCTTCAAGCCTTGACTTCTTCTAAAGAGAACGCTATAATTATTGGGTCTAGAGGTGGGATTTCTTCTCTATTGGAGATCTGCCATGCCGGTATGCTCAATACCCAATTTCAAATATGGGCTTAATTCGTTTGTTCAATCCGACAGATTACACAAACTGTTTAAAGCTTTAGGTGCCTCTGTTTACTTAGCAGAAAATTTTTGTGGATTTCAGTATTCGTTTTCTTTTCTTGTGGAATGGGAATGGGATTTCATTTAGTTTAATCAAAGGGTATAAGTTTGTAAATTTAAAATCTTAAGAACCTTGAATATAAAATAAAAAAATTATAATTGCAATTATAATTTGTCTTTTTAACATAAATCGTTAGATCGAAATGGCATACATGGTATAATCTTGACCATTGCATCATAAGGGTATTTTGGTCATCAAAACTATGATTTGTCCTTAACTAGTCCTTTCTAGAAACCTTAGGGGAGCCATATGCAAAGGAGAACTTTTTTCGGACTAAAAGTGTCACACCCCACCCGCCAGGCCCGGTTACTCGCCTGACGACCCGTGGGTGCGAACCGTCACAGGATCCATGGTTTTAGTCTATCAATAATAATAAATACAAATACCTGTAATCAAGAGCAAGAATAGTGCAATAATTAATAAAAAGGTTACAGGAGTCCAAATACTCCAATAAATATCCAAGAAATAATCAAAGGAAAGAATCAAGAATCAAATGTAATATCGAGTTCAGCGGAAGCAAAAAGAATAACTAAATAATCTTCATCTTCAGGAGGCTTCATGCTCTGCAAGTCCATGTACCACTGTCTGTGCCACATCAGCTTCAAACGAGAAGGCTCTTTTATACGAATCATTTCCAACTTCCAACGTTGTGCCACCATTTGTACAGTTTATATAATACATACAATGAAAGGAATGAGTTCCAACGAACTCAGTAAGGAACAAGCAATTCTCATATATATGTCAATACAATCCACGAATGCACATATGAAATGATATGGATGATATGCAGAAATATGAATGCTACTAAGATCTAACTATGCAAGTCTCTAATGGCTGACATGCTTTAAGATATACACCAGCCCTCCTTTGGGTAAGTCTCATCACTCTGATCCGGCAAGGACTGGTTACCTCTGTAGGGATCCTGGGCAAAGGGGTAAGTCCACACCTGGCTCTCAAAACCGTGGCTGGGGGTTAAGTCAACACTCTCTCACCACGACCATTGGCAAGGAGTACTGGCGCATGTCGGGGTTTCTAATCCAATGCAAGGTCATAATGGTAACATACTATATGAAGTCCAGATACTTCCCCTATGGCACCAACCAACTCGGTTCAGTATCCTTCGCAACCTAGGAGTAAGAATCCTCATGGACTGGCTACCTCTGTTGGACTCCACTCCTTAACCCTATGGTCATCCACATATTATTGGGGCGGATGCTCTCATGACTCCTCGCGACACCCGGTCCGCTCCTTGGACGTCCATGAGCCCAACCCTAACATATGCAACCCTACCATTACATGACCAATAGTGGACCACTGAGTCTCCGCACGGACTGGTTACCGCTGTTGGATGAAACATAGTCACGTCACCATTGTCACGGGTCACCCGGCTTCAATTCCCCTGCCGAAAGGGTAATAGCATTTGGGGTACCTAGCCATGCAATTCTAGACTCTCCTAAGTATGTCATCCAGTAATCATGATAGTGCTGGAGACATCAGCAGGCATGTGTCCCATTCCACAGCCTCCTGATATCCCAAGCTAAGATATCCCAAAGGAATACCCCTTCCATCACAATCACACTACATCACTCTTTATCATATCATGAACAGTTGTGCAATATCATAAAAGATGAAGTACATCAAGGAATACCACAAACAGCAAGTGTATAATAAGATTCACATGCTTTATACAATTACAGCAAGTTACATGATCAAAGAATAGTAAATAGAACAACAGAATCATCATGTATATGTAATTGCATATAAACAAGAATGCATGTCCTTACCTGTAATTTAGTAGAAGTCCTCTAACTTGCAATCCAAAAACTATTATAAGACTTTTATTTGAAACAGAGAACACCTAGGCATAGGGCTACAAGAATGTATAAGAGTCAAGAGTCAAAACAATTCAAAAATCAAACCTACACAGTTACTGGAAACCAGCCGGTTGCTTGTGGCGGTTGCTTAAGTTAAGCGACCTCCACAAGCGACCGCCTGCTTCAGCGCGGTTTCCAACTCCGAAAATCAGACTTTTTATCATCCGATTTCAATCCGTTTTGGGATGATCTTAGTCCGAATTTCAAGCTTAAAAGGTCTAGAACAAGGGGGTAACAAGAAACCCTAAAATTAACAAAGATTTATTACCCAAATCATTCCCCTTGATGGGATCCATCCATTAAACAAATGCGGGGATTCGTTTCTGGACAGGATCTCATCAAGAACATTGAAAAGGGAGATACAACAAATCAATTGGGTAACCACTAACAAAATGGGGATGGGTTCATATCAATCAGAGGTTAAAAAGAAGAGAATAGAAGATGGAGATTCATTACCTTAATAAGAATCACCAAGAATAGAAGAGAAAAGGTTTCATATCATTAACAGCACTTCAGACCTGAATCCCGGCCACGTTTCCACCACAGCCGCCTAATCGCCCAAAATAGCAATCCCGAACATAATAATGCGTTAATAGGGCGAGGGATGCTATTTATAACGAACAGGGGGCAAAATAGGGCATTTTCCCGCAAGTCATCAGAAGGGAGGGTCCAATGAATTAATAGAAAAATAAAAGGGTTGCCAATTGTTCCAAGGAAAAACAAGGATCAACTCCTCAATCATGAGGACACAAAGGAAGGTCATGGTAATAATATGAGACTTTCCCCACAATAATAAAGATAGGTAGGAAATTCAGGGAAAGTATCATCAAGAGCTTTGGTGGAATCAAATTCAAGGATCATCGCCATATGGCTTCAAGATCATAGAGTGAATTGGGGGATTCACTCTAGGGTTAAAAGAATTAAAGAAGAGGTCATTACAGTAGTGTAACACCCTTCTCATGATCAGAAAATCAGAAGTAGAGAAGAAAGAATGAATTAAAGAAGAAGCGAATTGAATACTAACATTTTAGAAGAGAAACCGATGAAGAAATCTGAAGAGATGCTTGAGGATCTTTCTTGGCTTCGAAGGAGAGGATCTAGGGATCTTCCCACGTTCTCCAAAGACTTAGAAACAGATTGAGAGTGAAACACATGGAGTTCCCCCTTTTAAATAGCACAAAGAGTTCAAGAGTTACTAGGGTTTCACCAAACTGACCAAATTGACCCCGATGGTTGATTGGTTGCAAAAGAGGAAGTTCAAAGGTCGATCCCACACTATCTAGAGGTTTAGAAACATGGTGGGAATAGTTTACCACGAAATTAAAGAAAATAAAGCTTTTGAAAACCTTCAAAACAGATATTTACCAAAATGCCATTGCCTGGACAGCTTGTTCAAAAATAGGGATTTAATAGGCTAAACTTCAATATTTTTGGATGGGCTTCTTTCAACACATCATACTACTTACCTAGTATGGAGGGATGTCTTCAAACCAGGTCCAACTAAGCTTTAGGTCCATCAACCAAGTTCTTCTTCACAAATAAATAATTCAACATCAAATCAAATAAGGTTTCCATAAGGAAACACCATCATCAATATCCATGGGTTTTGGGTCAAACACCATATCTTCTACTGAGATGGCCCACAAAGACATCTTCCTAAGATTTTCAAAGATAGTAAAAATGAAATCACGGTCAAACTTCCAAGTCAACATTAAACAAAACCCGACTTCACGCAAAACAGATCGGGTTTCCGGGCTAGATTTGGGCTGGGTGTCACAAAAAGTGACATGGACCAAACCTTAGGGGGTCCAGATGAAAATACCCATAATTTTATATAAAGAGAAGACCATTTTGACCACTTTGAACTAATTGAAAAGAGGAGCTTTCAAGAGACGTTTATTAGAGAAGAGGAAAAGAACAAATTTTGTGAAGTGACTACTACCTTGAACACCAATTACCCCATGGGAATCCCTTTCGCAATAGAATGCACCTAGGGATGATGCATTATCTATATAAGGAATGACTTGGGACAATTTTGGGGAGAATTTCCCCCTCTCCCTCTCTCTCTCTCTCTCTCTCTCTCTCTCTCTCTCTCTCTCTCTCTAATAAAGTAGCCACATTCTCCTCTTGGTTCCCAAGATGACTCTTCTGTACTTTCTGGGCCTCGGCCCCTTCTTCAATGATCAGTTTCATTACCAAAAAAAAAATAAACGTCTATTAAAGACTCCTCTTTCCAATTCGTTCAAAGTGATTCCTTCTTTATATAATTATTCTCCTCTTCCTAAATTATATATGAAATAAATCCTAAAGCCAATCAATCACAAATTAGAAAATTTTCTAAAATAAAAATCTAACTAAACCATAAAACTAATTGGCTAAGCATTCTCTCTTCTTTCATTTTCAAACTCAAACTTAAAAATAAAAAGACTAGCAAATGTACGCATGATGTGGGTTCCTTGTCTCGATATAATTTCATAACTGAATCTTCTAAGGTTTTCCAAAATACACTTGTAATTTGTTTAATAATATTCATCCATTGATTTCATAATTAATTAATCAAATACCACAAATAATTAGTCCAAATTAGACTAATATAGAAAATATATAGAATTATCATAATTATTAAAACTAAGAAAAAAGCTATCTAATATTCAAAAGTTGACAACACAATAAATATAAAACATTGAGACATACTTGAAAATATAGCCAATTGTTGCTACGCAATCCTATTCGTCCACTCAACCGGATGAACCTAAAAGAATGAGCTCGACCGTGGAGGTCGAGTTTTCACCTCTGACGATCTAGTTAGTGATTCGACTAAGGAAGACAAGAAAGCAATGAACAATAAGAACTTGAATAGTGATGTTTTGTTCAGTGTACCTCTCTCTTGTGCCCTCGTACCTTTTTATAGCTTTTCTATGTATGAGTTTGACTGGGACTCAAACATTGTTCGGTCTACAATACAAATCTTAATGATTCAGTCCTACTCAAATATGAGTAGTTGAATTCCAATTGAATTCCTTTTTTTTTTTGCTACAAGTCTTATTGGATTTATCTTGATGTTTCGCCTTTATGTTTGTTTGACCAACCTTGATCTGGTCAACCTTGAACTCTATAATTGTTGCTAACTTTCTGGAGATTGGAATCTTATCTACCAAAAGAGTATTACTTGGATTGTAGTTGTGGAGTATGACCTGGACTCTAAGAACAATTCAAAATATCTGACTTGATCAGAATCCTTATCCCTATCTTTAAGGAGGTTGGATATGATTCAAATTGTACACCTTGCTTTCCTGGTTTAACCAAGGTTTGATCAGCCCAGTTCTTCTTTGGTCGACCCAGGTAGGTCTATTATAAAATATCCATAACACCAATAATAACCTAAAATAATATCCATGAAATACAATATTAAAGGGGTAAAAATAAATGATAACTTTAATAATTTGAAATATAAGGTAAGTAATAGTTCATTTCTTTAAGATGAATCAAAAGTAAAGTATTTAAAAATAAATAAATAAAAGTAAACAAAAAGATATGTAGGAGAGATAATTTTTTCCATTTCTAAATGAACTATTTGTTTGATATCAGAGCCATGAAATATCTCTTATATTAAAACAAAGATTGTAAGCGTAGGAATTAATCTATAATCATGTGGGAAAAAATACTTAAATATATAACTCACTAATGATTCACATAATCAACTCAAGTGATAAATATTACAATATCACATTTATTCTATTTTAAACATATAAACTTTTGTTATTTGATACCAATACATATCTATCATTTAAATGGTACCATGTGTTAAAAAAAAAAACAGTATATTAATATTTATAATTTATTATTTTTACAGATTGATTATTTATTTTTATTCTTTTTTTTAATTTTAAAAAAAAAAAAATAAAAAAAAAATAGGGAAAAAAGAAAAGGGAGGGGAGAAAAAAAAAAAAAAAAAAAAAAAAAAAAAAAAAAAAAAAAAAAAAAAAAATGGGGTAGTTGAGGGGAAGGGAGAAAAGATAGAATTTGTGTGGGGGGGGAGGAAAAAAAAAAAAAATTTTTTTTAATAATATTTATTATGGATGTCCATTACCCCAAAGAGATTGTACTTCCAATTGAAGATCTCAATTACCTCATGATGCAATATTGGTGAAGATCACAACCATCTCATTACACAATATTGGCAGTCAATATTTCCATTCTATGCACCTTCTATCTTGGGCGGCAATCTATCTTTCCATATCAAGAATATCTTATTGTGTGTAAGAATCATATATTGTATTTCCATATCAGAGTAGATGCTCCTTCTACTATAAATATGTAATGCACTCAACTGAATGAATTAGTTCTGATTGAACTCATCTTGTCTTTCTTCTTTGTATCTAATATACTTTCTCTTTATTTTATAACATGTTATCAGCACGATTCCGCTCGAAGAACGAATCCGCTCGAAGTATTGCGTTTTGAGAAGAAAGACAGCAGACAATGTATCATTATGTTTTCTATTCCAAAGTGAAAATAATGATCGATCTCCTCGCACGTTTTTGTAAACAATGGAGTTTACCTTGTCCATCTTGAAATGTAAGTGCATCATGATAAAAGGTATGTGTTTTATTGAATATAAGAATCAATCAAATAATAAGATATTATGTTGCTTTAATGATTGTGGTTTTATTTATTGTATATAGTGGCTGCTAGCTTTGCACCACAAAGATTGTTAAATGCATCTGAAGTTCCAAGATTTGAAATTGTAAATGAATACAGTTCTACAGATGCACATGAAGTTGAAAGATTTGAAAGCGATAAATGAATACAAGTTCTGAGATGCACATGAAGTTGCAAGATTTGAAACGTAAATAAATACGATTTCATGAATGCAGATGCACATGAAGTTGCAAGATTTGAAACCGTAGAGATTGAAATGCAAGTTTGAAATAAATACGATTACGTAGTATTTGAAATTAATTCTCTTTTAAAATTATAAAGAGAAAATATTATTCATGAAAATATCCCAGCAAATTTTCAAGTTTCAGATTTGTTGTTACAATAGTAATATTGTAAAAGGAGTTTTAAGAAATACTCTGAATGGTATCATACCTATTTGTGGCTGAGTAAAATAATGGACTATTAATGAAAAGTCATGAAGCTCGTCTTATTGGTTCTGTTCCATTCCCTGAAGTGAATGCAACAATTCATGATATGCCTAAAAGAAGGCAAAATTAAAATTATGGTCATGACCGTGGAAGAGGATGAGATAAATGACGGAATAATTACCGTCATTATTATGGAAATAAATAAGAGAATAATAAGGATTCTCAATATAACAATTCAAGGAGTGAAGATAATATTTGTTACCAATGTGGTATGAAAGCCATTAGACATGTATCTGTCATACTCCACAATATTTAATTAAGCTTTGTCAAGCCTTAATTAAATAAATAAAAATAATGTGGAGATAAATTAGATTTTCCAAAATCATGATACTTGAGCAATTTTTTGCCTATAAAAAGAATGATTTTGATGGCCTCACAGATACTACATATCTAGATGCTATAAACTCTTTTGAAGATAATAGTTGAAGATTTGATTATGTAATTATTTTCTCTTCAAATCTCATCTCATATGTTAGTTTATCTTAAATTTAGTATTTTTCCTTTATAATTTTTTTTATTGACTTTCTATATATCTTTTAATATATTATGTTTCATTTTGATGAAGAATGTGAATGTTCTCTTATATGTTGTGACGCATATTATATTGAGAGAAAAATATATATATTTCTCTTATTTGATGATGTGGAAGTCAATGTTCATATAAAATCGATAGTACAACATTGATTGGAAGCTCTGGAAGAGCTAATCTATTATTATCTGGGAGATAAAATTGGTTATAAATAATTCATTATTTTGTAGTAAGTCTCAAAGAAACTTATTAAGTTTCAAAGCTATTTACCAAAATTATTATCAGATTGAGACTACAAATAATGGTATAAGTAAATATCTATACAAAGTTATTAGATATTTCTCCCAATTTGTACTACACGAATATCGCATGGTTGAAACACATGCTTGGGTAAATCAAATGAACATTGATTCCAATAATTTTATTATTTGGTATGACCGGTTGGACCATACCGGATCAAGTATGATGCGATAAATTCTTGAAAATTCAATTGTCATCCATTGAAGAACCAGAAGATTCTTCAATTAAGTGAATTTTCTTGTATTGTTTGTTCTCAAGAAATATTTATTATTAAATATTCACCAGCTAAAGTTGAGATTGAACATTCTACGTTTTTGAAACGTATAGAGGGTGAAAAATATGGGTTCATTCACCCATCATGTGGACCATTCAGATAATATATGATTTTAATAGATGCATCTATAAAGTGGTCACATGTATGTTCATTATGAACTCGCAATTTGGTGTTTGCGAGATTGTTTGCTCAAATAATGAGATTAAGAGCATAATTTATGAATTATAAGATAAAGACCGTTTGTCTTGATAATGCTGGTGAATTTACATCTCAGGCTTTATGATTATTGTATAACAACTGAGATCACAGTTGAATAGCCTGTTGTTTATGTTTATATCCAAAATGGTTTAGCAAAATCATTTATTAAATGTCTCCAATTAATAGCTAAACCATTGGTTATGAGAACAAAGCATCATTTGTATGCATCAGGCCAAAAGGTTGTCATAAATTCTCCCTATTACAATTGGCTTATGGTCAGAAGCCAAATATTTCTCATCTTAAAATTTTTGGATGTACGGCTTACGTTCCAATTGCTCCACCACAGCGAACAAAGATGAGTCCCAAAATAAAGTTGGGAATATATGTTGGATATAAATCTCCTTATATAATTCAATATATTGCTAAGGATAGGAGATTTATTTAATGCAATACTTGCTGAGTATTATTTTGATGAATTAGTTTTTCCAACATGAGGGGGAGAGAATAAACAGTTGGAAAAAGAGATTGATTGTAAGCATTATCATTATCTCATTAGATCCTCGCTGAGCACTATGAACTTGAAGTTCAAAGGATAATGCAATAAATATTATAAATCAACTGCCAGATTTGCTGACCTGCTAAGAGTTACTAAATCTCATATTCCAGCTGTAAATGCTCCAATTAGAATTGATGTCCCAGCAGGACAATCTATCAGTGCAAATGAAATTAAACCACGTCTAAAACGTGGAAGATCAATCGGTTCAAAGGATAAAATCCTAGAAAAGAAAAGGAGCAAATGATCAAGATGGTCATAATATGGAGACAATTGATTATGAAGATCCTGAAGACATAACTTTCTATAAAACCCCAGAAGAGGTTCAGGTACCTGAAAATAATGAAGAGATCTCGATTAGTTATGTCATTGCAGGAAAAAGATGGAACCGAAAAGATAAAGTTGTCGACAACATTTTTGCATATTATGTTATTGTTGAAATAATACATCAAGACGAGGATCTTGAATATAAATTTGTTGATGAATATAAATCAAGAAATGATTGGCCAAAATGTAGAGACGCAATTCAAGCAGAATTGAATTCGCTTGAAAATTAAAGTTTTTGGACTTGTAGTCCAACATCTGAAGGTATAAAGCCAGTGGGGTACAATTGAGTTTTCTGCGAAAAATGAAATGAGAAAAATAATGAAATCGTGATATATAAAGTATGAATTATGGCACAAGAATTTTCGCAGATGCCTGGCATTGATTACATGGAAACATGTTCTCTTGTGGTGGATGCAATCACCTTCAGATATCTTATTAATCTGGCAGTATATGAAAATTTTGACATGCGTCTAATGGATATTATTACAGCCTATTTATATGGCTCACTCGAGTGTGAAATATATATGAAAATCCCTGAAGGATTCAAAATGACTGAAGCATATAAAAATTCCTAGGAAGTTTGTTCAATAATGCTTCAAAGATTATCAAGGCATATATGGTAATCTCCTTAGTGGATATTTACTAAATGAAAAGCATAAAAATGATCCAATTTATTATTGTGCCTTTATTAAAGGATATGGATCTAATTTTAGTAAGTATATATGATGATGATTTAAATATCATCGAAACTCCTGAAGAGTTTCCAAAAGTAGTAGATTATTTTAAGAAAGTTGAAATGAAAATCTTGAAAAGACAATGTTTTGTCTTGATTTATAAATTGAGCATTTGACGAATGAAATATTCGTTCATCAATCAACTTATATAGAGAATATTTTGAAGAGATTTTATCTAGATAAAATACATCCATTGAGTACCCCAATGGTTGTGAGATCGCTCAATATAAAGAAAGATTCCTTTCGACCCCAAGAAAACAGTGGAGAATTTCTTGGTCCTGAAGTACCATATCTTAGTACAATTGGGGCATTAATGTATCTTGCTGATAATACACAATCGGATGTAGCATTTTCTATAAGTGTATTAACAAGATTTATTTATTTTCCAATACGAAGACACTGAAATGTTATAAAACATATATTTCAGTATATTTGAGAAATTATTGACATGATATTATTTTATGAATGTGGATATCAACTTACTAGTTTTGCAAATGCAGGATATTTATCTGATCTACATAAAACTAGATCTCAAACATGCTATTTATTTTCAAGTGAATGTTAGCTATTTTATATTTGGTTAAGATCAATGCTACAACACATTCATGAAGCATGCAGTCTTCTACTAGAAGAAGGAATTTCAACAATATTATATGAAGATTATGATGCATGCAAAGCTCAATTGAAGGGATGATACATCAAAGAAGATAGAACGAAGCATATTTCACCGAAATTCTTCTTCACTCTTGATCTTCAATGAAATGGTGAAATATATGTTCATTGAATTCGTTCAAGTGATAACTTGACAGGTTTATTTATTGAGGCGTTGCCTACTTTAAATGTTGAGAAGTTGGTATATGATAATGGAATGTACGTATTCAAAGATACTCAATGATGTTATCATCAGGGGGAGTAAAATACGTGCTGCACTCTTTTTCCCTTAACCAAGGTTTTGTCCCACTGGGTTTTCCTGGTAAGGTTTTTAATGAGGCAGCTACCAATACGTATTATTTAGATATGTATACTCTTTTTCCTTCACTAAGATTTTTTTTCCCATAGGGTTTTTCTTAGTAAGGTTTTAACGAGGTACATTATCTATTGATGGACATCCAAGGGGGAGTGTTATAAATAATATTTATTATGGATGTCCATTACCCCCAAAGAGATTGTACTTCCAATTGAAGATCTCAATTACCTCATGATGCAATATTGGTGAAGATCACAACCATCTCATTACACAATATTGGCAGTCAATATTTCCATTCTATGCACCTTCTATCTTGGGCGGCAATCTATCTTTCCATATCAAGAATATCTTATTGTGTGCAAGAATCATATATTGTATTTCCATATCAGAGTAGATGCTCCTTCTACTATAAATATGTAATGCACTCAACTGAATGAATTAGTTCTGATTGAACTCATCTTGTCTTTCTTCTTTGTATCTAATATACTTTCTCTTTATTTTATAACAATTTTGTTTTTTTTTTTTTGGGGTTTTTTATTTTTTTTAAAAAAAAAAAAATTTTAAATTTTTTTTTAAAAAAAAAAAATTATTTTTTTTTTTTTAAAATTTTCAAATAAAACCTTATTTTAAAAAAAAATTTGGGTGAAAAAAAATTCTTTGTTTGGTTTGTTTGGTGGTTTTGTGGGGAGGTGGGGTATAGGGGGGGGGGGGAGAGAGAAAAAAAAAAAAGGAAAAAAAAGAGGGGGGGGTATGGGGGGAGTGTGGAAGTGTTGTTAATAATAAAAAATATAAAAAAAAAAAAAAAAAAATAAAAAAAAAACTTATCTTTTTATAGTTTATTTTTCTTCTTTCTTAGTCATAACTTTAGTGTAGAGATGGCACAAGTTTGCCGAACTTCACGAGTTTTTATTGCTTTCTCCCAAAAAGTATCAAAGTCTTCGATACACTGAGGCAAAGAGAACATTGCAGTAGGCTAATTATTAAGGTCATTCACTGGCCCATGCATGTCAGCACATCCATTGTGTTTTCTTAAGATAGAGTTAATTTCTCTAATTAAATATTAAAGAAGAGAAATGTTTCAAGTGATGATTTAGTTATAAGTGTAATAATAGTGGGGGGAAGGGGGCAAAGTAATGAATTCTTGAATAAAAATAAATTACATAAGTAATTAATTTTAAGCTCTTATTTATTTATTATATATATTATGGATGATTTAAGTAGTAACAATTGACTTCATCGAAAAAAGAAAGAAAAAAAAAATTGGCGACAAAATCCTTACCCTAAGTCTTTGTTCTCTATCCGTTGTTTTGCCCTCCAACATTCCTAATAATGAAGTGCGTCCTTCTTCTTTCACGATATGGTGTTGTCTCCACCTTAATTGTGTAGAAGTTCTCCACCTCAATGGCCTGTTCTTCTATTCTTGTGTCGTATTTCCTCTGTCCTTATGGCGTGTTACATTTCCTTATATTTTTAGTGTATTTTTAAGTTTTCTCATTTTTCATTCCATGGAGATTGCACAAAGGGTGTTTGATGAAATGACTGAGAGAAAGGTAGTTTTGCAGTGTTTGGTGCATTCTTGTCTTCGTCATAGAAAGTTGTATTTATAACTCTGGCTTTACATGAAATGTAGTAGTTACAACGTGGGTTGTTATTGATTTCAATCATTCTCTACTCAGAAGGCACTATTCCCAGTAACATGTAAGACAATTTTGCTATATTTCATTCTGTATTGTTTAGCATACTACACCCAACCCAACTATAATTCATGTCATCTATCTGCAGGGGCGGACCTATGAAGGGGCCGAGGGGGGCCATGGCCCCCCCCCCGGATTTTTAAAATTTTTATATATTCCCTTAATTCCCTTGTTTTTTCCACTTTTTTCTCTTCCTATATGTGAAATGTCGCTATTTGGCCCCCCCCAATATTGAGAACAATTTTTAAAAGTAAAATAATGGGCACATATGTCATTCCTAATTAAAAACTAATTCCTTAATCCCTATTTATTCTCCCCACTATTCTTTCTTATCTTTTCTTCCTATTTATTCTCTTCTGTTTCTATAAACTAATAAACCTGGTTAAAGGAAATATTTGAAAAAACATTTTATTAGGTATTCAAAAATCAAAATGTCATTCATAATTAGAAAGTAACTCTTCCATCCCTATTTATTCTCTTCTATATCCTCTATGCTCTCTCCTTTTTTCTTTTTATTTATTCTCTTCATTTTCTTTCTTTCTATTTATTCTCTTCGCTTTCTATTAGCGTGGGTTAAGAAAATTTGGAAAAAAAATCTACTCCACAATTAAGTACTCTTTCTCTTTCTCAATTTATTTATCGTTTATCTTTTTCTTATTTTTTTTATTCTTTTTATTTGATTTTATATTATATGTTTCTTTGTTTCTTCTGCAATTTTTGTTATTTGATTTTGAATTGTGAATAAAATATCTATAGTTAATAGGTAACTAATTGCCATTGGTTTGCATCTATTACCTAAAAAAAAAATTTGATTTACATCTCCTACCAAAAAAAATATTTGCTTGCATCTAACTTTTTAGGGTTGAAGTCATGTGTATATATTTTTTTATATTGTTGCTTTAATTTTACCTATATTTTGTCAAAAAAAAAAATCATTATCAATAATTTACCTTTTTTTTTTCAAATAAGTGTGGGCCCCACAAAATATATGTGGGTCTATTCTTTAATATAATAAAATAATTTAGATGTGAGATCTCAAATGAATATTATAAGGGCCCACATAATATGTGTGACAAAAAAGCATTAGTGCTTCCCTAACAGGAAGGTTATCTGGCTTTCGTTCTTCGGCCCCCCCCCCCCAATATTTCATCCTGGGTCCGCCCCTGTCTATCTGAATGAATTTTCTTCTACCAAGAGAATAAAAAAACATCCAAGATAAAGTTAATTGGTGTATGTTTTCTGCCTAAGATATTGTTTACATTATGACAATTGATGAAGTAGAGAACCTTGATGAGAAGGCGATTCTACAATTCAATTACTCTAGGTGTTGCTGCACAATCCTGTTCGTCCCTTCAGCCGGTTGAACCTGCAAGTATGAGCTCGACCGTGGAGGTCGAGTTTTCACCTCCGACGATTTAGTTAAGAATCCGACTAAGGAAGACAAAAAAGTAATGAATAATAATAATACGAATAGTGATCGTTCTATTCAGCGTACCTTTCTCTCGTGTTCTCATACATTTTTATAACTTTTTTGTATACGAGTTTGACTAGGACTCAACATCAGTCATTATGTGATATGAATCTCAATAATTGAATCCTACTCGAATGTGAGTAGTTAAATTCTTATTGAATACTGCCATTCCACCGACCTTATCTAGACTGGTTCGATTGGTCTGCCCCTAGTCGGTTATCTTGGCCGATTCGGATTGGTCGGTATGGTCGGTCAGACCGAATTGATCCGGGATCAACCGAACTAGTCTTTGCTAGCTTTAGTTTTCCTTTATCACTAGGTGTGTTAGTTCTATCATAATAAAAATGAAAAGATGATGATGTTTTTTAGAAAATTAAAATAAGATGAATGAGTAGAGAGGTGTGTCTGATGTTTCGCGTGATTGACATATTTTTTCAAAACTCATAGAAAATTTTTGAAGACAATCATTCAACTAATAAATGAGTATGCTACAAAGTTACGCTCGTATATATAAACTCAGTACAACATAAACAAGGATGTTGAGATACGTGTGTGGCAAAACTAGGAAAAATAAAATAAGGAATTAAAATTATTGCAACCATAACTCTAAGATATTTAACTCTAAGCTGCATAATAAGCTACGTAAAATGTGAGGTTATCATGATCATGTTCAACGGAGGCATTGTGATTTAATCCAAATTGAAAAATCTAAAAAATTATTAAAAGGCATAAAATAACCATAAGAGATGTTTAAACCTTATTCTGATATAACTTCAAATTGAGCTAATTGGGATTTGGGAGGCGGTGATCTATATAACTAACCACTTTTTAGCTCCATATGATTTTCTCATAGACATAGCCCTTTGTGCCTAATCATGCTATCCTATGTAAACGATTATTCTCTCTTATTGTTTATCTTAATCACGCGCTTTAGAAGGTGTTCATGCCGATTAATGTGAATTTTATTTTTGCAACAATTTCCATGTGAATTGATTGTAGTGCTATTAACAAACATTGAGAGGTGAAAAGTTTTGTTCTTGAGTTCCAGATTTCTGAGCAGAAGAATTTATGTGAATAAAAGGGCCGGTTACATGAGTTTGGAAATTTCAAATATCTAGAGATTTCAAATGTATGGAGTCGTAATTCATAAATAAACTGTTTGATTAACATGAATCTATGGAACGAAATCTGTGGATTTATTTGTGATTTTTGTGAATGTGCAAATGTTTATTGCTTTTATGATAGAGGTGAAATCAGAGATTCCACCCCATACCTATAAATCTACAGCGTTTTTAGTGCAAAATGATGAATCTCTAGATTTCATGAATCTAGAGATTTTCACCGCCAAACGGGTATAAATCTTGCATTCATGAATCCAGAAAGATTTAAAATCTTTGGATTCATGTAACCAAACAGACCCTAAAAGAATGTCAAAATATTTTCATTAAATATGAATTTTAAGAAAAAATTTTAATAAAAAATAAATTTTTTTATGAGAAACTTTTTTGTCCCATATAGTCCCCATTTTTTTTAGGCACCCTTTGTTTGCAGAAGTTGAAATAGCCAAAAAAGAGTGAAAAAAACAAACATGTAAAATCCAAATGTAATTGGGTGAGAGAACAATGAAGGAAATAAAAGGATTTGTGAAAAAAAATTCAATGTAGGTCCCACTTGTGTTGTATCTTACATTTTTCTACAAAATCACACATTTATTAGAACTTAAAAAAAAAAAGAATGGAGCAAAAAAAATACATGCCACGCTAACAGACAAACTTCCTTAAATTAAAAAAACTCGTTTGCTCACTTTCACACTCCACTCCACTCCACTGAACCAAATAAATCATATTTTAGAATTTCATTAAAAAAAATTACTTTTTTCAAACTTCACCCCCCCCCCCCCCCCCAATTTCATATTCAGCAAACAAACGGTGCCTTAAAGAATGCTTCATTCCTGCAGAAATGCCACCTTTCCTCTTGCAACTCTGCCTTTACATGTGAGATGAATGGAGACAGAGCAAACTGGCAATCAAACTAACTTTTGCGAAACTCCCAACGGCATGCAGGTTTGCATATTATTCGTACAATTCCAGAAAAGAACTCATGGATTCAATTTTAAGGCTGCGTCTTCGATGCGAAGTCAATCAAGTTGATAGAGTTCAAGAATGAATGAATGAATGAATGAATTCTTTGTTGCACAGTTAACATGGACTGAAAAATAGAATTGATTTGATGAATCTGAGGGTTGATTGTCCAGAGTCTAAACAAACAGATGTAGAAGATGAACTTGTTATACTACCCAAAAGGCAAAGCAAAACATAACTTTCAGCAAAAACATCTTTTCCAGTACAGTAAATAAAGTTACCGAAATGTACACAACCCCCCTTGCTGCAATAGAGCCTTCAGTGAAGCCACCAAACATGGAGTGTTTCTTGCAAACCTGTCATGACCACTGTCAGTCCCAAATAGGGAAGGATTAGTCTTAAAATGACTGCACCATAACTCATCTCTCATGAAGAAAAAAAATAAGCGGAAAACTTTTTTCCGTAGCACCTGATCCATAATGGATCTCGTGTTCCTCCTCAGTCTCATGGCGTTCAAAGAATTACATTTTCAAAACCACAGACAAAAATCACCGGTTTTGAAGGCCCTCAATTGTTTTCTTCCATTGATAAGCTCTTTGTTTTGAATCCTCAAATGACATCACCTTCTTTGGCTGAAAATTTAAGAAAACATAATTCAGATGGACTGCATGGAAAAAGATAGGAATATGACAGACAAAGAAAGAAGCTTACTGTAGAAATCTTAAAGTGTGAAGCACTTAAGACTTGGATACTGAGTTCATTAGGGTTATCGGACCAGATTATGTTCCCTTTTATCCCTTTTACTGTCACTTTTGAAGGATCCAAATAAATCAACTTGGGTTTGTCAGTGAGGATAAGCTGCACCTTCTTGTTTGTTAGCTTCCGTATTTTCTTCACATTTGATATCATAATGACAGACTCCCCAGGATCCAAAAATTGCTGCCTGTGAATAACATAAAGAAAATGCATAGATTCAACATGCCAAGCACAATATCCACCAAAAACAACGTAAAAAATCCCCAGGGACAGAAGATCCTTTTACTTCTCTTTCTCTTTTATTGCCACCCTTATGGGGCAGGCTGCAATTAGAAGGCGAGGTAAACCAAACGACAGAAGAAAAAGGAGATAAAAAGTAGAGTCAAAGAATCCAAGGTACATGTATATACCACCACATCAAGTTCATGCCCTCCACCCACCCATTCAGTGGACTTCACACCAAACTAGTGGTTCCAAAGATGCAGGCACCAATGAAATAGAGTGGGGTAAAAGTCCATTGGAAAACAAAAATGGAATTGCGTATTCCAAACAGGGATCTTGACATCTATTTGCTTGACCTGCATATTTGCTGCCTGGAACTTGAAACACAGTAATTATAATAATGTCTAAAATTTATGCCAGGGAGATCCATAATAGAAGCTATTTACCTTTTACAAAGGCTTATGGAAACTTTAAGAGCATACACAACAAGAACCTTCATATGGTTCTTATTGACCTAGAAAAAGCCTATTATTGGGTACTTAAGAGATATTATTTGGCTTGTGCTAAAGAGTAGATTAAGAAAATATATAGACATCCTTAAGGCCATGCATGAGGGCATCGTGATGAGTCCAAAACTACTGATGGTTAAGGTAGTGACTTTCCAATTACAGGTAGTTTACACCAAGGTTCAGCTCTCAGTCCTTACTGTTTGCACTCATAATGGATGATTTAACCAAGCAAATCCAAGATGTGGGTCCCATGGTGTATGTTTTCATGGCTGATATTGTTTTGATAGATGAAATTGTAAAAGAGATTAGCGCAAAGCTAGAACTATGGAGATCAAGTTTGGAAGCAAGAGTTTTCAAGTTAAGCAGAACAAAGACAGAATATATGAAGTGTAACAGTCAGATCTTGATAGGCAGTGAAGTGGTAAAGCTTGAGGAATGTGAGCTACCATAAAGTAAAATGATCCAAATACCTACGGCCAATCCTTAACAGAGAGGGTGACATAGAAAATGATGCTTCCCACATAATCAAAGTAGGATGGATGAAGTGCAGAGGTGCAATAGGATTGTTATGTGACAAATGCATGCTAGTCAAACTTAAGGAAAAATTTTGAAGGATAGTAATAAGACCAGGCATGACTAATGGTGTAGAATGTTGGGCAGCTATGAACAGCAATATAGATAAAAATGAGTGTTTGTCCCCAAGAAAGAAAGGAAAAAAAAACAAAAAAGGGAATAAAATGAGTGTAGCAGACATGAGGACCTTGAGGAGAACATGCAGCAAGGCTTTGAAAGATAAAATAAGGAATAATTATATTAGAAGTGGCATCAAATCAAGACAAGCTCTACGAGAACCGCTTGAGGTGGTTTGGGCACGTCCAATTGAAATCTATGGATGCACCAGTAAGCAAGAGTAACCAAACTCAGTTTAGTAGAGCTAAAGGAGATAGAGGTAGGCCAAAATGACTATAATAGTAGTAAGAAAGGATATGGATGCCGTCCTAGTATGACCATGAATAGACTTGTTTCGAAGGCAAAGATCCAAGCTATCAATGACTCATGTAATTTTTTTCTTCAGCCACCCTTCGGTCCATGTAGCTGACCGTATTTAGTTGGGATAAGGTTATGGCATGGTTGTTGTTGCTTCGGTTGTTCAAAAAAGAAGAATGGTTGCTCAACAAAGAAGTCATTGTTGATCTCAAAAATCTCATTTTCAATATCTAAAAGCAATGTTCTTAATTGGTTAGAGACTAAGGCATGGAATGTTAAAATGCAACACAATGGGAGAATACCATCTTGAGTCAAAGGAGTCAATTGAAGCAAGTCTAGTGACATGTCCAGTTGCCTCAGAAGATGAAGTGGCACCACCAGTTCCCTCATTAGCTCTTGTTGGATTATATCCAACGTGTGAAGGGTTCCATGCAGAATCCTGAACAACATCAGCCTCAGCAGTCTGAAACCAAAAGAATGCATATGTTCACTTTCAGTCACTTCCAAATTCTAAGAAAATTCTAGGCGACCCACTTTCAAGAAAGGAAAACTTGTACCCCTTTCGAAAATAGTAAGGTGGCATACATTAAACTCCAAAGCTAGTTTTGGAGGACTCTGCTGTCTTAAACTTTTCCAGTCAATTCCCCTGAAAAATGGATGCATCTTGAGTACAGTATAACCATCAGGCCCAGCCCCTGGTCTTCTGCTTGGGTTTATATCCTGCATTAGAGTTGCAAAGCTTATTAAAACCCACAACCATTGTAGTGACCTCATGTAACACACATGCTCCCAGAAAAATCAAATGGTAAAAGAATTGAAAACATTTAAGTAATTGAATAATACAACCTTATCCCAATTAAATGGGTCGTCCAACTGCAGATAATATAGAGAGAAAATGAAAAAGTTATCATACTAGAGGTGGGACTCAAAAGAAAAATGCATATTACTTGAGATTGAAAATCCCAGAAGATTCCACTGTTTTGAGCCTAAAAGAGTCAAGCAAGCTCTTCCTTTTATATCATAATAATCTAAACTTCGAATTGAAGAGAAAAAAACCTGGCTCTTACTTGAGATGAGAAAGAACAAACCGCCTAAAACACCATATATGGTGTTACCCTAGGCATGGGTATGTGATGTGACCACGGTTTTTGGGTTTAGCATAAATGTGGAAAATTTAGGGTTTTACCAAATTCCCATGGGTTGATCTTAAGAGATAAAGTTGATCCTAGGATTGGTAGAAAAAGGGAAGGAAGATAATGTGGTTCATTTTGCGTGAGGTTTAGGGAAGATTTTAGGTGAAGGGTTGGATCAAAATTGGTGGCTTCTTGGATGGATCTTGGAATAGGGGCTGCCATGGTAAGGGGGTGGGGTTCCCTAAGTGCACAAGAGGGAAAAGGGGGCGGGGAGGGGCGGCGATGGCTAGGGATGAAGGGGAAGGGACTGGGATCTGCTGTACTTACTTGTATGCTGCTGGGAAGAAGGGAGATGCTGGTTCTTGAAGTTTGAATGCTGCAATTGAAGGAAAGCATATCTGAAAATGCACCGTGGCCCTCCCAAGAAGACCACAACCCAATTTCCCACGAGAGATATCAATTCTTTATTCAATGAAGACTACATTCTACAATGAAAGACTTGGCTAATTTATAGCCTTACATCAAAAGAAAGAACCTAACTCAAAATGGGAGACTCTCTTTGGACTCAACTAAAACTTGGAAACCAACTTAACTAGGGTTTCCTTTAAAACTTAGGATACCCTATTTACAACTAAATAATAACCACACAAACTAAAGGAAACTCTTCTTGAAATAAAAGACTAACTTATCTATAAGAGTCCTACTTTTAAGAAAGACTCCTTAGGACTCAAGAACTCAACTAACAAGTCCAATTAAGACTTTTAAAGTGGACTCTGAAAATCAAGTTTAAAATTCTAAAATTAAATTACAGCAGCTAATTTGGAATAGGATTGACCAAAATATCCCTCTTTGAGGATTTGGCCAGGCCTAGGTGCTCCAGTTTTGAGTGGCCCCAGGGGTTTGGGCTTGGGGGTGGATTGGAGGGGGGGGGGGGGCAATGCACATGCACACAGCCACAAGGGCTCTCAAATTCATAAATATTGATATCTCTAATCTGTCTTTCACGATGTGGGATTACACCATTACACCATATATATTAAGGTAATTGAAAGACTACAAAAATAAGAATCTTACAGCAAATAAGGAAACTAAGGCTGCGTTTGTTTGCAAAGGTGGGGTGGGAAAAAAGGGGTGGGGAAAAAAAACATGTGGGTCCCACATGTAGTGGGGTGAGGGAGAAGGGAAGGGTTTTGGGGAAAAGTGATCGGGTGGGTCCCCTCTTTTCCCAACTTTCCCACAAAATCCCACCAAATATGTGGGGTTTAAAAAAGGCAGGGGGGGGGAAAGGGGACCCCCCCACCACGGACAAGGTTCCTTGTTCAAGGAACCCCCCTTTCCCACCCCAAGCAACCAAACCTCACCATTTAGGATTTAAAGGAAAAGTAAGAAATTTACACATTTTCCAAGAATTTTCCCACCCCTTTTTTCCCACCCCACCTTTATTCCAGCAAACAAACGCAGCCTAAGAGAGTCCGAAACCCAAAATCCTACAAATCTAACTTCTAAGATAAATAAATAAAATAAACTAATAAACGCTACTTCCTCAAATGATATAAATTCCTAGAGCCTACTCAATTCTAACTCAATAGATACCCACTTCATCATGGTCTGGAAAGCCAGTTGGATTTGAATAAAAGTCCAATGCAGCATATTTGCATCAGGAACTTGACCAATTGATCTGCAGAGAAAACATCATACGTATGGGTAACTTTCCCACACTGCCCACTTAGGCAGCCTTGTCTAAATGACCCTAAAAAGGGAAGACTCAGAAGCCCCTGCTCCCATGTCACACTTCAGTCTTATTGGAGTGTGTCAATAAGCAGACAGTAGTGGTCAGAGAAAAGCGGATTCACAAACATAGATAGTGGGAAGGACTGCATGCGAAAAAACAGGAGGTTATTTAATTAAATCAGGATTTGATATTTAACACGTGGCTAACCCAAACCATGTTCTATCCATCCAATGGTCAGATTAAAAGTCATGTCCATATGGCTCAAAATGGTGGACCATTTTCATAGTGCTTACTAAATCAGGTCATGCAAGGGCAAATATAAAATTATGAGTCCCAAGTTTTGTTGTAAAGTTAACAGGAAGACAGGTATAGGGCAGGACCAGTATTTAGAGATGTTGGAAACTAGGGGATTTTTAGAACATTACATTGGGTCTTGGGTATTTTCTGGTTTTTTTTTTTTTTTTTTTTTTTTGGTTAAGGAATATTTTTCTAGTTAAGGAATATTTGGTTTGTAAGGAAGAGGAAGTTTGCGATAGAGTAATTCAGTTCTAACACAAGCTACTGCCTAAGTTTCAGTGCAATGCTCAGTCGGTCATTCTTTTATGGCTTCTTCCTTTTCTTTTCTCTTCCACTCACATTCTCTTTGTTTGGGATGTGATTTCGGATTTCAAAGACCTCCTGACCAAAACAAAGGGTTTTTCTTCAACCTGCTGCTACTGATTTCTCTTTTTGGTTCTTAGATTCTTGTAGTCCGTAGCCAGCAACAACTGCGTATGGATTAAACAGTCCTTGTTAATTTTAGGCGTGTTTGTTGTGATGTTTATTGAATGCTAATGATTCTTTTTTCTTTTTTTGGAGGAGCTTGCTGCTGCAATCAAGGGCTCTGATACTTGAGGATCATAACTGAGAAGATTGATCTTGACTTAGAGGATCCTTTTTGTTTCAGAGGAGTTCCTTTCTGCAATTGACTGTTATTTTTCTCTTAGAATAAGTTGCTGCTGGAAGCATCACTTTAGGGGGTAAAGTCTTTTTCCAAATATCACCCTAGGTAGGTCTGGTAGGATGGTATGGGAATGGGAGGTCAGCGGTTAGAGGAAAAGGGGTAGGAAGCTTGTGGTTGGGTCTTGGGTCAGTCTTGAATGATTTTGAATTATTGAATCTTCTTTCTTAATCTTTCTTTTCTTGCACTCTCTTTTCTTTCGTTCTCCCTTTCTTTCTCCCTTTCTTCTCTTTTCTTTCTTTATTCTCTCGTTTCTTTCTTTCTTTCTTCTTTTCTTTCTTTTCTTTCTTTTCTTTTCTTTTTCCTAAGCTGCTGCAAGATCAAGAAAGGGAAGGGAAGAATGAAGGAAGAGGGGGATGGGCTGGGAAAGGGTTGTGGGAGAAACAAGAGGGAGGGGTAGGGCTCTCTGCCGCAAGGGGAAAAGAGGGGTGGGGTAGTTGCCAAGGGGTTAGGGAGGGAATGGAAGTAGGGAGAGGGCTGGGTCTTCATATGTTAAGGGAGTGGATTGGTACACTCTTATGCTGCTGTAGAATCTCTCACTAGGCTGCTGCAAGGAGAATTTGAAGAAGAAGAATCTTAACACTCTCAGCTGTTGGGGTTCCAATTCCTGCAATGCTCAATTTTATTAATCCAGTCTAATTTGTATACAAGGCCATTATCCCTTTGAAGTAATCAAGTTATCTGAGTCCAATTCTTTTTGTATGGTACTTATGATCACGTGCTGCAGAAGAGATTGGGTGACTGTAATCTTGTCACTGTTCATCCATTAATGTGCTGTCAGTTCAGCCTGTTGCGAATGAAGTTTTCCTCCATTAATCTACTGGTGAATTAATCCATGTGATTAGTTTTTTGTATTGCTCCCCCTTTTTTATTTTTGGCAAACTCTTGGGATATAAGCTTGGTTTCCTTTTACTGTTGCTGTTGTCCATTAGCTCATTACTAAGGGTGACAACAAGGCAACCACTGTTTCTCCCCCCAACACTGTGAATGTTAGCATTACCACCATCAAACTCAATGGGAGTTTGAATAACTTGTGCCCAAACTTCTAATAATGGTGGATTTAGTTAGTGTCAAATGAAGAATCCATCACTCTCACCTGCTTATGGCACAGCTTAGAACCCAATATAGCTGCCAATTTTATGTTTAATACAACAGCCACAGGCATTGGGATGATTTGAAGGATACTTACTCTCAAGGGACGAATATAAATCGTGCATATGACCTCTATGAGAAGTTGTTTCAGCTCCGACAATCTACTCAGTCTCTCCATGAATACTACAATTCATTCAAGGGCTTGGTTAAGGAGTTGAATGTTCTTCAGCCACTTACCACTGATATCGAGAAGCTACAGGCTCACATCTACAGTTCATTCAAAGGTTCACTTGCTGGTGAAGTAGTCCCTTCTCTTGCTGATAGTTTCTGTTGTCTTCAATGTATTGCTACTCCTACTAGGGTAGAATCCTCACCCAAGGATAACTCTGCATTTATTACTAGCTGTGGTCATGGAAGCACAGAGGAATGGTGTCACAATGGTGATCATTGTAGTGGAGGTCAGTCAACTGATCATTCCAAATTGAAATCCTCATTGTGGTAAATCCGGTCACCCACTTAACTATTCTTGGAACAAGCATGGTAAGCCAGGCTGGAAAACCCAAATTACCAATTATGCCATATCTGATGGAAGTACTGATGCTGTCCTTATAGCGGTTCTCCTGTCCAACCGATGGTGGTGGCTCATCTCACAATCCTGATTATTGATGATATATGTCAGGTATTACAGCAATTAAAAAGTCTCAGTGCATCTGGTGGTATAAATCCTCTGATGCTTCCTCTTCCAGTGTGAACCTTGCTCATGCAGGTACATTTACCTTCTCTACACCTTCCCTCTCCCTGGAATATTGACTCCAAAGCCTCTTCTCATATGACTAGTTAGTCTACCTTGTTCACTTCTTTTTTCTAAAGCATCTTACCCTTCTGTAATGTCAGCTAATGGGCCTATTGCTCCTATTACTAGTTCTGATATAGTTGCTCACACTTCTCCATTCATCTTTTCTTTGTATTATATGTTCTCAGTTTCTCTTTGGTCTTCTTTAAGTGATCTTATAAAGCTTTACAGTACCCCATGACTTTCTTTTCCACTCATTGTATTTTTCAGGATCTTCATGGGAAAAACAATTGATGGCATGAAAAGGATGAACTGTACTACCTAACCGATGATGCTACTATTTCCATTACTTCTGCATCAATTGATGAGGTGACACCTTTCCAGTGGTATTGTTGCCTATGACTTTTGTCTTTAGCTAATTCAAAATTGTTATTTTGTTTATTCAGTCTAAGTTAGAGAGTAAAGCGTATGATTTAGGAAACATCATCATCTATATTTTGTGTTCTTACAAAACCACTGGGATGAAGCAATTTGTGTTCTTCGGCTCTTCGATACTTGAACAATGCCCTTGGTAAAGGTTGATTTATCATGCACGAACATATAGATCTTGTTGCTTATTCAGATGCTGACTGGGTGATGCAACTCATTTCCAAGGATCCCACAAGGCCTAGGGCTGTATCCCCAAAACCTAGGACCCTAAGGGGTCTTTTGGTCATTTGGTAAAATTTGGGTGTCTTAGGTTTGGGTCCGATTGAGTCCACTATGCTGTCTAAACCCTATATACCTATTTTTATTTCATTTTTCTGATTATTATTTTCCAAGATATTTGAGAGTCCTAGTTTAGTGAGATTTCCAGTTAGGTAGGGATCCCATAATTGGAGTCCACTTTAATCTCCTTAACTTTAAGACTCTATATATCTCTACTCTTAGAATTTGGAGGGGTTGAAGTCAAGGCGGAACCATGATTCAACATGGCAAGGGAGGGGTGAATAACGAGAGTCTGCATCACCTCCCTGTCGAGGGAACACTGACGCTTTTTCACAACATTGTGTGGGCCCAAGTGGGGCCCACTAGGGGTCCCACCCCTAAAGTATTTTTTCATATTTGAAAATGGGACCACATTGGATCGGGCCCAATTATATTAAAAATATAGGTAAATTATTGATAATGACATTTTTACCCTGACAAAATATAGGTAAATTAAAGCATGAGGATCATTAACAAAAAAATATATATCTTACAAAATTAACTCTTTTTAGTTTTAATGAATGTTTTCTTTCATAAAAAATAAAATAATAATAATAATATAAAAAATAATAATAATATAAAAAATAAAATAATAATAATAATAATAAACATGATTTCAACAATAAAAGGCTAGATGCAAACCAAACGAATCATAGTAGTTAATTATTCACAATATACAATCAAATAAAAAGAATATAAAAAAATGAGAAAGAAAGACAGCATAAAATCAAACAAAAAGAATAACAAAAAAAATCAAGAAAGAGAGAGAAAGAATACATAATTGTGGAGAAGATTTAAGAACAAACTCCTAATGCTGAGCTTTTCCAAGTTTTCCCTAAGCATGTGAAGAAAGAGGAGAGAAGAAATAGGGAAGGAAAGAGGAGAGAAGAATAGGAAGGAATTTTAGGGATTGAGGAGTTAGTTTCTAATTGAGATTTAAATGCTTCTTCCTTAAAAATAGGGTTATAATTGTAAATTATTGAAAATGACATTTATACCTGTTATCTTTACCTTTAAAAACTATTCCCAATATTGGGGGGGGGTCAAATAATGATATTTCACATGTGGGAAGATAAGGAGAAAAAAAAAAAGAGAGGAAAAATTAAAGAAACTAATCAAAATTTTAAAAAGGGTGGGAAGCATGGCCACCCGAGACCCTATAGAGTTCCACCTCTGATTTGAGTCCTCTAGAGTTGGTTATAGAGTTTTTTTTTTTATGTCAAAGTAAATTGATTAATAGTTGAGTTTGTTGGGTAAGCCAATTAGAGTTCTAGTTGGTTCTCCAACTTAGAATCCTTTTCCATTTCTTATTTGAGGCTATAAATAAAGGCATCCAGCTATGTAATTGCCAAGTTGAGTTGAATATAAATCTCAGTTTGGAGGAAATCCAGGTCATGGTCTTCTTGGGAGGGCCACGGCAGAATTTGAGAGTTATTTTCTTCAAGTGTTTTTCAAACTATAGCAGTGCTTCAACATAAACAGCAGCCACCTTCCTCAATCAAGTACACCCCCCCCCCTCCCTTCCCCATTCCATTCCTCCTTCCCCCGTCCCTAGCTCATGGCAACCTTCCCCCACCCCTCCCCTTCCAACACGAACACCCCAGCCCCCTCCCCAACCCTGGGACACCCATAGAAACCCTTCCCCTCAAACCCTAGTTCACCCCAAACCCCATACCTCCAGAGCAGCCCTTTCCATTTCTCTCTTCTTCATCTTTTTTCCTTCATTGACCTACTGCAGCCTAGGGAACCAAGAAAAGAAAGAGACCAAGATCCTTCATAAATCAAGAAGGCATCAGGAAAATCCAGATCCATTAAGAACCTTAGGTAGCCACCCATTCTCACCCCAATTTCACCCTTAAACCCTTCCTAGAACTAAACGCAAGCTTCCTAGGTGTCTTCCCCTTTGCCGCAAGACCCTAGCCCCAATTCCCCCCCCCCAACTACAAGCTTTACCCTATCCCTGTTCCATTCTCAATCTTAATTTTATCCCATACTTGAATTATTATTTTCTCAAATTAACCCAATCCATCTAGATTATTGGCGAGCCCTAATTTCCCCCAAATTCAATCCCAAAACCCTTACTCTTACAACCCACACCCCATCTTTGGTATTATTAAAACCCTAATTTTTCTCAATCCCATTTCACACAATCCACAAACTACTATTGTTGGTTATTTGATTGCTGGTTCATAAGGAGAGGATCCTAAAGTGACCTAATTTTAGGGTTTTATCTACAATCTCAAAACCCTAGAATTTTGGATTACATCACTGGGCAAGGTCAGCTAGTGCTGGTCACTCGACCACAGGTATTGTACGCTTGCTGGAAGAGATATTGATACATGATTAAGTAAGAAACAAAATTTAATTGCCAAGTCGAGTGCTGTAAGTGGAATACCGATAAATGGCTGAGACTACCCCAAAGTTAATGTCGCTTATGACTCCCCTTCTTGAAATGGGTTGACCAGCAAGCAGCCATAGACATTGTTAGCAATCCTATCTATCATGAACACGGCAAGCACACTGAAGTGGACTGTCATTCAGTTTGAAATGCCATTATAGAAAAGTTTGTTGAGACTCCATGTGTTTCATCTTTGGATCAGCTAGCAGATACGTTGACCAAGTCTTGAGTTGCTCCTACAATCTGCACCTGTTAAAATAAGCTGATGACGGCTGAGCTGTACGCTTCAGCTTGAGGGGGAGAGTTGAAGACTACGTGTATTTTAGTCTCTTAAGTAGGGTACTTCATTTTTTCTGCCATCCTTTTTTTTTCTTTTTTCTTTTTTAATCTAATTTTGTAATTTGCGATGGGCTAAGGTTTTGGGAGCAACAATATGAACTCCAAGCACCATTCATATCTAATTAAGAAAATTTCAGCTTATAAGGAGACAGCTTGCAACAGAGTTACTCAATTCTAGTGCAAGCTGCTATCCCCCAAGTAACCTTGGGGTAGTCAGTCTTAAATCTTCTTTTCCTTTTCTCTTCTTTACTCATTCTCCATGTTTGGTCTTGTAATTCTGGTTTGGCTACTCTCTGTTTGGTTTGCATGAGAATCAAGTTAAATGGTTTATTTGTCAAGGTGAACAAGTAGTTAAAAGTTTATGCTGATCTAATGATCAGATTTGAAGTATGGGGTAGGCTAAAATAGGGCCAAATTTAGTAACCAGCCAAAAATAACAAGAAACCAGGATAACAAGTCAATCTCAACATATAAATAAGGAAGCAGACTAGGAATGCATTCGCAAATAGTTAAAAAAAAAAAAAAAAAAAAAAAAAAAAAAATAAAAGGCACAAGAAGGCTGCCAAACAAAGCGTTCAATTTGATGGGAGTAGTAATTTACTAACCAGCACTAGAACCTGATCTGAAACTATCAGAAGTTTGCAGAATAACTTCAACTGACAAAACAGAGACTGGAAAACATGGGGTCAAGGATGGAGAATGAGAAAACTGACCTATTAACATGGAGAAAGGTTAAATGTGACATCCCTCCAAGGGCTTCATTTGTTAGATAGTTTCAGATTCAAAAAAGTCTATCTCATAGGTCTGGTCAATTTATTTCATCATCATCCTTGCTTTTATTCAGAATTTTCATGTCCCCCCCTTTTTGTAGTACTAGTCAGGCCATCCAGTGACTTCGTTTGTCCCTTTGAACGTAAATCGAGAGTTAAACCTCTTCATTTAGGTTAGGTGCCCATTACACGACCTATGCCACAGAATTTAAATCCATTCCCTTAGAGGTTTGAGAGAAGATTGTTTAGTCTGAAATGGTTTGTTTGTATAAGACCCACTTCTCGATTTTTTGAGTTCTCCTAGACAGTGATTGCTGGGTATTAATACTGGGATCAGTTAAACTTAATAGGAAGGAAATCCTTGTTTGTGTGTAGAAACTTGAGTAAAGATAGAATCTTGATCATGAACTTGGATCTTGAATTATGTGAACCAGAGTTTACCCCCAGGCTGAATCCCTGGCCACTCCAAAGTGGCACATCTAGGGCTGGCCCATTCCAACCCAAATTACTTTCTGATTTTAATTTTTAGATTTTCTTCTTAATTTTCAGAAGAGTGTTGGTTAGTTAGAAGTCTAGTTTGAGTTAAAGATAAGTTCTTGAGTCCCTAGGAGTCTTCTTTAGAGAAAGACCTTTAAAAGCCTTTTTATTTGGACGATTGAGATTAATTGTAAGGGGATCCTAATCTATTAAAGAAACCCACTTAGGATGTATTCCTTTAGTTGGATTCCTTTAGTAGGTTATAAATAAGCCTATTCTTTCTTTGTATTTTCTCAAGTCTGGATTAATAAACTTATTGAAGAATTGCAGCCAAGAAGGTGTGGCAGGGTCCTTTTGAGGAGGACTTGCAGTCTAGAGATCTCTTATCTTCATCAGTTAAGTTCTCCGATTCCAGCAAGTCCAGCAATCTTCCTCCTCTTAATTCAGCACTCAAGTAAGTACCGGCAGCCTTCCCACCCTCTTTCCCTCATTCACAGCAACCCAGTCTCCCTCACCTCCCAAACCCATCAGTAGACATCCCCTACCCCTCCCCTTGCTGCTGCACCACCGGCAGCACCTCCCCAGGTCCCCACGACACCCTAAACCCGCCACTACCCCCTATGACACTGCCCAGCCCCTCCCCCACCTCTCCCCCCACCCTGCTGTTCTCGTCTTTCCCTCTTTCTTGCTTCCCCCCTTTTTTTGGGGGGAAAAAAAAAAAAAAAAAAAAAAAAAAAAAAAAAAAAAAAAAAAAAAAAAAAAAAATCGCAAACCCCCTCTCTTCCCCTCAACCAAACCCAACCACCCCCAAACCCCCCCCCCCCACCTTCCCACCATATTTAACAATATTATCCATCCCATTCAGATTTGATAGTTGTTTTGCTGGTTCAAAAGAAGATTATCCTAGGCAAACCATCCAAGGAACCCTAACCCTAAAATTGGGTTTCCATGATTGAATCTTGACAAAACATCGAGGAAAATCTTCAACCAAATTGAAGAGGAGCTCTGATTCCATCTTCTCAGGCTTCCCACTGTCAAGGAGTTAATCACATACACATATTAATCCCACAAATCAAACCTCAGCGAGGTTAGATGAGGCTCTAGACTTAGTCTCCGATGGAGAACAAAGGCGATGGCAGAAGCTTGCACAGCAATTTCATCAAATGTGGCTTGATACTTACTCCTATTACAACCTATGTAAAGGACTCAAACAATAGACTCCCATACTAAAAAAGAAAAGCCTAAGCCAATCCTTAATCTAATAGTTAATTAACCAAGAAGACTCAAACAAAGTCTTAATCCACCCCCACCAAGCACTTACAACAGAACTATTTAAAAAAGAATATTCCCTAGCTAAAAAGGGAATATCCTAAAACAACTTAAATTTAACAAGTGGTTCAAACCGGCAAAACCAGCTCAATTTAAATCACTGAAATAAATTAAGTTTTGGGATGGAACAAGTAGTAGTTCAAGCCAGCAAAACTGGCTCGATTTAGATCATTAAATAAATTAAGTTTAGGGAAATAAAACTATTAATCCCACATAGTTAAACCCATTGAAGTGGCCAAATACATGTACGTAACCCAGTCCTAGACTTGTTCCTAAGAAAAGAAGCCCAATTTGGTGATGGATCTGCATCAGCTTGGTTTTTCTTTTGTTTTAGTACCAATGAAGCCAATTAACTATACTGTCAATAATGTGAAACACAAGGACCCCCCCTGGCCGAAAGCTCAAGTGGGGCCCCCAAGATGGCTCCAAGAAGCCACTATAAGCTGGTCGAACCTCTTTGGAGGGGTATTTTAAGCATTTTAGCCCTCAATATATGTCTGAAATTGCGACCGGTAGGCAAGATCTACGAAGTTCTATCAGCAATCCGGTTTTATGTAGGTGGGCTGGCCACAGTAAAGGCTTCCAGCCAAAGGATTGTAAGGCGCGGGAGCTAAAACTAGGCGCACCTTACATCTTATCCTATATAAAGAATAATAACGGGGCTAACGCTCTAGTGGGGCCCTTGATTCTTGGCTGAGCCCTATCTTGCTTTTAAAATTTTCGAGAAACTTTTGTTGAGTCCAATTTGGTTTGCAGTTGCTTTGCTTGAGTCCCAAGTTAAGTGTCTATAAAATATTCCAATCTAAGGATTGTAATCTCGTAGTAATTTGATTCCTCTTTAAAGTTGTTGAGATAAGATAAGATTCCTTATCTTATTTGTTAGGAGTTTTGGATAAGAGTCCAGTCCAATACGTAATGGGACCCTATCGGTAAGGAGATCCCAATTGGAGTCAGAATCTGTTATTTTAGCCTCCTACAAATAGCCTTTTCATGCATTTTTATTTTGAGTTTTGGATGAATTAATGAATTGATTGTTTGAGGATCGGAGTCTCCCATGTGGGTAAGCCCTGGTTGAGTAAAAAGCTTTCAAGTTCTTCTTTAACTTTTTCAATTCACAGCTCTCAAAAGATCATCAAGCATCCAAGCAAGGAAAGCAAGCATACAATCTGCAGAAGTCAGCCCAAGACATTCCAGGTATTTCCAGCCTTTCCCCTTCCCCTTGCAGCCGTCCCCTGTTTCTGCGCAAAACCAGAAACCCCTCCCCTGCTATTGCAAACCACCTAAGAGCCCTGTGCTACCCTATGCAGACCCCTAATCCCCTTCCCCGCTGACCTACAACCCTTCTAGGATCATCCCACATCCTGCCCCTGCCCTACAACCCTCCCATTCCCCTCTCAACCCTCTCGGTCTCTCTCCCTCAGTCTCTTTTCTTGCAGCAGGGGGGGGGAAACAAAAGCAAGAAGGAATATCAGGATTCTTTCAAGAATTGCCGCAAGTCTCAACCCATCCCTCCCTTTACCCTAAGATTCCCTACCCCACCCCCCTTACCCAAAATACTCCCATCCCAATTGAATACTTAATTTCCCTCTCTTTTCCCTTCCTAGAATTTTCTTGACATCTCGAACCCTTCCCTAGTAATATTTTAGTTACCCTACTACCTAGTAAAGGATCACATCCCCTTCCCTAATCTTCCCTTTCATCCAAACCCTGCCCATATAATTTTAGGTTGATCCTTTTCAACCCATTATAGTCTTAAACTCACCCTTAGTTCCTTAGATCTTTCCACTAAATTGCTGGAATTTCCTGGGAAAAAAAAGTGAAGGGAAACTACCTGATTACCCTTTAGCCCCAGACCTGGTTTCCATCAGTCAAGCTTCACATAGGGAACACTGTTGATTGACTTACAACCAGATTCTGTAGACCAGCTCAGTGGAGCTGAATGGCTTGCTCGATTAGACAATCCATGGGGCTGGGACATGCAAACCTGATTACTCTCTAGTTTTAAATGGTTGTGTGTGTTAGAATGCTAAAATATATGAGCTAGTAGCACAAGGGAAACACGATGAACTCAATGCCAATATTCTACATCACTTTGAACAGGTTAGGATCCATTTTATAGCTCAAGAGTTCAGTTGATAATGCATTCATCTTGGACGGTCCAATCCTAGCCAGGTCAGTACATCTAGTTTGATTCAAATTTCTTGTGTCTTGCTGAATTCTCCAATTGGCTATGTTGTTAAACTGATGATAATTGGAAATTGAGGGCCCCATATCTTCAGATCCATTGAGGAATTACAAAAGCAGAAAAACAATTCTTTTTATTGACTCGGTCAAAGTCCAGCTATTTTGTCTGTTAATCCAAACAAACAGAACTCTTGAATTGCGGCAGGAAAAAGTTGAGAGAAAAAAGGCGTGTAAGTTTTAAAAGAAAATAACAAAAAAGGCAGCACTGCTCAAACTATGGTACATCCCATTGTTTTCTTTTCTTTTTTTTTTTTGTTTTTTTTTGGTTTTGGGTAACAGGTACATCCCATTGTTTGTGATTCTGACCAACGAGACCCATCGAAGTAGGTTTGTTACCATTGCAAATATCACATTCTTTTCTTCTTTTATTTATTTATTTTTTTTATTTTATATATTTATTTTTTGCTTTTTCCTTTTCAACTGTGTGTGAAATAAACTGAAAGAACAAACTGGTGGTCCAAAGGCAGAACTGGGCCATGTATTTCTATGACCAGCTTATAATAAAACCAAAGCCAAACAGCAGATCACACGTGACTTACCAGCAATCTATCAATAAGGTCCTTAGCCTCTTCAGAGAAATATTCTGGGAATCTAATATCCCTGGCTATGATTCTTTGGAAAATGAGCCATTCACTTGAATCTTTGAATGGAGAAGCTCCTGAAAGCATCTGATAAATGGTGCATCCGAGCGCCCAAAGATCATTTCTGTTATTGACATGTCATTAAATAAAGGGCATGTAACCACTTTTCAGAATTGAGAAGAAAAAAAATTCATACATTCAGTTTCTAAGTTTAAAATTCCAATATGCCTTGCATGTCTCTACAATGTCTCTTACCCAAATGTTGCAGGGGAAGAATTAAGGACTTCAGGTGGGACATATGCAGCGGTTCCCACAAAGGTACAAGCCTTATCATCTGGATACATAAAAATATATAAATATCAACAATTAATTAAACATTTCGATTTAAAAAGAACCCTTGGGATAATATGATAACCTCACCTGTGGAAGCATTCGGAAGGACAGTAATTTGGCTGTCTTGCATGGGCTTTACACTACCAAAATCAGCAATTTTAATGTGCCCATCTCCAGTAAACAGCAAGTTCTCTGGCTGTCATCAGAATAACTCTTAGCTCGCTCAACATGCCATGAAACAGAACCAGTAACTGACAGTACCTTAATATCTCGATGGATCAATCCAACACCATGTATGTACTCAAGAGCATCAATAACTTCTGCTGCATAGAAGCGAGCTTCATCCTCTGACAGACGACCTTTCTGCATCCATTGGAAATTAACCAGATGCCACAAAAAAGTCTAACATGGCAGGCACAAATAGTGGAAGAACCTATGCGCCAGAGTATATCTTACTTACCCTAGTTATCTGGTCAAAAAGTTCTCCACCTTCACAAGACTCAAGAGCCATATCTTCAAAGAACAAAAGGAACCATATCAGATTGTAAACAAAAGTAAGCAAGCATCACAAGGTGCAGGTATTGCAAAGTTAAGCTTATCTCTGTTTGAAACAAAGGCAACCAGACATAAATCGAGCTAGGGAAAAAATAAAATGCTTATTTGGACCAAAAGCAGAAGTACCTACACAGAGAAAAGGGATCCTGAAATGTAAAGAATAGCCGGATAATGCCAGGATGGTCTAACTGATCAAGAACAATGCGTTCCAGCTTCACATATGATGTCTTATTTTCCTTTGTAATGAATTTTTTGTCCATAATCTTCAGAGCATAGACAACTCCTGTGTCCTTCTTCTTTGCCCTCACAACCTGATTACAGAATTATTGCACATATATCTATTAAAATAGAAATAACAATGACTGGTGCATATAAAAAAAACTGGGATCACAGTAAATGGACATAGATAGTCTGAATTACATACAATATACTTTTGGGAAAGGGAGATGACAATTCCAAGTCAACGTAGTAGAAAAAGAAAGAATTAAGCTTTGCAGAGTGATGGCTGTTAGGACCCCTTTTTTCTTAATCTGCAGACTTTAATTTCAGTAGAACAACAACAGCAATGCTACACTTTGAATCATTCCATTGAAATCTGATTGTCATTAACAAAGCTTACATTAACATGAAATTGTAAAACTGCTGCTCCCTACTCAAAACAGAACATTACAAGAAAACAACTCTGGAAATTCTACCCAAGAGACCCTGCTCTCCCCAGCAAGCTCAGCTTGCTTTCCACTACATTCTTTCTTCCTCCCCCCTCACACTTTCCACATTCCCTTTCTTATGTACCCACAATCCTAACAAACTCCCACACTCTCTCCAATCATTCCCTGCCACATGGTGTATGCCTCTGTCTCAGCGTGGTTGTGGATGCATCCCAATACTAATCTGCCACTTGTCATTTCCTGGTTGGATTGGCTTTGATATTTGCAGGTGATGATTCGATGCTTCCCCTCCTATCCCTCCATTTGTATACTCGAGTTACCAGGGGCTTATCAATGGCCACTCCGGAGTAGAGGACTACAATAGATATGAAGAACTTCACAACCACATAATCCTAGTAAGGGGTCATGACATCCATATAATTGAAGAAATAGAAAATGCAGAAAGGCGGATAGAAATTCATAAGTTGGCATTTGAAGTAATTCCTCCAGAAAGAATGTCAACTCCAACCTTTGAAGTTGGCCGAGGGCAAGAAACGGAAGGATCACTTTGGACAAATGACAAGGGCTTAAAACATTTCTTGTACAGAAGGCACAGCAAGGACCCTATTGAATAAATTGTGATTTTAGTATTTTATTTCCTGATGCTTTTGAAGAAGCAACTTCACAGAAGAATGGCTCTCACAATAAGAGAGTATTCGTGCAGTCTTCACTTCCTTAACAGTTAGATATGCACAGGTTTCAAGAACTTCAACAGACAGACCATATGTCACATTTTTCGTTAGCCATGTCTAAACTTCACTGAATGTTAAGCTTAAGATTAATTTATTCCAAAACCAAATCGCAAGTATGTCAAAAATTTAACTTCCACAGGAAACGATGTAGCACATGTTCTAGAAGGCAAGCCTAAGAACAATCTATTCTGTTTCTTACAAACTCAAAAGGCATAAGTAATTCAACTTTAACCATACATACATCAAGTTTTTCTTACGCAAGACATTAGTAATAGCATGGTCATAAGCATCACTGCCAATGTTCAACATCTCTACATTCATCTACATCGCAAGAATGACATCCCAAAATTTTAACAAAAATGACTGTTTAACTCTGTGACCCAGCTGAAACTAACAGAACCTTAGAAATTCTCTCTAAACCTAGAAGAATCAAATGTCTTAAAACTAAAGGAAGGCTGAATAGCAAAGCAACAAGAAGGATTAAGTACCCATTATTGATCAATCTAAAATGCATTTGGATTTCCCTTGTCTGGATTCTAGAAGCAGCCAATGAAAATAAATAACCAACATCCTAGTTCCTTTAGCTTACATCAATTAAAAGACACTAATGAAATCCAATTGCATTTCCCTTGTCTGGATTCTAGAAGCAGCCAATGAAAATAAATAACCAACATCCTAGTTCCTTTAGCTTACATATACTAATGAAATCCAATTGCTCTCAGATTAGCAAAGATCAGGGCAGCAGTCAGGGGTTCAGAAAAAAGAGAAAAAGCTGTGTTACCTAACCTAGCCTTAGTCATTTGGTTGCAGCATATCAGCCATCTCCATGAGTAGCTCACGAGACAGGACTACAGGCATCTATATCTCATCTAGGTTCTCAAATGATATGTTATCGTCCTATACAAGCAATGGACTAACTTGCTATTCAAATTCAAAAAACTTGCTGCTTTTGCTGCTACACTAGGAGAGAAAGCTTTGTGAGCTCCGAAATGAATGCCTCCCTTCTCCATATCATAAGGGATAGCTCAAAGCCCGATGATTGGTTAAACAGGAACAAAAAGAAACAGAAAAGTATTGGGGGAAGGGTAGTCTAGGATTACAAGAAACCAGGAGTTGTATCATGGAGCTCTTCTACCCCATGGTTGTCTTCCTTCACGAAAACCCTTTCTTTTAGGAGTCCAAGGACTCGTTATGCAAGGTAGCAAATATGTTATGAAGCTTATTTTTAAGGGTCTGTGCTCACCATTCGGGTTGAATAAAGTACAGGGAAACGACAAAACCAAACTGGATTTGTTTTACTTAAACGTGGACTCTTAAGAAATACCTAGTGTGATTGCTTAGATCATAGGGAACGCGGAAGTATTGCCCAAACACTAATCATTCAAAAATACAGAACCCTCAGTTGTGGATCTTTCTCCTCCACCGCCGCACGGAATGGATTTCCCATAGACCCGTAGTTGCAGGACCCGGTGATGGGGATTGTCACCAAAATCCATAAATTATCGAAACAGAAGAAGAAAAAGATTTTTCATTTTCCCCACCGTGTTCCCTTGGTACTCGAGAGAAAAGTAATACCCAACACAATCTTTGCATTACCAAAGCAAAACCCACAAAATCAAATCTAGTAATTTAGCTTTAAAAAATCGAGTGTATGAGGAACAAAACCTTGGAATAGGAACCGACGCCATAAATCTTGCCCAATTCAAAGTCTTGGATGCTGAAATGCTCCTGAGGAGCCCTGAAAGCGAAGCTCTTAGATCGCTGCACCGAAGAGCTAGAGTTCTGAAGACGAAGCTTAGAATCAAAATCTTGCTCCATTGTGGTCTCTACAGTTGCTCTGCCACCTTCTCCACCAACCAACGCCAACATCTCACCCCACCTTATCTACCAGTATATTTATCCTCTCTCTTCTCTTAAATTAATCTCTCCCTCTAGAAATAAGAAAAGGGAAGGAGATGAGAAGAAGAGAAGCAGCTCTTCTTTTGGGAAGTTTGCAAGGAGTGAGGGAGAAGGGCTGCTTCCTCTGTGTCACGGCCTCCAACAAGGGGAAGACGGTCAACGGGAACAACACAATAACCCATCAGATTCCTTTCCTTGCCACACTGATAAAGCGATAAAAAGGCTTTTGTTCCATCTGCCACTTCTCAGCCTTATTTTTTCACATCCAAAATGGAAAACCCAGTATTTTTGTTTTGATTTTGAACAGTTGCCACCCAAAAAAGTTTAGAAAACAACTTGGGTTGAGGAGAAGAAGAAGAAACAGTAACCAAGAACCACCAAATGGGTTGATGATACAAAGAATTAAAACAAAAAACATAAGCAAAACAATTTCCCACCCTCTCTAAAAACTGCTTTTGAGATTATTCTTTTTAGGCCCCTTTTTTAAGCTAATTAATTTTCTAATAAATTGCTGTGATGCTTGTCCAAATGCATGGATGGACAAAGGGATGTGATGTATGAGTATGGAACTATGGGCATTGGGAGGAGGCACATGGAAATGATGATGGAAGTCATTTTCTCAACCCTAAAAGTTTGGTTTGCTGCTCATGATTGGATGACAATCTCTCTCTCTCTCCAGCTATAGGGATGGGGATAGCCCAAACTTGATTGTTCAAACTTTCTAATATTAGGGAGTGGAGCCCCAATTTAGCCGGCAAGGATCCTTTAAGATGTTGGCCATTTCTGTGTATCAAGTATAGTTTATGTATTGTTATTAATTAATGAAAGAAAAAAGTAACTTCCATTTGAATTAAGAAGTTAGTCCTGTTCCATTAGCAGCCATTCAGCATCTCTATGGATAAAGTATTAGTTTTTCAATCTCAAGGGTTGGCTTACCTAGCAAAAGAATAACAATTTATAGTATCAAAAGTTTGAATATTTTTTTGAAATTTAATTGAGATGCAGATAAGTTGGCGTAATTGAGGTATACCTTAGCTAAGGGTGTCAATTCATATGGTACCAACTTTGAATATCGAAAACAAAACAGTCCTGTATTGAATTTATACGGTACAGTATGGTTTCATTATTTGCAAAAATGGTTCGATATTAAATCCATGCGAAGAAATGGTTTAAACACGATATCTAGTGCGGTACAATTTTGGTACGAACAAACCCATGCCACTTTTTTTATTAGTTTATTAAGATCTTAATGAAATTGCGATCAAACAATCAATAGAATCTGATATTGTTGGTTATATTCTATATATCTATATACGAAATAGAAGGGAGAAACATCCTTACCTGGATTTGCTTTTCCCAGTTATAAAATATCTACAACGGAAGTAATTTGGATCCATGTCCTCGTTCCTCCACAATCCCATCATCGGTTTGATTCCACAATCTCTAGGAAAGGGAATAAATTCCACAACTCAAATGCCGTGTGGAAGGATGGTATAGAGATCAAAAGCAAAGGGAAGAAAAATCCTCTAAAAAAATCTCCTTCCTATGTTTTCTTGGAGAGAGGGAGAGAGAGAGAGAGAGAGTGAGAGAGCCATCTTTTTCTGGAAATCGCATGTAATGCAATCAAACTCACTTATGCGGTGGTTACCAAAATATATAACCCTATATTTTGTAACCACCTTAAAAGTGATTTTCCAGTTTTGTCCTTCGGCATATAATTATATTAATAATTAATAAACCCTAACATCTCCCACTTGCACAAGGGCAAGTGTTAATATCTCTATCAAAGTGTGTCATTTATATCCCAGATATACATATTCAATCTCTCTATCATAGTGTGTTCTAGACACACATGTATATCCCAGATATACATATTATTTCTCTGCTATGTATCCCAGATACATAGACCACTTTTGTCCCAGATACTAACACCCACAAGTCATACTGGCAAATGGGTTGTGTGACCAGTGATATACCTACACGCATGAGCCCCAAACTAGAAACCTTCCCAGAAGGCAAGAATGGCATATCACTCAAAGAAACACATCAAATAAGCATTAGTACACCACAGTGTCCTAGGTTTATTCAAACTCACCAAACTAAAGGTATCTCGATCCCTATGAGAGATCACCTTCTTGTCCTTAAAATGTTCACTACTTTAACACATACAGTTGGCGCCAACAAACACTTTTAGAGTGCAGTTGAATCAAACATTTCCTTTCGCCCCAAACCATCATTACACTCAGGATTGACTCTTTTCCCGATAATGCCCATTTAGGTCGAATCAATCATGACCATAGGTAACACCCCAAAGTAGCCACATCAACCCTTCGTTTCATGATATCGTTGAAAGTCACTAAGAACACTAATGGACCATAAGGTCCAAGACTCACACAATGAAAGGAGTAGGGATCCATCCTCTCATTTCCAATGATTGCTAAGCACACATAGTATGATATATGTGCTATGGTGGAGCATTCTATATACAATAAAACGTATGTCCCTCTCAACACCATACAGGTCTTAGTCTAGACGCAACCTGTGAAACACGGGCCTAACCGTAACCCGAAAACTCTGTTGTTTGTAGGTCCGAAGACCCGAAGTAGAAGTGGAAGTCAACTATGGGTCATATCAATGGAAGACATGGTGTTCGACTCCAAACCCATGGAGATTGATGATGATGCCCCATACTTAGAGATCTTGATGGAATTGGAAAAGAGACTACACCTAGATGAAGAGAAGCATGGTTGATGATCTTAGAGCTTGGTTGGAGATGATTTGAAGGCCTTCCTCCATGCTAGGTGAGTTGTAGGATGTGTTGTGAGAAGCCCATTTGATTTTGATAAAAGTTGGACCTTCAATTCCTTGTTTCAGGCTTTGTTGACAGCTTAGGTCGACTGCCTGGGTCAACTGGGCCAATCGACCCACAAAGACAGATAATGTGCAAGATCTTCTGTTTAAGTTTATGATGCTCTATATAATAGAACTTCGTGTTTCATAGCCTCCTTTGTTTCTAAAACCCCTAGAGAACGTGGAGAACTCCTCTCAAAGCCTCTCCTTGGTGTTGGTGAAGAACTCTTACAAATTCTCAAGTTTCCTCTCTTGTTCCTTCAATCAAAGGTTAGTAATATCTCTTACTTGGTATTGATCTACTCTTACTATGATCTATTCTCTGTATTGAGATTATGAAGAAGATGTTACATCCTTACAATCATCTCTTCTACAATCTCCATTCATTCTTATATGATATGATCTTCATATTGATCTTAACCATGATCCTTGTGATTTCTTCATGAAACTATGATCATACTCTTGATTTGATTTCTCTAGCATTATAGATACATCTTTATGATTATTCATATCCTTGATTAACTGTGTTAATCTACTAGAATGAGATCTCATCATCTCTCGTTCTCCTCTTGAGTTCATAGCTTGTTTTCATTGAAAACTATGATTTCATCAAATTAGAAAGTTATGATTCTAAATTAGTATGTATTGGTTTAATCGTTGTCTGGTGTCTAATCTATGCTAGTTAGTCTTAGATTACTGTTTTAGAGTTTCCCTCCAAGTTTCGTAGCGTTTGGAGTCTTGTCGAATAGGTTTCGGATAAAAAATCAGATTTTGGATGTGTATAGTTCATTGGGTTGCTGCGTGGGTTGACTGGACCAATCGACATAGCCAGTCTTCCCAGCATGACAGCAAGGGATTTCTTCGTTCATCTTGATCCGTTTGATGTCTATTCTTTTAGAATTGCTTCCTAATGATTCTTTAATGCTTGTTTAGGGTTTGTTTGCTAACTTTGGATTCATTCTCTTGTTCGTCCGAAACATCTTCGTATCTATTTAAGGTAAGGACAGTTGTTTCCATAATAACATAGATTGTGTGAATCTTAGTTTCTAAATTGGGAAACACACAGATTGCTACTGATATTGTAGTTTCTAATTATGATATGATTGTTGTAAGTAGAGTAGGATCTTACTTTTATATTTCCTTTATGTACTTGATCATGTATGGACTCTTACTCATATATGTTGCATATTCAATTGATCTTGTCTTTATGTATTCTTTCATATGATGAGATTTTAGTTGTGTACGTTATAACTGAATTGGGATTGTGATTGATTAGGTATGATTTGGGATTGGGGAATGTCCTTTTGACATTTCTGTCCGTGGACATCAGTGGGAATAGTATGGGATATTTCCGATGGTGCCTTTTGATGCTTTCTCGGATTATTGGTTGTCATACATAGGACTTGTCTAACAGTGTTTAGCTAGGATGTCCCTGTTGTATCAGACCCGATTCGGAAGGGTATTGAAACTGAGTAACCTGTGATAGCAATGGGGATTTATGGGCGCTCAAGACCGGTGAGTTATATCCATGAAAGGACATGAATCATATTGTGGATACTCGTGAGAGGCCATTCATTGGTAAGGTCGCATTTAGTAGACTTGGGCTCATGGGCGCTCAAGACCAATAGCCAACCCATGAGAGGACATGAGAGCTTTCCATCTATTATTTGTGGATGACCAATAGGGTTAATGAGTCCATAGTCCGAGTTGGTTGTAGCCATAGGATACGCTGACTCTAGTGTGAAGGATACCGGAAAGGATCGCTAGGGGCGAGGAATGGACGTATCTGGATCTAAGTTGATATAACCAAGTAGATAACTTGCATTTGGCTAGGCCTTACCTTGACATGCACCAATACTTAGACCAATGGTGATGTGAGAGAGCGGTGACCTAAACCCAGCCATGGAATGTCCTGAGGGATGTAGGACCCAACTACCATCAACAGAGCCCAAGATACCAAGATGGTTGAGGGAGAGTGAATGACCTTCCCAAAGAAGTATGGTGCTATGACTTAACGCATGTATGCCTATAGAGACCAGCATACATAGAGTTAAACTCATACATGCATTGTCTGTCTCATATCATTTTGCATCATGCTATGTTTCTGCTATCATGTTATTTATGTTGTTATGGGATAACTTGCCTTGTTAAGTTCTCTTGAACTCACTCCTTTCGTGCAAATATCTTTTGTTAGATTATTCTACAGGTGTTGATGATTATGTCGGCCAGTACGAGGAAGCGCAAACCAATGAAGCATACTTCACTCAAGGTGCTAGCAGTTACGAAGATTACGGTGATGATCCCTTGTGTGATCATGATGCGTACCAAGATTAACCCTACATTGGAGTGGAAGCGGCTATGCTTAATTTCCGAAGTTTATGTTTATGAAGACATTCTTTATAAAGTACAACAAACTCTAGTTTAGTTAGATTATATCTTACTTTCTTTTGGAATTGGTTGTAATCTTTTTTTGACTTTCGAGCTACATTTTTGCTGTAACCGTGGAGTGATATTCCGCCTCACTCTACTTTTTGATTTATTATATTGGTATCATTTCCGCACTCTGATGTTATTTCGTTATATTACTTTGAACTTCTAAATAATATTGATAACCCTGATTTAGTCTTGTTCTTGATTATATTATTGTGAATGTGGGAGGTTGATTTCCTCGATACTGATTTTTGGGGCTGTGGATCACACACTCGGGTATGCCATATAGGGTACCGGCTGGGTGGATATGACACAACCTCTTGCACCTAACCCGAGTTTCTTTATTGTCTGCACCCTAGCACCACATAAAGTTCTCACACTTGGCTTCTATAGGCAACATGAATAGTGGGAACATTCATGTCGATTCTCTTCACAATAGAGAAACTCATCTTGATTCCAAATCAAGCTTCATCATGATATGAATTGACCTACACAAAGTCATTCATAATCCGTCTCATCTCTGTTCGCCTCCAAAGCGCCAGAGGCAAATGCTCGTGTGTAGGGGTGTCTAATCTTTAAACAATATCGTAATAACGGGCAAACCAGCGTTATAAGCCGAACCGATACTAAATGGGCCAAAACATGGGCTGAGGTGCTAACTGTTCTCGGCTGGCTAGCTAAATCAGTGCGGATCGCAAACAGTTAGTCTTTAACATAAATAAAATTAAAATATTAAATGTAGAAATTAAATTTTTTGAGTATTGTTTAAATGTAATTAATGATCCATGACGACCTTCTAACTTGTAAAGGAACTTAGGAATCAAGTAAGACCTTGACTAAACCCGAGAAGAAAGTCTTAAACAAGTGTATACAACATATTAGGAAAGATACATAGAAGGAAAGATATCAAATCAATCAAAACAGACCAAGAATGAGGTTGTTGTACTCATTGGTTGATTGATTGGTCTTCAGCCTGAGTCGACCAATGAGTCGACCAACAGAGCACGGTGGCCTTCAAGAATCCGAATTTTTAGAAAAAGAAACCGAATTTGGTGGTTCAAAAGGGTACCAAATAAGAGGGAAACTACAATGGCAGCATCCTAGTATATAGAGAACATCAAACCACCAACCAAAACAAGTTTCCAAGTCACAACTCAGGAACCAAAAAGTTAACCTAATTAGGTTAAATCATGGATCATGAAGAAAAAATAGTATGATCAAGGATAAAGAATTAGAGGATGATAGGCTATAATTCTTGTAAGGAAAACACATTAATTGGCTATTAACAGGGACAGTAACATATATCCAAGAAGTTAGGGTTTCACCCTTTTTGGCTCTCATGAAAGGTTAAGATCTCAAGATGAAAGGGAAGTAAATTGTTGGCCAATAACAACAAGAAAAACCATAGAAAGATCAAATTTAGATTAGCATAAATATTACACATGAGGTTTCCCTCACATGGGAGGTTACCAAAAGGTTTCCAGAAAGATCATACAAGGGTTAGGGTTACAAGAATTTAATTGGCTAGGGTTTCAAGAGTTCAACTGGTTAGGGTTAAGATCATGACGATGATCATAGATCTTAAAGAATCGAATGAGATCATGGAATAGATGGTTGCAAGAATGCAGCATCATCTTCCTGATCTCAACCAAGAACAGATCAAAGAAAAGAAAATCAGAGATGGGAAGAAAAATAGAACATAAACATATTTTTGTTGCAGGAGGAAGGAGATCACTTGAGTTCTTGCGAGATATCAACCACGGATGCAAGGGAATTGATTAGAATGGAGTTCTAACTCGTTCCAGAGGCTTAGGAGGCAGATGAGGCTGAGTGTAAAACCCAGCCCTAACCTTGACCCGGAAACCTTGTTATTTGTAGGTCCGATGACCCGAAGTAAAGTAAGAAGTCAGCTTTGGGCCATCCCAGAGAGGACTTGGTGTCGGCTTTGAATCCATGAAAGTTGATGATGAGGTTCTATTTATGGAAACTGAATCCTGATGAAGATCTAATTAGTTGATGGACTTGGAGTGCTCTCTATCTTGGTTTGAAGGCATTTCTACCTATTAGGTAAGTCACTTGACTTGTGTGCAAAACCCCTTTAGGATTGGATTTGATCTGGACCTTCAATTCCCTGTTTTGGTCTTGCTGTCAGCATTGGTCGACTGATTGGTCGACTGGGCCAGTCGACCAATCCACTCGACCAATGAGTGTTGTCTTTGGCAATTAGGTTGTTCTTGCTCTATTTAAGTCCAATCTCGAGTCCACTTCGTATTTGCTGCCTCCAAACCCTCTCGGAACGAACCAAAGACCTCTCGCAAGTCATCTCTCTTGCATCCTTGGTGTTTTCTTGACGGATCTTCGTCGAAACTCTTCTTTTTGCATCAAAAGGTATGTCTACTCTCTCTTCTTCTCCTCCATCTTTGTTTTTCTTTCCTTTTTGAGTTGAGACAGTAGAAGAGATGCTGCATTCTCTCGTTGCAAACATCTCCGAACATGTTCTCATGATCATCCTAAGGATTTGAGGCTAGAACAATGATCTTAACCATGATCATTGCAAGCTTTTGAAGGAATCATGATCAAACCATGATTTAATCTCTGTTAAACTTCTAATCTGAATTCCGATCTCTTTGGATCTTCTATGTTGATCATGTTAGTAGTTAATTACTACCGTGTTTTCTTTCCATGATCCATAATCTATAGATTTCTAGTTGTTCTCTTCTACCATACTATGTGTTCTTCATGATGCATGATAGTTACATATATGGTAGGTTTTATTTCCTTATTTAGATTTATGCTTCTAAGCCTTATTCCATGAAGATCTATGTATGTTTTCATGTTTTCATTACCAAAAGCAATGATCCATCCTCCTATTGTTCTTGTCTTTGTTTTCTATTTCAAATTCATCAAGATCCATGGTTGAGTTAATTATGGTAACTTTTTGTTTCCTAATTTGGATCTTGATATCTTGATTTGATTGGTGTTTTGAGGTCCCCTATTTGTTAGAATACTACTGATGTAGTCTACCCCTTGATTAGTACCCTTTTGAACCACCAAATTCGGATTTCATATCTTAAAACTACGATTTTATAGGCTTGTTTGCATTTTGGTATTGATTGGTCGATTTGGACCACTCGACCAATCCACTCGACCAATGAGTACAGCAACTCCAGAATTGGTCTGTTTTGGATGTTTTGGTATCTTTTCTGTTAGGGATCTTTCCTAATATGTTGTATACACTTGTTTAGGACCTTCTTCTCAAGTTTGTCAAGATCTTACTTGATTTCTTAGGATTCCTTGCGAGTTATAAAAGGTAAGGATGGTTATTTCCTTAATTACATAGATAGCATGAATCTAGTTTCTATATTTGAATATCATTAATATGTTTCCTAAATTAGATTCTTACAATGATATACTACTGTTGCATAACTTTGATTACAGTAGCATTACTTATTCATAATAAATTGATTCATGTATGATTTACTTACCAATTATATACAAGTGATTGTAATTACTGATTTCTTTCCATATATGAAGTTACCATATATGTGATGATATGAATTGATGCATGTGTATGCTTAAGTATGGTTTGGAAAGGAGAGGTGTCCTTTCGACACTTCGTCCTTGGACTACTACGGGAATATTATGGGATGTTTCCGGAGATGCCCTCTGGACACCTTCCTAAACCGTTGGATGACATATCTAGGATTGTCTAGTAGTGTTTGGCTAGGATGTCCTGTTATGTCGGACCCTAATCGGAGGGGTATTGAGACCGAATGACCCGTGGTAGCAATGGGGATTCATGGGCGCTCAAGACCGGTAACCAACCCGTGAGAGGACAGGAATCACATTGTGGGGGCCATTTATTGGTAGGGTTGCATATGGTTAGACTTGGGCTCACGGGCGCTTAAGACCGGTAACCAACCCGTGAGAGGACGTGAGAGCTTCCCGTTTACCATATGTGGATGATCAATAGGGTTGATGAGTCCGTAGTCCGAGTTGGTCGGTGCCATAGGATACGCTGACTCTAGTGTGAAGGATACCGGAAAGGATCGTCAGGGACGAGGAATGGAAGTATCCGGATCCGACTTGATGTAACTAAGTAGAAGACTTGCATTTGGCTAGGTTTTACCACGACATGCGCCAAGACTTATACCAAATGGTTGTGAGAGAGTGTGTTGACTTAACCCCCCTGCCAAGGTTTGTCCTGAGGGATGAAGGACCCATTACCAAACGGCTGCTCAAGACCGGTGAAATGATCCGTGAGAGAATCCAAGATATCTTAAATGGTTGAGGATGTGAGTGGACTTTCCTAAAGAAGTACGGTGCTATGACTTAAAGCATGTCTGCCAATAGAGACCAGCATACATAGAGTTAGATTCATTCATTCATTGTTTGTCTCATATCATATTGCATTCATGATTGTTCGGAATCCTGCCATTTATGTTATTATGGATTTTTAATCGCTCCTTACCGAGTTTCTTTGAAACTCATTCCTTTATTGTACAATGTTGTTAGACTATCCTGCTGTGTCTTGAGTACTATGACGGTCCCTATGAAGAAGCGCAAGGCGAAGAGGCATATCTCCAGGAAGGTGATTGCGGTTACCACAATTACTCTGAAGATCCCGCGAGTGGTTATGCTCCGTACGATGCTTAGTCCGACCATTGAGTGGAAGCGTCCTTGTGCTATTTATGAGATTTACACTTACAAGGATGTTGTCTATAAAGTGGAGAACAATTTAGTTACCCAATGTACTTGCTACTGGGATTAGATTTTGTCTAGTTTATTCTTTAGAGCTACTTTTCCGCTGGATGTAAAGTGGGATTTTTGCTTCACTTTACTTATCTGTTTGATACTCTGATTATATCTATTATTCTGATTCATTTATGATTCATTCTTTCTTTATTGGATCTATGATTTATCTTCCGCACTCATGTTATGATTGTTCATGATTATGTTATTGTTTATGTGGGAGGTTGATCACTCGATACCTGATCTTCGGGCTGTGGATCACACTCTCGGGTATGCCAGATAGGGTACCGGCTGGGAGGGCGTGACACTGAGTATTCCCGAGATTAGACTTAAATAGAGTAGCCACGACCTAAATTACAAAAACAGAATCAATTGGTCGATTGATTGGTCGACTGGTTCAGTCGACCAATGAGTCGACCAATCAGAACATCAACTTCAAAACAGGGAATTGAAGGCTCAGATCAAGTCCAAACATCAAGGGGTTTTGCACACACCTAAAGTGACATACCTAGTAGGTAGAAATGCCTTCGAACCAATACAGAGAGCACTCCAAGTCCATCAACTAATCCGATCTTCAACAGGGTGCAGTTTCCATAAATGGAACACTGACATCAACACTCAAGGACTTCAATCCAGCCACCAAGTCTTCTACTGAAATGGCCCAAAGCTGACTTCTTGCCTTACTTCGGGTTGCTGGACCTACAAACAACAGGGTTTCCAGGCCAAGGTTAGGGTTGGGTTTCACATCTTGTCTTTATGTATTCTTTCATATGATGAGATTGTAGATGTGTACATTATAACTTAATTGGGATTGTGATTGATTAGGTATGATTTGGGATTGGGGAATGTCCTTTTGACATTTCTGTCCTTGGACATCAGTGGGAATAGTATGGGATATTTCCGATGGTGCCCTTTGATGCTTTCCCGAATTATTGGTTGTCATACCTAGGACTTGTCTAACAGTGTTTGGCTAGGATGTCCCTGTTGTATCAGACCTGATTCGGAAGGGTATTGAAACCGAGTAACCCGTGATAGCAATGGAGATATATGGGCGCTCAAGACCGGTGAGTTATATCCGTGAAAGGACATGAATCACATTGTGGATACTCGTGAGAGGCCATTCATTGGTAAGGTCACATTTAGTAGACTTGGGCTCATGGGCGCTCAAGACCGGTAGCCAACCCGTGAGAGGACATGAGAGCTTTCCATCTATTATTTGTGGATGACCAATAGGGTTAATGAGTCCATAGTCCGAGTTGGTTGTAGCCATAGGATACACTGACTCTAGTGTGAAAGATACCGGAAAGGATTGCTCGGGGCGAGGAATGGACATATCTGGATCTAAGTTGATATAACCAAGTAGATAACTTGCATTTGGCTAGGCCTTACCTTGACATGCACCAATACTTAGACTAATGGTGATGTGAGAGAGTGGTGACCTAAACCCCAGCCATGGAATGTCCTGAGGGATGTAGGACCCAACTACCACCGACAGAGCCCAAGATGGTTGAGGGAGAGTGAATGACCTTCCCAAAGAAGTATGGTGCTATGACTTAACGCATGTATGCCTATAGAGACCAGCATACATAGAGTTAAACTCATACATGCATTGTCTGTCTCATATCATTTTGCATCATGCTATGTTTTTGCTATCATGTTATTTATGTTGTTATGGGATAGCTTGCCTTGTTGAGTTCTCTTGAACTCACTCCTTTTGTGCAAATATATTTTGTTAGATTATTCTACAGGTGTTGATGATTATGTCGGCCAGTACGAGGAAGCGCAAACCAATGAAGCATACTTCACTCAAGGTGCTAGCAGTTACGAAGATTACGGTGATGATCCCTCGTGTGATCATGATGCGTACCAGGATTAACACTACATTGGAGTGGAAGCGGCCGTGCTTAATTTCCGAAGTTTATGTCTATTGAGACATTCTTTATAAAGTACAACAAACTCTAGTTAAGTTAGATTATATCTTACTTTCTTTTGGAATCGGTTGTAATCTTTTTTTTGACTTTCGAGCTACATTTTCGCTGTAACCGTGGAGTGATATTCCGCCTCACTCTACTTTTTGATTTATTATATTGGTATCATTTCCGCACTCTGATGTTATTTCGTTATATTCCTTTGAAGTTCTAAATAATATTGATAACCCTGATTTAGTCTTGTTCTTGATTATATTATTGTGAATGTGGGAGGTTGATTTCCTCGATACTGATCTTTGGGGCTATGGATCACACACTTGGGTATGCCTGATAGGGTACCGGTTGGGTGGATGTGACACAACCTCTTGCACCTAACCCGAGTTTCTTTATTGTCTCCACCCTAGCACCACATAAAGTACTCACACCTGGCTTCTATTGGCAACATGAATAGTGGGAACATTCATGTCGATTCTCTTCACAATAGAGAAACTCATCTTGATTCCAAATCAACGCGACATCATGATTATGAATTGACCTACACAAAGTCATTCACAATCCGTCTCATCTCTGCTCGCCTTCAAAGCGCCAGAGGCGAATGCTCGTGTGAGTAAGCCATTCTCTTGCCTATTGACATATCTCGTTTTATGCTAAAAAAACACAATCACATAGAATGTGAAAAAATAAATGCTGGAATGAACTCATATTACTCAATAATAAGAAAGTTTCAGTACAAAAGTAAGTCACAATCTATGCAAGCCCAAGGCTTTTATATGAGAAATAAAAACATCCTTGGCGATAGGTTTGGTAAGAGGGCCAGCTACCATCTGACGAGTAGATATGTGCTTAAGTACAACTTTCTTTCTCGATATAATATCTCTAACAAAATGATATCTTAACTGTATATGTTTGGTCTTCCCATGATACTTGGGGTCCTTGACATAGCTAAGAGCTATCGTACTATCACAGTAGACAAGGGCAACCTCTTTGGATGTCAACACAAATCCAGTATGTTGTAGGAATCTCCTCAACCAAACAGCCTCTTGAACCACAGCTGAGCATACCAATTACTCTGCTTCCATGGTCGAGAGTGATATACAAGTCTGCTTCTTGCTACACCATAAAATGGCCCCACCATTCAGCAAGAAAGCATATCCAGAGGTTGATTTGTGCTCATTAATATCTCCAACCCAGTCAGCATCACTATAGCCAACTAACCGCAAATCCAATCCTTGGTAACACAGCATGTAGTTACTCATTCCTCTGAGATATCTTAATATCCTCTTGACCGCCTTCCAGTGTTCTATGCCTGGGTTTGATTGATACCGACTAACCAAACCCACTGCATAACAAATATCTGGCCTAGTACACATCATAGCGTACATAAGGCTACCCACTGCACTGGAATATGGAACTCTTTCCATCTTGGTTTTATCCTTTAGAGTCTTAGGACCCATATCAAGGCTCAAATGCAAACTCTTCTCCACTGGAGTATCTATTGGTTTGCAGTTGTGCATCTGATATCTTGTCAAGACACTGTCAATATAGGTCTCCTGAGATAAACCCAGTAATCTCTTTTGCCTATTTCTGACAATCTTGACACCAAGCACATAACTTGCTTCACCCATGTCCTTCATATCAAATATAGAGGACAACCATTTCTTAATGGTTTCCAATAGCTCCTTGCTATTGCTAGCCATGAGTATGTCATCTACATACAATGTCAGAATGACATAATTACCATCAGATCTCTTGGTGTAAACACAGTGTACTTATCGAACTGGCAAGACGTGGAGATCGATTGATCAATATGAATCCCGAGAGTGGATGGTTGACCACCGCCCCCTTGTCCTGGAGGCTCCTCGGCCGGGGAGGGGCTTGCTATCGTCACCTTTTCTCCCGGTGAATGTGAAAAAGAGTGACAAACCCTTTTTTTTTTTGGTCATAGGCTGGTCCAAAGAATGAGAGTCGGCTTCTTTAGACTACTCAGCGCCAACCGTGAACCATCAACAATAAGAAGGCGACTCCCATCAAGCCTGTCCATAAGCCTGTTCCTAAGAAATAGGGCCTTCCTCAAGTATGGAAAACCCATTTTCCATCACAGCTTGGTGGAAGCGCACATTTCATTGCCTAGATGCTTGCTTTAAGCCATATATGGACTTCTTGAGCTTGCACACTTTGCGCTCAAGTCCATTAGCTTCAATGCCTTAAGATTGGTCCATATAGATCTCTTCCTCAAGTTCTCCATTGAGAAAAGCAGTTTTTACATCCATCTGATAAAGCTCCAAGTCCAATTAAGCAACAATGGCTAGTATGAGGTGGATGGAGGCAAACCTAACCATAGGGGAAAAGTTTCCTCATAATCAACGCCCTCTCGTTGGGTGTAGCCCATAGCCACTAAACGAGCATTGAATTTCTCAATAGATTCATCCGCCTTTCTCTTGATCTTGAGAACCCACTAGTTCCCAATTGCCTTTCAGTCCTGTGGTAAGTCAACCAAGTCCCTTACATGATTAATTTTCATCAACTCCAACTCTTCCTTTATCGCTTTCAACCATTCCTTTGAGCTTGTCCCCACAAGAGCTTCCTGCATGCTCTTCGATTCATACTCGTCGACTGGAGTCATCTCATAGTCGATCTCTTCAGGAGTTACCATGTAGGCTTCATCCTCTATGTCGAAACGTCGACAAGGAACTAGCCCGCGCCCACTACGGCGCAAGTGCATGTCAAATTGCTCACCCTCTGAGGTAGTTATCACATCTGCTGTCACATCCACCCAGCCGGTACCCCATCGGGCATACTCGGGTATGTGATCCATAGTCCCAAGGATCAAGTATCGAGCAACCATGCCTCCCACATACGCGATAACACAATCATGAACAATAATAATCAAGGTAAAAGCATATAATAAACAAATCATGGATGAGGTAAACAAATAATCAGAGTGCGGAATAAAATAATACCAATATATATATAATCCAAAAGGAGAGAGAGAGGACGAAAAGTCACTCCCTCAATGGCAGCGGAAAGTAGATCATTCAAGTTAAGGTTACAAAACTAACTTCTAAAGAGTATATCAAAGAAAATTAAATTACAGATCCAGTCTTAAGAAGAATTCAAAATATAACACTAAACAAATGTTTCCTCGGTCACATATAGTATGTCCTCATAACTATAAATATCAGAAGTCCAGCACAGCTACTCCCACACCAATGTCGGGCTAATCTTGATGTGAAGCATAATCCTCTTCGGTACCCTCACCGTGATCTTCGTAGTAGCCACTACCTTGAGGGTAGTATGACTCATCATAGGGCGCCTCGAAGGACGTACCATCAGTCTCTTCAAAACCTGTGGAATAGTCTAACAAAACAATTGCACAAAAAGGAATGAGTTCAAAAGAACTCAGCAAGGCAGTTAATCCATAATACATAGGCCATATGATACAAGTCATAATATGATGCGAAATGATATGAGACAGATGATGCAAATATGATTCTAATTCTATATATGCTAGTCTCTAGGGTAGACATGCTTTAAGTCATAACACCATACTTCCTTGGGTAGGTCTCAAATCACTCTTCCCTCAACCATCTCGGTATCTTGGGTTCTCCGGTGGGAATTGGGTCCTGCATCCCTCGGGACAATCCATGGCTGGGGTTTAGGTCACCACTCTCTCACATCACCATTGGTATAAGTATTGGCGCCAAAACTTGTTGCTTGTATCTCAAGATATTACGCAAGTGTTCATATCGCAATCAAGTAATAAATGATAAGTAGAGTATTGATCCCTCGGAGAATTCCATCCTTAACTTTCAATGTAAAAGTAAAATTGATTTAAACAAAATTAACAAGATTGATTTGTGATTGACTAACTAAATAACCAAATGACAGGTAATTAAACGAAAGAACTAAAAAGGAGATTAAGCAATAGAAGGAACTTAGTGAGTGAAAAGAGTGTTGGGAATCAAGTTTCCCTTCCCCTGAATTTTATAATGCAAATACTAAAGTAATACTACAACCCCAAAATATATCAAGAACCTGGAATGAATGGCAGTATGGTATTTTCCAATACACATATGCTTAGCGTCCTAATTCAACATCTGCATATTGCTATGAAGAATTGAAATATGAATGCAATTTAAACCCAATTCCAATCATGGCAATGTGAGGTAATTGGGTATTCCTACCCAACCTACTAATTAACACAAACTAATTAAAGATTATGCTAACTCACACAATTCAACAAGCATCTATACTGCATTAACTTTCCAGTTAACTCAATCATAACAATCGTTCATGAAAGATTCATCAAGAACCGAAATTAATCAATATATATCATGCTGAATTCATTGACAACAAGTTGTATTGCAGTAAAACTAAAGAGCACATAATAGTTACATCTCAAAATGCAGGTTTAGGTACTACTATTGTAAAATCCGACCCTATTCTAACCCTGACCTGGCCTGGATTTTATACTGTTGCAGGTCCGAAGACCCGAAGTGGTGGTAGAAGAGACCTGTGGGCCCTCTTAGTGGATGATTCGATGCTTGATGCTGAGCCTATGGACATTGACAATGATGCCCCTCACTTGAGCACATTGTCAGTGTTGGGTGAAAATCTGCGCATCAATGAAGATTGAATTAGTTGAAGCACTTCCCGGAACCCCGTGATCAATCCAAAGGTATTTTCTGAAACTAGACTTGTTGATTGACTTGTAGGAGAAAACCCCGCTTGATTTGACCCTGTATAGCCTTCCGAATCCACTCCTAAAGTTGCTGTCATAGCTTGGTCGAGTGCTTGGTCGACTGATAGTCGACTAGCCAGTCGACCAAGAGTAATGGAATTCAATTTTGCACTAAATCTCTTCCCATTTTGCCCCTACCTTTTTGGAACTCGTGAATGAGGACCTAAACTAATCATTGGCACTCCAGAGCTCGAGGTTGGACACTCTCTTGGGCTATTCCTTGATGTTTGGGAAGATCTTTGACTCCAATCATTATTGTATACACTAATCATCAACTCAATGTATGATTTCTTCTATTCCTCTCCTAATCTATTCATGTTTCTATCAATTAATGATCATTGAAACCATGGCTGAAGTGCTGCAACCTTGCAAATACTTAACCATGAGTTTCCCCCTTTCAATTTCTTAATCCTTCCCCACTCTTGCTATGCTATGATTCAAATGAGATTAAATACACTCCATCACTTTGATTCTATTCAATCTAACCTATTTTTGATTCAAATCTGATATGTAGATACAAGATAAGCTTAGACTATAATGAAATTAGGATTCTAGCTTGATTCTTAACACTCATTTGATTGATTCTTATCATCCTTTTCAATTTCTATAAATTCCAATTTAATTCTTGCTAAGTATCATATAGAACCTAAAATTCGATTTGGGTATTTTTGATTTAACCGTTGGATCATTATGAAAATTTGTGTGTAGTATCCTCTTACTATTATAAACATGCCCTCCAAATTTCATGACGATCGGAGCACCGGAAGGGCAATTTCAGATCAAGCTTCCATTGCTATCCTGAAGATAACAAGTCTTGGTCGACTGCTTGGTCGACTGACAGTCGACCAAGCCAGTCAACCAAGACTTGTTAAGGCCCTGTACTCAGCCAATTTGATCCGTTTGAACCCCAATTCAATTGTTTTCTTCTCTGACATTAATTGTATGATTATCTAGGGTATCAACACTGATTTTGGGACCATACTTGGTAATCATTGAATCTATTTACAACTTGATTAAGGTAAGGACAGTCGTTAACTCAAGTATGTTAATTATACCAACATGCTTACATTATGGGAACTTAATGGTTATGTTCATATGAGTAATCCTTTACTATACATGATTGTTATGTGTTTTCTTATCAATAATAGAATGTATATACCATTTAGAATATCATGTTCAGTTTTACTTTATGATTCATGTATGATCAATCATGTTATGATATGTATTTGTTTATATGATGAATCATTGATTTAGTATAATATGATGAGATTGAGATTGTGATTGACTACGTATGACTTGGGATTGGGAGGTGTCCCTTCGACACTTTTGTCCTTAGACATCGGAGGGAGTAGTATGGGATATTCCCCGAAGGTATCCATCGACGCTTTCCTGGGTTATTGGATGACATGAATAGGATTGTCTAGGTGTATGGTTAGGATTTCCCTTGTCGTATCAGACCCGAATCGGAAGGGTATTGAGATCGAACGACCCTTGGTAGATTATGGTTGAAGGGCGCTCAAGACCGGTATCCACTCCGTGAGAGGACTTGAACTATATTGCGGATACCCGAAAGGGGCCATTTATTGGTAGGGTTGCATATAGATAGACTTGGGCTCACGGGCGCTCAAGACCGGTAACCAACCCGTGAGAGGACGTGAGAGCTTCCCATTTACTATATGTGGATGACCAATAGGGTTGATGAGTCCGTAATCCGGGATTACACTGACTCTAGTGCAAAGGATACCGGAAAGGATCACCAGGGGCGAGGAATGGACATATCTGGATCTGACATGATATGACTTAGTAGATGACTTGCATTGGGCTAGGCTTTACTGTGACATGCGCCAGTACTTATGCCAAATGGTGATGTGAGAGAGTGGTGACTAAATCCCAAACCATGGTTTTTGAGATGACCTTATCGAACTTCCCCCGGGCAGACCCAATATATCTTATGATTGAGGGGGAGTGACTGACGACCCAAAGAAGTATGGTGCCATGACTTAAAGCATGTCTACCTTAGAGACTAGCATACTTAAGATTTAAATCATATTTCATCATTGTCTCATATCATATTGCATCATATTTTGACTTGTGTTGGATGAACTGTGGATTATGAAACGACTTGCCTTGCTGAGTTCTTTTGAACTCATTCCTTTTGTGCGATTTGTTAGATTATACTGCAGGTACAGAAGACCTTGATGGCACGTCCTATGACACGAGCTATGATCCCGCATACTACCCTTCGGGTGATGGCTACGCGGAGAGTCAGGATTGCTATACCGAGGAGGATTATAGTGCGTACCAGGGTTAGCCCCACATTAGTGAGGGAGCGGCCACGTTGGGTTTACTTCATCCATACTTTCAAAGAGGATATCATTAGGATAGAGGAAACCTATTTGTAGGCCCGATTTCCCTGGATGACTGTAATCATTTGGATTTTCTCTCTCTAGTTCCTATAGATTTGTTCATAACACAGGTTGTAACTTAACTTGATTTACCACTGTTCCGTTGATTGTGAAGGAGTGACTTCTGATCACTCTTTCTCTTTGAGATTTTGTTACTTATAAGTTGTCACTTAATGTTTCCGCACTCTGATTAATTACCCTTTTCTCATTCATTTGATCTATTTATTGTTTACTTTATACATTGATTATATTGTTCATGATTATGTTATCGTGTATGTGGGAGGCATGGCCGCTCGATCTAGATCTTCGGGCTGTGGATCACATCCCGGGTATGCCAAATAGGATACCGGCTGGGTGGATGTGACAACTATCATCCCAACACAGCTCAAGTTTAGCCCATAACAGAATTCCAAAACACAGCAGTAGTTATAGTTAACATTAAGCTAGAAGATGAGAAAATAAAGTTATAAAAATGAAAAGAAACTAAAGCTTCAATTCTTCCACAAGAGCTCCAGCCTTCTTCTCCAGCAGATCATCTTCTCCATAAGCCTTCCCTTGCTTCTGCATGAGTCAGTTCTGCCTCTCCTCTCCTCTCAGCCGTGTCCTCTCTTTCCCCTTGGCCGTGTCTTGCAATCTCCCTCCTTGCCCACGTTTTTGCTTCCTTTTCTCCTCTTTTCTCCACTTCTTCTCCCCCCAAAGTCCTAGGTTAAAATTGGCTTGTAGGATTAGAACATTTTCCTTTGATATCAACGGCTGAGATCTTTCATGGAATGACAAGAAGAAAGTCCATTAAGTTAGCCCTTTTTGGTAATTTTCAGTTGAATTGGATCTATGAATATTCTGCTCCGTATTGCTGCAGCAAAGTTAGAGGACAAATTCTTCTTCTATTATGGATCTTCACCTACATTTTTCAAGAGAAGATGATTAATCAAGTTCATCCATTAATCTGAAGGGAAATTCATGTAAGAGTGACAATAATGACCTATACAAGATGCAACATGTTAAGACTCAATAAGAAAACATCTAATGAATAATAACACTAAAACAAAGATAAAATACTCCTAAATCAAGCCATCTCAAGTATAAAGTTACCAATCTTAACTCTATTTCATGGAGTTATCACACCCCCAAACTTAAGACATTGCTTGACCTCGAGCAATAAAGACAAATGAAAACACCAACTAACTACTAATGAAAGCATTAAGAAATTAAAAGAAAAGAAAAGCAAACAATCTGGCTTAATCATGCAATAGGATGGGTGTTAGATAGAAGTTGCTTCTCAATCTTTTTCTAATTTTTTAGATCCAAAACGTCTGTCCAATAACATTTAGATGTCATACTTTACTCATAAGAATGCCCTTAAGTGTGTGTGTGTGTGAAAGTTAAGAATCTTGCCCCAGATTACTCTAGTCCAGCTGAATCATGGTCCTCAAGTTTAGTTCATTGATATAATATGTTGACCAAATGATTACCTCTCCACTAATTAGGGACCCATATCCTTTTACACCCCCAAGAACTCGTTTCATAGTATTTTGAGCATTTGACCCCCAAACTTATTCTTTATGAACCTTTTTTTTTTTTAACTGCTGTTGTCATTCTGTCTTTTTACGCGAATATCGCTCATTTGTGATGAAGATACCCAGTTACTCAACAAGATCACAAACAAGAGTGCCTTTGCATGCTCATATTTCGGGCCACTATTGACATAAAAAATACACATGGGTTACATGCATATTCCTAGTTACTAGGCAACCCAAATCAGCAGAGCATAATTCTTTCTTTTTTTTTTTTTTTTTTTTTTTTTTTGGACAATATATATATATATATATATATATATATATATATATATATATATATATATCATACTACTATAATAAAAGCATGTACTCTATCTTTTTCGCAAATCTTTTTCTGTCCTTTTCTGTCCATAGAATTCTTCTAAATACCAATAATGTTGTACTATTTGTTATTTCTTTAGTTATTTTTGCAAGGATAATTTGGACTTTGTAGTCATGAATTATTATGAATTTATCCTTAATTTTAATCCCGATTTCTCTCTTGACCTCTTTCAATCTCTCTCAAAGTCTGTCGCTCTATTCCTCTCCCTCTCGAACTCTCTCTGAATCTTTCTCTCTCTCGAACTCTCTCTAAATCACCACTATCTCTCATGACCTCTCTCAATCTCAGTCTCTCGCTCTCTATATCCCTCTCCCTCTCGATCTCTCTCAATCTTCTCTCACGAATTGGGAAGACAAAGCAAGGGCTTCAATACAAGGTTAGTTGATAGACCTCTATTGATCTCTTTCGATCTCTCTCAATCTCAGGGATTCCCAGCTGCTTTGTTGCACTTGGTGGAAGTCGAATTTGATCAGTATTATATTGTGTTCTTAAATTTAGCCTTATTTTGCCTGTTTTGTTTTTCTCTACTTCCTGTTTTTGCAAGCCAGAAAAAGCTTGAAATTGACAATGAGTCTCTTTTAATCTCATTCAAAATTTCCAATTAATTCCTTTAATCCATGTGCATTTGTCTTAAAAGTAGTAATTCGTGTCTCTTCAATATGTTGTTCGGCATCTATACGTCTTAGTTTATTGAGAGAGTATTTGCTTTATGATGTATGCATCAATGACTTACCAGGTTTTGATTCATTCGTCAAGTTAAAGATGCATGATGTTCCATCCTATTTTATTTGTCCAATCTCTTAGGAAATCATGAAAGATCCAGTAACTCCACCTTCGGGGATAACTTCGACAGGGAGTTCATAGAGAGATGGATTCTCTCGGCAACAACAAAGACTAACCCTTATTGACAGATCCAATGATTTTGGCATAAAATCCCTATAATTTTGCATGGTCATGATGAGAACCAGAGTCAAAATATCCAGAAAATTAAACATAGAAAGATACGAAACGATCGTGTGAGAACTATCTTTATAGCGTAACGCATGGATTTGGGGTTTAGTGTAAAGATTAATGATTGGAGCTCTATTCAAACTCCATCTTTTATGGGCATATTATCAGGATTTCACTCAAACTCAAGAGTTAAAGAATATGAATAATACAAGGGGTTTCAAATGGATTTTAGGGTTTTACTTCTTGAGTTTGAGTTTGAGTGAAATAGTGATGATATGCATGTGAAGATGAAGCTTGAGTAGATCTCCGTGTAAGGAAATCAGAAACGCCAAGTAGAGGAATGAAACGTTGCTATACCGATTATTACTTCAAAATTATCGGCAACGAGCAAAGAACATTAGAAGGAACTTGAAAAGAAGACGAATTAGGTTTTAGTTAAAATCAGTGAAATCTCGGAACATGATATCATAAAAAGAAGACGATAATCAATGAAAAAAACTCTAAAGAGAAGAAAGGAGAGTGATGAAAGAAAGAAGAAAAAGCTGCCATTGTTAGAACTCCAAGAAGCTTACCCTGTGCAACACAAAGGACGGGGATTTTCTTCAATGATCTTCGCCTTGAGAGTGAAGCACAACAACGACAATTTCGAACGAAAAGTCCGATGAAGCTGGATGAGCAAGGAAATATCTTTCTATAAGGTGGATTTATATCCTACAAATAGGGAAAATAAATATTTTCAAGTTCAAGATGCATGATGTTCCATCCTATTTTATTTATCCAATCTCTTTGGAAATCATGAAAGATCCAGTAACTCCACCTTCCAGGATAACTTCGACAGGGAGTTCACAGAGAGATGGATTCTCTCTGGCAACAACAGCACTAACCCTTATTGACAGATACTGATTTGACCCTAAACCACGCCCTTCGAGGATTGATCCAAGCATGGTGCACTCTCAATGCTTCCAAAGGCAATGAATCCCAACACCACAGACTCCAGTTTGTGAAGCCCAGATCTTCAAACTTCTTAAAGAAGGTAAGGTTGTTCAACATAGAATGAGATGCCTCAAGAGTCTTTGTCCCATCGCCAGTGAATGCGAGAGGAACGGAGATGTCTGGAATATGCAGGTGCAGTTGAGTTCTTGGCTTCAATTGTATTAAGCGGGAGTCCAAGCGCGAGTTGTAGAGCCAGTGATGAAGCTCTATACGTACTTCAGCGTCGACAGATATCAGAGGTTGGACTCAAGAAACTTATTGGCAAAAATGGTGAATTCATTGAGACCTTGATGTGGGTTTTGCAACATGGGAGTAACTCATCACGTACTTACTCTGCATTGCTTCTCAAATCCATGTTCGAGGTGTCTGATCCGAATTTCTTGATGACCTTGCGAGTAGAACATCTTGTTCATCTCTGTGAACGTTTTGCGTAACATATCTTGCAGCAGGCATCCAGGGCTTCATTGCAGATCATAGTTGAACTCTGTCAATGGAGTCGAAACAGGATCAAAGCCGTGGAAGCTGGTGCAGTTTCGGTGTTGATTGAGATACTTCTACAGACAACATAGAAGAGAGATTCTGAGATGGTGTTGGTGGTGTTGGATCAACTGTGTGGATGCGCAGAAGGGAGAGCGGAGTTGTTAGGTCATGGAGCTGGAATTGTTGTGGTGTCCAAGAAGATACTTAGGTTTCACAAGTGGCCACTGATAGAGGAGTTAAAATGTTGTTTTCCATATCGAGGTTCTGTGGGACTTCATGTGTTCTTCAGGAGATGTTGCAAGTTGGGGTTGCTTCCAAGTTGTGTTTGTTGCTGCAGGTGGATTATAGCCTCAATACCAAAGAGAAGGCCAAGGAGATGCTTAAGTTGCATTCTAGGGTTTGGAAGAACCCTTCCTGTATCCCTGTCCATTTACTACGTTCTTATCCATCCTCTTAATCAGTGCATTCTCAGGCACAGAAAAAGTGGGAATGTACGTGAAAGAAGTTAATTTCGTGTACATAATCTTTTTCTTTTTTTTCCTGGTGCAAAATTCTGTGTAGAAAATCAGATAACTAAAGAAATACTTGGGCACGAGAATTTGTATCTGACTTTTATAGAAAAATGTCAAATGAAGCTGTTTCAGACAATTTTTGTTTATTTTTTGTTTTTTATTTTTTTTTATTTTTTTAATTAATGTTTTCAAGCGTATGATCCAGCGTTTTTAGAAGGAAGCTGCTAAGATGAACAAAAAGTCATTCAAGTCCGCCTGGGTTCTGGACTGAAGGGCGAGCGTGAGCATGCTATCACCATCGACAATGCCTTGTGGAAGTTCGAGATCACAAAATACTACTACACAGTTATTGATGCTCCTGGGCATCGTGACTTCATCAAGAACATGATCACAGGTACATCACAGGCTGATAGTGCTGTCCTTATCATTATTCTACCACTGGAGGCTTTGAAGTTGGTATCTTCAAAGATGGTCAGACCCGTGAGCATGCCTTGCTTGCTTCACCCTTGGTGTCAAGCAGATGAGTTGTTGCTGCAGCAAGCTGATCAGGATTTCCTCTTCAATTTGTTAGTTTGTCTTTTGATAGTTATATTAACTTTAGACTATTTTGATAAGAATTCACTTAGCATGTTCTTGAGTAGTTGAGTACGCTTCTAAAGCATCTGCTTATTTCTTTTAACGGAAGGCTTTTCTTTTCTATTTCTGGTTGAACTTTTACTATATCTTTTTTCCTAATGTCCTACACATAGTGGTGCTTAAAAGTGTTTACACGCTATGAATTATATCGTCAAGGTAATCCCATCCTAATAAAATGCATATGCAACATTTTCATTTGGTTAAATGTGTTTCTTTATGGAGATTGGGTGGTTATCTACAATTTTTTGGAAGTTTTAAGGTGGTTATCTAGCATCTCATCAATTGTCTTGGAAACTCACCAAATTTGGCAACACCTAGAAATAGCAAGCATAGAACTACAGTTTGACCATATCACGGTGTAGTATAATCTATTGTTCATTTTTAGAACCTTGCAACAATACAAGAAAATATTAATTTTTCATGCACTAGCAATATAGCTTTAGATAAAAGACTTGTAAATTTCATGTTTAACTTGATGGTCTTTAGCTCAAATTGGTAGAGCATTTGGAATATAAGTGTGTTCCAAAAGATGGTGGTTTGAATCCACCAAGCCCTTTTTAGTCTACTTTTCATAGTAAAATTAATTATGTTCATCATAATTTATATAATTTAAATGATGTTTTCTCTTTTTCTATCTTCTCATTCTTTTATTTTTGTCTACTTTTCTATAACTCTTGGTTATATGGTTCACAAAAAAAATTGGATGCTTATGTTCTCTTGACATCTCTATTGTATGGTTAAATATTATAACCCTAAGTACCTTTAAATGAATTGTAAAGTATGACAAATAGTTTTTCAAGAATAATCAGTTGACAAAATCATGGTAGCAAACAATTTCTAAAATGATGTGGTTCATATGACAAAATATTGATATCAATTCCAAATGACCCTAAATACTAAATTCAATACAAAGAAGAACAAAACCCTAAGGTTTGGTAATACTTTTTTTTTAATGCCAAATAAAGCCATCAAGTCATGTTCCATTCGATTTTCGAAAGGAACTTATGTCTTTAACATTAATTCATTCAATTATGGCCCAAGAATCTTCGCTACTCATAGTTCTATCTAATTAGGATAAATGCGAGAAATCCACGTGCATTTGCACGTAAATGTTCTAACTAGTATATATATATATATATATATATATATATATATATATATATATATATATATATATATATATATATATATATATATGCTCATATTCCAGGTCATTGTTGACGTAAAAAATACACATGGGTTACATGCATATTCCTGGTTACTAGACAGCTCAAAACAGCAAAGCATTATTCTTATGGGGTAAGGGAGGGGGTCAAACCTTAGCCAACTTACAATGCACAAAAATTCTTGGAAATACCCAAATGGGGACTCCTAATCTGTAAGTCTCAAGGTTCTCATTCAACCAATTCTAAAATCCTAAACTCTCACATTGATCCAACTTTTACAAGGTTCTCCAGAGCTTGAAACATCACTTGGTGCATCAAATAATATGACATCACAGAAATGAGTAAATGCAGACATCAGATCATTATAGCAGACTTGTGCTAAGATCCCCAACAAAATCAGATTAAGAGGCACTGACATTCTCATTCATTAACAACCATCCAAATTACATGACAAGTCAGATTGACTACACAAAACATTTTCAAAACAAATATGTACAAACAAAATGACAAGATAACATAAGCAAGCATAGTACCCCCAAACTAAATAGGAGCAGTGTCCTCACAGCGAAAGAAAGGAAAAGAAAGTAAGGTAATAAAAAGAAAAACAAAGTAAAAGAAGAAAGAGAACAGAACACAAGGCTAGCCCCTAACAACCAATACTAAACTCAAACACACAACCACGATAAGGATGATCAAACAAAAACAAACACATCAGACTACATAAAGGTAAAAGACTATAGAAAATAACTACAACTAATCAAACAAACATATGGTATATAGGGAATGAAGGAAAAAAAAAAAAAAAAAAAAAAAAAATAGAGTAGTGCTGAAAAGAACAAAAAACAAACAAAAACAAATGAGATAGTAATTATATGTAGATGAACAGAATGAATGAATAAACAAAAACACACAAATATACCTAGGAGATGCAGAAACAAACACACACAAAACTAAAGAACAAAATTTGAATAGAGGAACACAAACAACACGAAACACACAACAATCAAAAATAAATTCAAAATAGGGAACAAACGAAAGGCTAGAGTGAGAACACTTAGCGGTTTCAGAGAAATGGTGTTGTGGGGTGTTGTAGCTGTGATGGCAAGCAACTTGAGCAACCCAAATAAACAAGCTGGCTGGAACCGTTGCAGTAGGGAGGAACCTTAGAGACGGAAATCGCAGTGGGAGTGTGGGCGGATGTTAGGGGTTTAGTTGGGTAAGCATGAAGGGTCACTCATGCTGCAGAATGTGGGCAAGGGTAAGTGATGGTGTGCAGATGGAGGTATCGTTGTGGTTGAGCAGAGAAGAGGAAGAAGGGAGAGTGCAGAGACGATGGTGAATCGGTTAGGTTTGTGGTTTTTTCGGTGGGTTGTGGTGTTAAAAGGGTTGGTTCAATGTTTGGTTGGTTGAAACTAGGTTTGGTCAAGATGGGTTAGTAGTGGGTTGAGAGTGGTTTAGAGATGTGGTTTTGAGTTTTGAAAATGATGGGTTTAATGGGTTAGGGTTGGTATTGGTTTAAAATGGTTTAAAAATGGGTTCGAGTCAGTATGGGTCAGCAATGGTTTAAGAGAGGTTTAGAAGTGTAGAAACGATGGGTTGGTTGGGTTTGAGGTTAAACCGGGTCAAGTGAGTGGTTTTATCCTTGCTGCGATGTTGCTGTAGCATTTCTACAGCAACGAACACAGAATGCTATTTTTAGCAGAGAAAGCAAGACCCGTAGCTAGTGAACAAAACTTTGTTGCAGCAAAGCTATGACAAAGATAGTGAAATCTGCTGAGTACTGACACACGCTTTGTTCAGCAGTTTGGTTTATTGCCCAATTTGGCAAAACAACCACTCAATCTCTTTTTTATTACCCACACTTTGCAAATCAAAAATACATGTCAGCAAGTATCTGTCAGTTTTACATCACAAATTGTAAAACTACCCATGACTTTATTAAACACCTAATGAACTAATAGCCAACAACTAAACCAAAAATAATGAAATCTGGGTGGCCTCCCTTCTTTTTAAGCATCTTGAAGGATGATTGAAGATTTGTCCCGCTCCAATGGTGCACCCAATAATGCTAGATTCACTACATGCTCTAGTTCCCAAGGCCATTTAATGATGTCTTCTTGCGCACTTTCCATAATTGGACTCAAACTCCTTTGCTGCTTCACATACCGATTGCTACATTTCTCCAACCAAATTTTAAGCTTTAATACTGAAGGATTGATCCCGTTGATCTCTACTATACTCCATCCCATTGCTCTTCTACACTTCTTCATCACTTCAAGTAGCATATCATCCTGCTCCTTTGTCAGCAGTGCTTAAACAAAAACATGGAGTGTTATGGCTGCATCCAAATGGGCATACTGAGAGTGTTTTGAAAGAGGTATGAACTCTAACATAGGTGGCTCTTCAATTGGTGGTTTAGGGGCTTTAGTTTCAAGCTCAAATAATACAAGAGACTCAAATCTACTCCCACTCAATGCCTTAGCTGGTCTTTGCCTCTAAACAATCCATATATCTACTTGCTTCATCTTCCACTTGTTCAATTTCTATTGCCAATGAAAGCGCTAGTGGGTTTTTAATATACTCTTTCTCCAACTCTTCGGAAACCAGCTCTTCAATGACATCCACAACAAAGCACTCTTCTATTGCATCTGGAGATCTAGGATTTTCTATATCACTTGGCAATGATCCTTGAGATCGATTACTTAAAGCACTAGCCAACTATCCTACTTGAGTCTCCAAATTTCTCAATGAAGATGCTTGACTCTAAATCATTGCATCATTCTTTGTCATATACTCCTTCAATAGAAGCTCTATTGATGAAGAGGGTTCCACAGGCTGAGTCTTCACTTGCTGTTGAGCACTTGGAAGCTGATAAGGTCGAGTTGGGATAGAAGATGGGCCTACATTCTGTCCTTGAGCATTCCAAAAGAAATTAGGGTGCTGCCTCCAACCAGGATTATAAGTGTTGGAATATGAGTTATTAGTAAGCAAATTATGGGTTAGATGGACAGCTATCAAAGACATGCTCACCACCACAATATGTAGACGAGACGGCTGTATTTTGTTGAGTTTGTACAGCTGTAGCCAAGTTTACGGATTTTAACACACTAGTTAGGGATGACACTTGTGCAGTTAAAGGTGGCACTGCATCTAACTCATAAATCCCTGCCACTCTCTTATTTGCAGCACCTCTCTCAGCTGGCCATTGGCAGTTGTTGTTGGCCATTCTCTCCAAGATCTCATAAGCTTCATTGTAAGACTTTGCCAATATAGCCCCATTTGCTGATGCATCCACTATGGATCGAGTTTGTCCACTTAAATCATAGTAGAAAGTCTCCATTTGAATCCAATGAGGAATACCATGGTGAAGACATTTACGCAAGAGCTCCTTAAATCTTTCCCATGCTTCATGCAAAGATTCACTATCCATTTGTTGAAAACTAGTGATATCATATTTGAACTTGGCATTCTTTGTTGCAGGGAAGTACTTCATCAAGAACTTCTCTACTAAATCTTTCCATGTGGCTACTGATTGTGGAGGTAAGGAGTTTAACCATGCTCTCGCTCTATCCCGCAATGAGTAAGGGAATAGCTTCAATCTCAAGGCTTCTTCAGTTGTTCTAGTTATCTTAAAAGAATCACTTACTTCCATGAAGAGTCTAAGATGGAGGTAACGATCTTCTGTTGGCATACCACTGAATTGTCCCTCAGTTTGAAATCATTTGGAATATCACTGGCTTAAGTTCAAAATGTAGTGCTTGAATATCTGGCCGTACTATGCTTGGATTCAGCTCATGTAACATGGGGACATCATACTCTCTGATGGCTCTATTTTTATCTTCATCCTCATCTGCCATATTATTCTCAATATTATTCAACCCATTTCTCACTGCTTCAGCCATTGTTTGACCTACTGCTAAACCTCGCTACTCCCTTCTTCTAGCTCGAAATGTCCTTTCTATTTCGAAGTCAAAGGGCACCAATTCTTGATCAGGCAGCGTGTTCAAACAAGGGTAAAAGCACCTGGGAATAAAAGAACCTGGAATGAATGGCAATATGGTATTTTCCAATACATATATTCTTAGCATCCTAATTCAACATCTCCATATTCCTATAAAGAATTGAAATATGAATGCAATTTAAACCCAATCCCAATCATGGCAACGTGAGGTAATTGGGTATTCCTACCAAACCTACTAATTAACACAAACTAATTAAAGATTATGCTAACTCACACAATTTAACAAGCATCTAGACTGCATTAACTTTCCAGTTAATTCAATCATAACAATCGTTCATGAAAGATTCATCAAGAACCGAAATTAATCAATATATATCATGCTGAATTCATTGACAACAAGTTGTATTGCAGTAAAATTAAAGAACACATAATAGTTACATCTCAAAATTCAGGTTTAGGTACTATTATCATCCCAACACAGCTCAAGTTTAGCCCATAACAAAATTCCAAAACACAGCAGTAGTTATAGTTAACATTAAGCTAGAAGATGAGAAGATAAAGTTATAAAAATGAAAAGAAACTAAAGCTTCAATGCTTCCACAAGAGCTCCAGCCTTCTTCTCCAGCAGCCTTCCCTTGCTTCCACACGAGTCAGTTCTGCCTCTCCTCTCCTCTTAGCCATGTCCTCTCTTTCCCCTTGGCCATGTCTTGCAATCTCCCTCCTTGCCCACGTTTTTGCTTCCTTTTCTCCTCTTTTCTTCATTCTTCTCCCCCCAAAGTCCTAAGTCAAAATTGGCTTGCAGGATTAGAACATTTTCCTTTGATATCAACGGCTGAGATCTTTCATGGAATGACAAGAAGAAAGTCCATTAAGTTAGCCCTTTTTGGTCATTTCCACTTGAATTGGATCTATGAATATTTTGCTCCGTATTGCTACAATAAACTCTACAGCAAAGTTAGAGGACAAATTCTTCTTCTATTATGGATCTTCACCTACATTTTTGAAGATAAAGAGGATTAATCAAATTCATCCATTAATCTGAAGGAAAATTCATGTAAGAGTGACAATAATGACCTATACAAGATGCAACATGTTAAGACTCAATAAGAAAACATCTAATGAATTCTAACACTAAAACAAAGATAAAATACTCCTAAATCAAGCCATCTCAAGTATAAAGTTACCAATTTTAACTCTATTTCATAGAGTTATCAGCATGTCACGGTAAAGCCTAGCCCAATGCAAGTCATCTACTCAGTCATATCATGTCAGATCCAGATACGTCCATTCCTCGCCCTGGGCGATCCTTTTCGATATCCTTCACACTAGAGTCACGGATATTACTCACCGGACTCATCAGCCCCATTGGTCATCCACAAATAGTAGACAGGAAGCTCTCACGTCCTCTCACTAATATGACTCATCGGTCTCGAGCGCCCTTGAGACCAAGTCTAGCTATTTGCAACCCTACCAATAATGGCCCCTTTTAGGTATCCGTAATATGATTTATGTCCTCTCACAGGTTGGTTACCGGTCTTGAGTGCCCATCAAACCATACCACTACCACGGGTCGTTTGGTCTCAATACCCTTCCGATTCAGGTCTGATACGACAGAGACATCCTAGCCATACATCTAGACAAGTCCTATGTATGTCATCCAATAATTCGGGAAAGCGTCGATGGACACCTTCGGAGAACATCCCATACTATTCCCTCCGATGTCCAAGGACAAAAATGTCAGTAGGACATTCCTCAATCCCAAATCATACTTATCCAATCACATTCTCAGTTCATCATATCACACATACATAATACATCACTATATTAAAAGACATATCATAACATTGCATGATCAAGTGTATAAGTAAATAACAAGAATTAAATAGACATGATATACAAGAGTAAATAAACATGTTGCTAATGTTACAAGGTAACTACAGTAGTCATATGATGTCTAAATATAACTAATAAGCTGAGCTTACTAAGTTGTCAACATCAGTGTATTAATCACATAGTCTATGTCATATGGGTATAACCATCCTTACCTTAATCGAATCGAAAATAATAGCAAGTACCACTTAGAATAGTCCCCAACTTAGTGCTTGAACCTTAGACAACATATATGCAACATTAGAGAAGGAAACAATCAAATCGGAGACCAAACGGAGCAAAACGAGCAATTATAGAGTTGATGTCCTTATTTTGGTCGACTGGCTGCTTGACTGACTTAGTTGACCAAGATGAACAGTAACAAGCTGAATAGTGAATTTGGCCTGAAATCAATCTTCCGGGGCTTGGATTGATCCGAAAGTTGGAGGGAATGATTGTAACAGTATAAGGACACTATATAACAAGTATTAACATGATCTAATGCTCTAATAAGGAATACCCAAATTGAAACCCTATGCTCTATATGCTAACATCAAGAATTGAATTGGAAATTGTTGCAATGGCAAGGAATGATGGGGAATTAGCTAAGGAAGTGATAAGAACTAGATTAGAATCATAAACCAATAGTAAATCAGACCTAGCATACATCTACACATCAGTTTAGATCAAAGAACAAGTTGAAATGAAAGGAATCAAGGAAATGCAATGCTAATCATTGAAATGGAAGTATAGCATAGCAAGAATGGAAGGAAAACAATGGAAATGAAAGGGGAAACACATGACCAAGGTTGCAGCACTTTAGCCATGGTCTCAATAGCAAGAAAGAGTAGAGGAATGAGTAGAATAGAGGATGAGAGAGAGAAATCATACCTTGAGGAAGCAATGGAGATGGAATGCAATGATTGAGACCAAGGATCTTCACCAACTTCAAGGAATGGCTTTGGGAAGGTCACTCTTCGTTCTCTGGAGCCCCAATGATTAGAATAGGGTTCTATTCACGAGCTCCCAATAAGTAGGCTTAAAATAATCAAGAATTTTGTAATTTTCGCATTGATTAATCTGGTCGACTGACTGGTTGACTGGGCCAGTCGACCAAGCCTGAATAGCAACTTCAGACAGGGAATTGGAAGGCCAGACTAATCCAAATTGAGTTGGGTTTTCTCCTACAAGTCAATCAACAAGTTTAGATTAGAGAAATACCTTCGGAATGAGATCGGAAGCACATCACGTACTTCAACTAAGCTTCCCCCTTTCTAGGTGCAGTTTCTCACTGAACACTGACAGTGCATCCAAGTAAGCGGCATCATTGTCAATATCCTCTGAATCATACACCGAATCTTCAACTATGAGGGCCCACAAGTCTCTTCTTCCACTACTCCGGGTCTTCGGACCTACAAACAACAAGGGATCCGGGTCGGGTCAAGGTCAGGATAGGGCGGGATTTCACATCTGCACTACCACTTCCACTAAGATCATCTGGATGAACCCTAGGTTCATTATCCAGAGTTTGAATCCCTGGAGTGACAAGATCATTATCTTGTATCTCAAAGAATTCCAATGATTATTTGTTAACTCCTGAAAGAGATAAAAAATCATTCTCCAAGAATGTCGCATCCTTAGACTCAAGTTCCATTCTCCTCTCACTCACATCTAGTCCAATGAAGACATGGCCCTTTGAGAGTTCAGAATATCTTACAAAGAAAACAATTTCTTCCTTTGGATCCAAGCTTCCCATATTGGTGAGAAGTATAGTGAACATATGCTGCACATCCCCATGCGCGCAAGTAACTCAAATCTAGCTTCCTTCCGATCCACAACTCATATGGTGTGGAAGGAACCGATTTGGTTGGAACTCTGTTGAGGATATAGGCCATAATTAGCAAAGCATCTCCCCAATAAGAGATGGGTAGGTTTGCTTGCGCCATTATGGATCTCACCATGTCTAGCAAAGTTCTATTCCTCCTCTCAGCAACCCCATTTTGCTGTGGAGTCCCTAAAATAGTAAGTTGCCTAGATATCCCCTTTTCATCACACAACCCTTTGAACATATCGGAGAGATACTCTCTACCACTATCCGTTCTAAGAGTTTTAACCCTTTTATCTAACTGATTTCTTAACTAAGCTCATGAATTTCTTAAAACATTCTAGAGCTTTTGACTTATGAGAAATTAGATAAATATGACCATACCATGTATAGTCATCTATGAATGTGATGAAATAAACTTGTTCTTTTCTAGTATGCACATTCATGGGTCCACATACATCTGAATAAATAAGTTCTTGAGGAAGAGAGGCTCTCAAAGCCTTTTTGAATGGTTTTCTAGTTGCTTTTCCTGGTAAACGTGAATCACAGGCTGGCAAATCAAATAGTGAACCTTGGCCTAAGAGACCTTCTCTTGCCAACCTGTTCATCCTATCTAAGCCAATATGTCCTAGTTTAGCATGCCACTTATTAGAATCAATACACACAGTATCTTGGCAAACAAAAGCACTACTATAATTAAATGAATAATCGATTGTATCCAATACAATGAAACCATTCTGAAGAAAACCATAACCATAAACTGTATCACTTAGATACAAAACCAAAAAATTGTTCTCAAATACAACTCTAAAACCATGTCTCATAAGAAAAATAACAAAAAAAATATTTCTCCTAATATCTGGAGCATACAGCACGTCATGGAGTAACAACGTTTGGCCACCTCACAAAACTAATTTGCATGTGCCAAAGCCATGAACCTCCACACTTGAGATGTTCCCATCATTATTCTTCTGCTTCCTCTTGGAACACGATGGTATTCCATAAAGCTCGAGCATTCCCTTATTATGTGTTTTGTCGCACCTGAATCTACAATCCACAAAGGATTTAGTTTAGGAAGCATAGTAGAACTTGTTACATAACAAGATAAGGTATAACACATAGTACATACCCCCTATTCAGTGCAATCACGAGCAAAATGACCAGGCTTTTGGCAGTTGAAGCAAATCAAATGTGATTTCTTCTTGCTAACACTGGTCCCCCTTGAACACTTGGGGCCACTCTTGTTTATGTTCCCACCTTGGTTACTTTTCCTGGACCGCTGAAGTTAAGCTTTCTCCTTCTTGCGCTTAGAGCTTGCACCCTTACTAGTGCTAGCTTCAGCGGCAAGTACTTCAGTGTGAGGGGCATCAACCAACATCCGATCCTCCTCCAGCTCAAGGTGCTTGGCAGCCTGATCAAAAGTCTTGACCTCATTAGCATGATTAAGAAGATCTTCATATGCTCCCAAGTCTTAGGCAATGACCTGATGACTGCAGAGACTTGCTCCTCATTAGTCTTTTGGCGCCCACATGCGCTCAACTCACTTATCATGTTGGACATGATGGTTATATGTTGCCTCATGGTGTGACCCTGGCGCATGAGGATGGGCCTGGTGGAGGTCCACCATGCATCAGCTTCATGCTGAAGCTTCTACTTGGCAAACAACACTTTCTGAGCATCAGAACATTGCAAATGTTTGAAGGCTTTCTCCAATTCTCGAAGCCACTTGTTTGGAAAGAGAGTGTCCTTTGTTACTCCAGTGAAAGAAGGTACTTGTAACATTAGAAAACTTTCCATCAAACGGGTGTGGGGTGTCCCGATGAATCTTTCCACAAGAGGGGCTGCGGCACTAGAAGTCCCAACTCCGGCACGGTTCTCATTGTGAAGGGTAGCAAAACCAGCCATCATCTGGTTGAATTGGGCAGCCTGCTGTTGCATCATGTTGGTATGACGCTGGCGATATCCTTAAAGCTTCCGATATCGGGGGCACCAGGAATGCCATTTGTGGTGTGGCTATCTTCCTGTGTTTGCTGGTCAGAGCCCCCAGCAGGTGTTTCCTCATTTTCAACATTACCGGAACCAACGAAACGGTTTCTAAGAAGGACCATTCTGCAAAATCAAAGACAAGGACACCAAAATTCAAATCTGTCAAAAACAACTTGATCAATGATTAGGATACTCAAATCATGGTTAGAACTATCAATATAGCAATCAAATAAGTCAACATTGGTCAGAATCCAAAGAAAACCAATTACAAATCAAGAATTTCCAAAAACAGCCCAAGGCAGCAAAATGACCTATTTTGGTCGATGGCATCGACCAAAATGATTCTGCGTGAAAAATCAGATTTAAAAGGCCCACTTCTCATTTCATTTTCATTTCTCACACTTCCATTTCGAGTTTGGCTCTAGGAAAACGACTCTCTAGGGTTTCTAAGGGTTTCAAGGCTTGATTCAAGGCTCCAACAACACTTGCAAGTCTCCTTTGATCATCTACACAAGTAAGCTCTCTTTCTTCTTCTCTTTTCTTGCAAATTTCATTTACCATAGATGTGATTTTCTTCAAAACTAAATAATGCTTGTTGCTAATGGCTAGGATCATGCATAGGGGTGTTTAGAAACATGTTCCCATTAGTTTCCAAGCAAGACTAAGTTTCAAACACAAGATTGCACACACATTGGCTCCAAAATCACTATTCATCTCACAAAAATCCAACTTTGTAAAAACTTGTCTCATTTTCAAACCAAACTGAATTTTAACATGAAACAAATTTCTACATGACTGATTCACTATGGGGAAGGTGTTTCCACTTTCCATTCGGTCAAATTCCAATTTTCAAAAATTCACAAACGCAAGCCCAAAAAGGGATTTTCTCTCTCTTACTTGCTGAATTTTCACTTTGAAGATGTCAAAATGATAGCTTTTCACCAAACGGTGTTTCAGCATGTTTATTCAAGTCATATGCACATGTTAGAATGTTCAAATCGAAAATTTACCAAAATCGAAATTTTCCGAAATTTGCAAAAATGTCCTTCATTTAACAAATACACACTGGGACTAATCCAAATGAAATTTCTTCTTTGTTTCAACAGGTCAACTATGCCTAGAGGAGGGCGACGGGCTGATAGAGGTCGAGGACACGTTCCCCAGGCGGAGGTCACAGACGAGGAGCATTTCACGACTCCTATGGCTGAGTTTCTACATGAGTACTACTTCCATGACATACCGATCGAGCACGGACGGTAGTTCTCGTGGATGATTTAGAGGTATTTCGCATACGTGAGCATCTGGAGGCTATGGATTGGTTACACTTGTACACCACGGCATATCCGGTCTATCCAGATCTCGTCAGGTACTTCTATAGTAACCTGACTTACCGCATCGAGGATGACCCACGAGATGGTTTTAGGATCATCATGGATTCTATGGTTGGGGGCAAGGAGATCAGTTTCACTACTAGGACACTGGCTCGCATCTTGGATGTCCCGATTGTACGAGATTCCCGTTGGTGGATTCCTTCCGGTACGGACATCACTGAGGCTCTTCTCCATACGAGACATATGAGGTATGCATGACTCTATGGGATGACATTGACTGGTATACGCCCCGGAGTGGTACCATGATGCGTCCTTCAACTCGGGTTATCGCTCGCATCGTCAGGCGAAACATCCTTCTGAAGGCAGGGCACCACAGTAAGGTGTCGGCGATGGAGGCATTGGTTATCTACATCATGTACACTAGAGTGCAGGTAGACTTAGCATACATCATGCAGAACATCATGATTGATAGAATTGAGTTTCCTGGGGATAGGAATTTGGCTTTTGGTCGACTCTTGACCCATATTTCTGAGCACTTTGATGTGGACTTGGAGGATACACCAGTGATTCAGGGCCGAGACATAGGCAAGGACATCGGCTCATGGTTGATTAGGAAGATGGGGCTCTGCAATGCGGCCATATCAGAGGATGAGGATGACATCGATGGGGCACCAGAGGATGATGACTCAGAGGATGAGGATACTGACGACGATGATGGCGATGATAGTGGTGATGAGGACGATGATGGTGATGATAGTGGTGATGAGGACGATGATGGGCATGGGGATGATGATGATCAGGGAGATGAGGATCAGGGTCAGGATGAGATTCCGAGACACGAGGAGATTCCTACTCCACGATTCTCTGAGGTCGGAGGTCCATCTCACACGACTTCTGAGGCTCCAGGTGTGGCTTCTCATCAGTCATCGATTTATTCCATACTTGAGAGGATCGAGGCTCGTCAGGAGGCTATAGAGGCTGGACAGAGGAGGATGGAGTTATACATGTGCACCCTAGGTGAGAGGTTTGCACTACTGGAGGAGGAGTTCAGATCTAGGAGGGATCAGACAGATCGTTGGAGTCGATCACCTAGATAGATAGTACTAGGAGTTCCCTTTTATGCTTTCTTGGATGTATTTCTTTTCAGACTTGTAAAACTCTCTTATGTGATTAATGAAGTTTAGTTATTTTGTCTATATAATTATGTCTTATTCAAAATTAAATTTGTGCTTCATTAATTTGGTTGCTGGTCCAGGTTATCTATTATTCACCTCTAAGAGCACTTGAGTCACTTTTGGATCTGTGACTCGGAATGTTCCGTCATCGTTTCTGTGGTCAGGGTTCTACTTGATCTTGGGCTCTGATACCAATCTGTCACATCCGCCCAGCCGGTACCCTATCTGGCATACCCGGGAATGTGATCCACGGTCCAAGGATCAAGCATCGAGGAACCATGCCTCCCACATATGCGATAACACAATCATGAACAATAATAATCAAGGTAAAAGCAATAAACAATAGATATTATAAATAAGATAAGATCAACTAATTAGAGTGCGGAAATAAATAATACCAGGTGTATAAGTGTAATCATGAGAATGAGAGAATGAGTAAAAGTCACTCTCTCAAAGCAGCGGAAAGCAGTAAAAATCAAGTTAAGTTACAATCCATGTTTAAAGAGTAACTCAAAGAAAGTTAATTACATATCCAAAGTGTTCAACAATAATCCAGGGAAATAGGGCACTAGACAAGGATTTATTCTATCCTAATGATCGTCTCCTCATAGGTGTAGACAAAGAAAGCCCAGCACGGCCACTCCCTCACAATAGTGGGGCTAACCCTGGTACGTAAAGTAATCCTCTTCGGCACCATAACTTTGATCTTCACTATAGCTACCACCCGGAGGGTAGTATGAGGAATCAAAGTCCGTCTCGTAGAGTGTGCCATCAGAATCTTCAATACCTGTGGGAAAATCTAACAACAACGCAAAAGGAATGAGTTCAAAATAACTCAGCAAGGCAGTTATTCCATAATTTAAAATCATACAAATACAGATCATAACATAATGCAATGTGATATAAGACATATGATGCAAATATGATTCTAACTCTATGAATGCTAGTCTCTATGGTAGACATGCTTTAAGCCATAGCACCATACTTCTTTGGGTCGTCAGTCACTCTCCCTCAACCAATTCCGTATCTTGGGACTGCCGTGGTAATTGGGTAAAGTCCTCTCAAACCATGGTAGGGGATTCAGTCACCACTCTCTCACATCACCATTTGGTATAAGTGTTGGCGCATGTGACGGTAAAGCCTAACCCAATGCAAGTCATCTACTCAGTCGTATCAACTCAGATCCAGATACGTCCATTCCTCGCCCCAAGCAATCCTTTCCGGTATCCTTCACACTAGAGTCAGCGTAATCCCGGATTACGAACTCATCAATCCTATTGGTCATCCACAAATAGTAAACGGTAAGCTCTCACGTCCTCTCACGGGTTGGTTACCGGTCTTGAGCGTCCGTGAGCCAAAGTCTAGCTATTTGCAACCCTACCAATAAATGGCCCCTTTCGGGTATCCTTAGCATGGTTTATGTCCTCTCCCGGGTTGGTTACCGGTCTTGAGCGCCCATCCAACCATACACTACCACGTGTCGTTCGGTCTCAATGCCCTTCCTATCCGGGTCTGACACGACAAGGACAATCCTAACCACACAACTAGACAATCCTATGTATGTCATCCAATAACCCGGGAAAGTGTCGATAGGAACCTTCGGAGAACATCCCATACTATTCCCTCCGATGCCCAAGGACAAAAGCGTCAATAGGACACTTCCCAATCGCAAGTTATACCTAGGCAATCACATACCCAAGTCCATCATATCTCATACATTTGATACATCATCATGATAAAAGTTAAATTATAACATCGCATTGATCCATCATGAATACAAGTAACAAGAATAATAAATCATTATGACAAGAGTATATGAATCGCAATACTACTGTTCTAAAACATGTATAGCAGTCCTATAATAATCAAAAGCAATTAAGAGATTATGTTCACTAATTATAATCACCAAGGCATAAGTTCATAACCTATGTGTTTATGGAGATAACCATCCTTACCTTAGGTTGAGTTGATGATGAATCAAGAATTACCAAGGAATGATCCAAAAGTAGTGTTAAGACCCTAAACAAACATAAGTAAGAGATTATAGAAGAAATCAAGAAGACCGGATGTCAAACGGGTCAAAACTAGCTAAGGTTGCTGTCAGCAACAAGTTTGGTTGATGGTCCTTGGTCGATGGCATCGACCAAAGAGGATTGACCAAAATGTTTTCGAGACAAAATAGTGGGTTTTGGGGATTTTCATCCGAAATTGGTTTTCCGGGGTTCGGATTGATCCGGAACTTGGAGGGATGCTTAATAACAGTATGAGGACACTACAAATCAAGGAATTAACATAATCTAATGGTCTAAATAGAAAGCCCCAAATTGAGCTACTAAGTTCAAGAGACAAGCATCATAGCATAGATTGAAATTGATTGCATTGACATTGAAAAGGCATGCATTAGCTAAGGGAACTTATAGGAATTTGATTAGGATCATATGCTAGTGATAAACATGTACATAGCATACTATATACCTCAGTTTTGTACAAGAAGGCATGATGTTAAGAATAAAATCAAAGAATGTATATGCAAGGATTGCAATGGGGGCATAGCATCAATAGACAAGTGAGAGGATCATGGGTTAAGCAAGAGTGGACACTTGGAGTGATGGTTGCAAGGTTGCAGCACCATCTCCAAGGTCTCAACAGCAAAAGAGGGATAGAAAAGAATAGAAAAGAATAGAATAGAGAGTGGAAGTGATGAATCATACCTTGTAGTTGTTGATAGAGACAAGGAACAATGATTAACAATGAGTTTTGGGTGGGATCTTCCTCACAAGTGCCTAGGAGGTGCTTTGGGAAGCTCTCCCCACATTCTCAGGAGTGATAATGATTGCAATAGGGCTCAAAACACGAGGCTAGTATAAATAGAATAGGGAATATTCCAAGAATCATTAACTTGTCTGTCTAGGAAACTTTGGTCGATGGTCTTTGGTCGGTGGTCCTTGGTCGATGGCATCGACCAAAGAGGATCGACCAAAATATAATTCAACAGAAAAACAGATTTAGTTCAGCAACTTCAGACAGGGACTTGGAGGGCTATACAAGGTAAAATTGAATGGGGTTTTCTTCTACAATTCAATCAAGAAGTCTAGTTTCGGGGAATACCTTCGGATTATGCACAGGAGTCCATTAGGTACTTCAACTAAATCACTCTTCTCCAATGTGCAGACTTTCACTAAACACCGATAATGTACTCAAATAAGGGGTATCATCGTCAATGTCCATGGGCTCGGTCTCCGACTCATAATTATCAATCAAAAGGGTCCAAGTCTCTTCTACCACCGCTTCCGGTCTTCGGACCTAAAAACAACAGTGGATCCCGGTTAGGGTCAGGGTTAGGATAGGGCTGGATTTTACACCTCAGGTGGGGACATGGTCTGGTTTTTGGTTTCCAGCATGTCCTACTCTTCTAGGAGATACTGCACCTTTTGGTGCCAAAGGTCATAATTCCTTTCATTCAATTTATCTCCTTTCGTGAGGTCAACAACGATGCTCTTGATAACAGCCATTAAACTAGAGACAATATATACAAAGATGAGTTCAACTATTCTAGCATAAAACACAACACAAACAACAACAAATCACACTAGCAAATCAACCTATGAAATAAGCATTTAAACCAAAAGAGATACTAACAAACATTAAATCAAATTCTCATGCAAACCTACATAGATTTATACACTAGTTTCATTATGTGCTAGAAACATGATTAAAAGACCCTTAATCAAAACAATTTTAATAAAATAAAATATCCAATCATGTTTAGGCTATGAGGTGGTTCACACAGAATATTTCTACCTCACTAGCTCCTACTAGGCCCCATTAGGCTCTCAATGCCCAAACATCACACAGATTGTCGGGCCATTGGTGTCTAGTAAGTTAGAAACACATTCTGAATTGGACAGACCAAGTCTAAAAAAAAATCCATCTCCTAGATGGACTTCTGTCTCCTTAGACGGAAAATCCATCTAGTCCTCTGTAACCAGACTGAATTTCCTTCTGGTCCACTGTGGTCAGACGGACATCCGTTTGGTCCTCAGTGACCAAACAACGTCTTTTCCCTTGAACGAATTTCAGTTCTAAGAATGGAAAAAAAATTTATTTTTCTTCAAAACTTTTCCCAAAAAAAACACATGAAAAAAATCCATCAATCATTAAACAAAAAGGCATTCTCATGGATTATCAATTCATGCAGTTTCTTACAAAAGGGAAGTCACAAGGATCCTCCCACTTGGATCCGAACCCAAAAAGTAGTGTTTCTTAAAACCCTCTCAATTCTCCCATGGGTTTCCTATTAAACCTTGAATTATCTGCGGGTTTCTTTAAACTCTTGATCCTCCCATTAGATCCATTCAAGAAAGCACAAACAATAGGGAGGAACTGAGAATTGTGGGAACCATGGCTCGATGCCAATGTTGGTTATATTCTATATATCCATATACGAAATAGCAGGGAGAAATATCATTACCTGGATTTGCTTTCCCAAATATAGAATATCTGGCAAAGAAGTAATTTAGATCCACGTCCTCATTCCTCCACAATCTTGTCACCGGTTTGATTCCACAATCTCTAGGAAAGGGAATAAATTCCACAACTCAAATGCCATGTGGAAGGATGGTATAGAGATCCAAAGCAAGGGGAAGAAAAATCCTCTAAAAAAATCTCCTTCCTACATTTTCTTGGAGAGAGAGAGAGAGAGAGAGAGAGAGTGAGGGAGCCGTCTTTTCTGGAAATCTCACATAATACAATCACACTCATTTATGCAGTGGTTACCAAAATATATAACCCTATATTTTGTATCCACCCTAAAAGTAATTTTCCAGTTTTGTCCTTGGGCATATAATTATATTAATAACTAATAAACCCTAACAGATATTAATAGTAAATCTAAGAAGAGGAGCGAAGGACGAAACGAAAAACTGAAACAGGGAATTAGGGATAGGGTAAAGGTAAAGTGTTTTAATTGTAAATTACATTTATATCCCTTAATTTGGTATTGTACCAATTTGGTACGATTTCAGTACAAACCGACGAAATGAGTACTTGAAACAGGAACCGTACCGAAGAAATTCGGTTTCGATAAGTACAGTACCGAATTTCGAACAGTGCGATTTTAAACGGAACGATTAAACTTTTTCGGTACGGTTAAACGGTTTCGGCACGCAATTGACACCCTTAACGTAAGCTGGCCTAGATAAAACTTAGATGTCACCAAAAAATTTATATATATTTGATCCTATATATATCCCAGTTAGTCCATTTGACTCTACACCAACATAGGTGGTCTATTGGAGAATGCTTTTGAGCTAGAATTTTTCCCTTTTTAATTAACTTGGAACATGGTTGTTTTGCCTTTCTTGTTGACTAATACTTATTTACACTCTTTGAATTCCAAAAAAAAAAAAACTTATTTACAAAATGGATGTCAAACACTAGAGACGAGAACATGTAAAGTACTTGCTCCAAAAGAATAAAAGAATGTACAGAAAACCAAGAAAAGGAATGGTTATATTAAAGTCGAAGAGTTGTAGCAATTAAGGACAAACTTTTTTTTTTTTTTTTTTTTTTTTTTTTTTTGTGGGGTAAGAATTCAAGACAAACTTCATGAGAGTAGCTTGAGGTGGTATGATCATGTCCAATAACGACCTATGGATGCACTTATAATGAAAAGCAACAATTTTCTTCTGTTTTTTTGGTGAAAAACAAATTTAATGATCAGATGAACAAATACTGTTAGAAAACATACAAAGTATACGATTTACTTAATATTGAACTCCAAAACTTAATTATAATGTTCTTGTTCAATCATGCAAAAGACTAGATAAGACACTTACCTCCAGCGATGGAAATTTGTTTTTGGAAGACAATTGCAAGTTCTGTTGAGAGGTTGTTATAATCACAATATTTTGTCAGAGCTGAAACGTACCAGAGGTACTTTCTTTAAGGTATTTAGACACCCTAATTTGTGCAATACGGGTACCCAATGTATCTTCACCCCCAAGATCAGTCAGCCCAAACCTTTAAGGTTGCACCCTTGAAAGGTTACTTAAGGTGTAATCAAATTTTGTTCATTGCTTAACTGAATAACAATAGGAAGGGGGAGAGAGAGAGAAAGATGATGTGAAAATTCATTAAAAATGAGCTCGAAAATGAGTTTATATAGAGCTCCAAAGGTTGTAGTGAAAGGGTAAGGTCATCTCCCTTTGTGAGGATACCTATTCAACTCAACTCTTTACAGAAGGTACCTATTCAGTTGACCTCCCTAAGGGAAAGTGCTTCTCTAATAGCATCTCCACACTTCCACTCAGTAGTGGGCTTTTCAGATTAGGGACCATGATAAAATGGGCCTTCCGGATCAAGTCCCCAAGTCTCAAGTCCCAAGTCATATAAATTATTAATATTAATTAATATATAGCTATATAACCATGGCTGAGTCACACCAGGGTTTAGGCTTGGGTCGCGTTGCACAAGGTTCGATCCTTAGCTCCAAAAATATATTATATAGATCCTTACTATGTACAAACAAGATAATCAGCTCTTTTCTACCCGATGTGGGACTAAAGTTTTGTTATAGAAATCATAAGATAAAAGACATGATTAAAACATATATTTAAATTAAAAAAAAATAATGATATACATAAAGTTTTAAATATATTTCCAACAAGTTCCTCTTAATGAAGGGGTCGTGGGTTTGACTCTCGCAGAGGCATATTAATATCCCCATCCTCCGGCTTAATAAAGCCCTTTGTACCAAAAATAAAAAACTTATGATGTTTTTGACTAATGCATCGATTTTTTATTTTTATTTTTTGCTTTACTTATTATTAAATTTTTTTTCATTTTTTCATTTTTTTTTTCATTTTACTTTTGATACAGGAGGTTTCAATTTTGTAAAGTAATCATATGAGTCAAAATCCACTGCCCACAAGGGTAAAGGATTATGCTCCCCTCAAACCAAAATATAATCCTTTATTTTTATTTTTTTTTTCTTTTCATTTTGATGTGAATTTTTTTTCTTACAAGGATGCTATGCACAGATAAAAATCTATATTCCGCGTGGGTTTGTATTTGCATACAGGATTATTCATATTCAAAAATATGTGTTTCTAGAAAATTCAAATTTGTAAGTTAGTTGGGTTGGGATATGGATTTTTCAATTTTATATAGATATCCATTCTGGTGCAATCATAAAAATATGATTAAAAAAAATCATGTATAATATAATAAATAAACTTACAAATTAAATAAAAAAGGAAAAAAAATCATAAGGATATCAATAGGATTGTATATCGTTGACCAAAAAAAAAAAAAGGATTGTATATCAACGTTATTACTTTGTTTTCCCATTTTTGGGTACAAAAGCAATTTTTCTTATTTTTTTTATACATTAAAGTGCTGAAATTAAGTTTGGTTATATACTTATATAGCAAAAAAAAAACCAATTCTGTAAATATATATATATATATATATATATATATATATATATATATATATATATATATATATATATATATATATATAGGATTTCTTCCCCCTTCCCCTCTCTGTATCATCTTGTAATGGTTGTAACAATGCTGTAACAATGTCCTTCACCACAAAAGATCCAAATCTACCCCTGGTATCAGAGCCATTAAGGCGTGGTGTATGATTAGAACAACTCCGGTGTAACCCAAGCTTTCTTCGTGTAAGTCCGGTTACCCTCACCAATGCTCCGGTTACCCTTCTCCTTGTAATCTTATCTTTTCATCAATGCATTCTCATTTTCATCTATGCATGAAAGGGATGGCTCTGCCGACCTTTCTTTTATTTTTCTTGCATCATTTGCATATGGTCGAATTATCGCCTAAATTTCTTTCTGTTACGCATTTATTTTCATTATTGCTTTAAAATTCTTTATTTTTCTTGTATCATTTTCTTATGGTCGGTTATACCACCTAAGATTTTCTTTTAATTCTGTTATGCATTTCCTACTTATCATTTCTTTCATTCCTTTACCTTTTGTCCTATAATTTTCCTTCCGCATATTTTTCATTATGCCAAATATTGTTCATATTTTGTTCCATTCTTTTTAGTTTGGTATATTGATGGCTGGATTTTCCGCCTGTTGACTTACTGTTTTGTTTATATGCTTTTGAAATCCATACTTTTATTTTCTTTCTTTTAATTTTCTTCCTAATAGTTTGGCTAGGGTATCCGAGAAGTAAAAAAGACCGTCATGGTATGATTCCTAGAGGTGAGGCAGAAGGTGTGTAAATCCTCTTTTGTGCTAGGTCTTAGTGACGGGTGAAGACTTCTCTAAGTGGACCCCTTTCTTTTAGGTCGGAAAGAGAGAGCTTGAAAAAAATGAGTGTGTTTTCCCGAAGCATGTCTTCAACAACTGTGAACCAGCAGGAGACCAATTTGGCTTCCAATATCCTTAACCAAGAAGAATTGAATAATGACTTTGACCAATCCTTGGCAGAATGGAGTATGCCCAGAGTACCCAAAAAAGAGATTTACCAACAATCGATCTTCGGTTTTAGAGAAACCATTAAGACCGTTGAACAAACAATTCGTGTTTCTTCCGAATTGGAAGAAATCCCTCTTCTGCAGAAGCAAACAATTCTCAACCTTAAACAACAGTATAATTACATCCATTTTGGATGTGTCCAAATAGCAATTAAGCCTCTCCACCGTGAAGGGTTAAACACTTCCCTCATTTTGGCCCTTAGAGACCAAAGATTTACTCAATTTCAGGATTCCCTGTTAGAAGCGGTCAAGACAAGTCTTTGTCGAGGACCAATCTTCTTTAACCATTTCCCAAATCTAACAATATCCCTTGATGATAAAAACATTTTGGATTCATTAGTTGTTAACCTCCAAACTAGTGGTTACGACATGAAGCCTGGATCCATACCAATTTCCTTAGTTTACAGAATTCAATACAAGGTTATGAAATCTATAGCCCCTAAGGCCCTTAAGAAATCCACCAGAGGACGAACGGAGTTCTTTGAAGGCTTTGATTGCCAATCAAGAACGATTCAACCCAAGTACGTTCGTTGGGAAGAGGTTAGTTTTCCCGCACAATGGACCTTTCAGGCTGTGCAGCCTCAGGTCAGACCTGCCTCTACCATTGCATCAATAACCCAAGACCAATCTGGTCTGGTAACAATGTCTTTTGACCGAATGAACCTCTCCAGTAGGTTACAAGGTGAATCCTCACAGTCTATCAAATATCATCAACCATCCAGAGCTTCCTGCTCAAGCATTCCTTCGGACTCTTGTAGTCTAAGGTCTGAACCTACTATCGTGCTCAAAGAACCTTGTTACCAACAACCAAATTACCCATGGTGTTTACACCAAGGGAGACCAATATGAACAACTCGAGGACAGCCAAGCTGACCCGTGGTCACCGACTCCTTCGGCTATGGAAGTTCCCCCCAGGAATTCTTCATTAATGATGATTATGTCTGATCGACCTTTCTCGATCGATAAAGATTTGCTCCGGCAAGACTTTAGTAGCCCTGACAATGCCCTTAGGAAAGATTGGTTTAACGATAAATTTAACCTTTCTGAAAAAATTCAGATTCGTGATGCTTGGTATCATGACATGGAACAATACAAAATTAACATGAGATTCTTTGTCTGGTTTGCCTCTTATGCTGAGGAACATCAGATAGATTATCCATGGAATAATAGAACCATAAATCAAACAATTTACCCTTTCAAGAATTGCCTCGACAACAGAACCAACGAAACAATAACCTCTGACCATCCCCCAGAGGACCAAATCATATTAAAAATTGAAAGTATAGATGCTTTAGCTGCCCCTTTTAAAAACAAAGAAGGCCTTAAAGATGGAAGTCTTAAAAATATTGAACAATTAAGCAGATCTGAAATGCTTAACAAGATTGAATCCCGTTTAAGCAACCTCATCATTCTTGATACTACTGCAACACCTGCAGAAGCTTCTGCCTCCAATACCATTCACCGGATCAAAACGATTCAGGATGCATTTGATTCTAGATCTGATTCAAGTGTGCCCATCACTGAGTCATCCCATGAAATCAATACTGATAACACCAATACCTATCATTACCCTCGAATAACAAATAGCTTTTGTAAGTATAAAGATAAGTATCGGAAACGACACAAACCCTTTACACCTTACAATCGAAACAACAATACCAAAGCCTTAAACAATAAGCATACCAAGCCATTAAACAATACCATCAATATGATCCAAAATAAGGACATTACTACTCATAATCCTCACCATACTACACACACCCAGGATTTAGACGATCAAACTTTGCAAACAACAACTAATGACCTCAAGAGTGAAGTTAAACTGCTCAAAAGGGAACTTGTCTTCCTTAAAAAGCAACTTCCTAACAATCCCACCAATACTACCCTGCCTTGTGTCCCTAATCCGAACCAACTTATCAATAACATCCATTCCCAACAATGGCATGTTGAGGTTAATCTCATCATCAATAAATCATTTAAACTTTCAACCATTGCCTTAGTGGATACTGGTGCAGCCTCCAATTGTATCAAAGAAGGACTTGTCCCTACCCAATATTATGAGAAAACCACCCATAGACTTTCTGGTGCCAATGGCCAAAGTCTAGGTGTCAACTATAAATTGTCAAATGTCCATATTTGCACCAATCAAATATGTCTTCGACAAGTCTTTATCCTTGTCAAAGATATCATCACCAATGTCATCCTTGGACAACCATTCCTAGAAATGATTAAACCCTTCACTGTGTCTAACAAGGGGATTTCAACCAAAATCCAAGGTAAACAAATTTTCTTTGCTTTCTTACGAGAATCTCAAGCTCGTGAAATAAGCCAAATCAATCATATCCAAGCCAAAGAACACCAGCTCCAATTTCTACAAAATGAAATCACCTACAAACGTACTGAAGAGCGTTTGTCTCAACCATTTATCCAAAAACAAATCCAACATTTCAAAAATATCTTTGAAAAGGAGCTCTGTTCTGAATTTCCTGATGCCTTTTGGCATCGAAAGCAACACATTGTCAGACTACCTTACATCAAAGGCTTTTCTGAAGCTCAAATACCAACAAAAGCCCGTGTTGTTCAGATGACTCACGAGTTACAGGAGGCATGTAGAACCGAAATCAATGATTTATTACGTAAAAGGCTGATCGGCCCCAGTAAATCCCCCTGGAGTTGTGCAGTGATGAACACATTTATGTGTGAAATCTTAGGGCATAAAGCATGCATTTTATACACTTAGAGTGGAGTTACCTTGGGTTTTATGTTGTTTTTGCAGATTTTAGGACTTTTCAAGATTTAAGCAAATATTTGGAGTTTTGGGCTTGAATCATGCTATTTTACACGTCAAGAAGTCCATTCAAATTCTCAAATGCGAAAATGGGCCTGATCTGGAGCATGATGGGCTAGAGATGTGTGATTACGGGCCAAATCCGAAATATTGAAGAGATAAAGAAGGCAAATTTGATCTACGGCTGAGATTTTAAATCAAATCTACAGAGATATTATTGAGAGAGTCCAGATGGAAAAGAGTCCTTGCATACCTCAATATCTTATTTTCTATTTGGGATTTGATTAAAGAAAGAAAAAGAGGAAAAAGAATTATTTTCAGATAAGGATGAAGCAAAAATCCCGTTTTTGAATGCCTCTGTCCAGTTTCGATCAAACCCTTCATCGAACGGTCATCCGATGTCCGATCGTGCTGATTTTTGGAGGAGAGCTTCACGACTACTTAAACCTCAAATCCAACGGTGGGATTATGCATCTGATCTCTCTAAGTCGGCGCGATTAGTACGTCAAAACCCTAATTGGATGAGTCAGATAGAAACCCTGAGTTTTATTCAAATTCAGCCGTGCTTCATATCTCATGTAAACTCTATAAAAGGAGATCATATTCCATCAAAGGAGAACGTGTCTTAGAGCTTAGTAGAAGCATTCTTTCTTCTCTCTTCAGTTTATTTATGTTTTCTCTAGTTTTCTTTGCTTGCATTAGTGAGATTTAAATTTCTAGATTCAATGTTTAGGTTTAATCTTTTTATGTAATGCAATTCAAGTTCAAACTTCAAGTTCAAGATTCAATTTTTTTATATTCGTTTTTCTCTGGGTCTAGCAATTGCAGATTTAGATCATTCTAGATCTAGATCTGGTTGTTAGGGTTGGTTGAGATTCGAATCGTTTGTTCAATTCGCAAGTAAGTAACCTTCTTTATTAATCTTCTCTCCTCCCTCCATTCCCGCTTCTATCTACCCCTCTATATTCTTAATTTAGGATTTACTTTCAGCATTATTTATTATTCTGCCTATTCATTCATAATCTCGGACCACATAACCGGAGCAAGCCTACAGTCGTGCCTCTGCTTCTGGTGACGGGTGGTGTTGCATCTGCATTTTAGTTATTTCCTTTTCCTTTTATTGCTTTGTTTATTGCTTTGTTATTTACTTTCGTTATTTACTTTATGTTATTTACTTTCGCCTATTCATTCATAATCTCGGACCACATAACCGGAGCAAGCCTACGATCGTGCCTCCGCTTCCGGTGACGGGTGGTGTTGCATCTGCATTTTCCTGTCTTTTATTTATGCATTGATTGTGTTTAATTTATTGTTCGTTTCAATTCGATTGCATTAGATATATAGATTAGGATCGTTTAGTTTAGTTAATTAGTTAAAAAAAAAAATTGAATCATTCCACTCTCGCATTACTATTAAGAAGTTCAAATTCTAAGTGGCATATCTCCCTGAGATCGACCCGTTAGCTACACGATACCGTGCGCTTGCGGTTACTTTTAAAATTCACAAACATGCAGCATTTTATGTCAATGGTCCAGCTGAACAAGAGAGGGGTACCCCTCGACTTGTTATCAATTACCAACCTTTGAACGAGGTTCTCGAATGGATTCGGTATCCTATTCCAAACAAAAAGAACCTCCTTCAAAAAATACACCAAGCAACCATCTTCTCCAAGTTTGATATGAAGTCTGGATTTTGGCAAATCCAAGTTCACGAACAAGATAGGTACAAGACCGCTTTTACTGTTCCCTTTGGTCATTACGAATGGAAAGTAATGCCCTTTGGCCTTAAAAATGCCCCAAGTGAATTTCAGAATATTATGAACAACATCCTCAATCCTTACCAACACTTCACTCTGGTCTACATCGATGATGTCCTCGTGTATTCCAAATCCATTGAAGAACATATCAAACATTTAAACAAATTTCATCAAATCATGAAAAATAATGGATTAGTCATTTCTCTAAGGAAAATGGAACTATTCCAAACAAAGATCCGATTTTTAGGTCACAACATTCACCAGGGAACCATTGTCCCCATTGACAGGTCTTTAGCCTTTGCCGACAAATTCCCTGATCTTATCCTTGACAAAACCCAACTGCAGAGATTCTTGGGAGCCTTGAACTATGTTAGGGATTTCATCCCACAAATTGGATCCCATTGTGAGCCGCTTTATTCTCGGCTCAAGAAAAATCCAACGCCGCGGTCACCGAACCATACCAAGGCTGTCCAAACCATCAAACACCTGGTCAAGGCTATACCATGTCTTAGCCTTGCCAATCCTGACCTTCCCAAAGTCGTTGAAACTGATGCTTCTGAACTAGGTTACGGAGGTATCCTCAAACAGACTGATCAAGGGAAAGAAGTACTTGTCCAATACACCTCTGGAGTCTGGAATCCGGCCCAGAAAAATTACAGTACTATTAAAAAAGAAATTTTATCCATTGTTTTATGCATTCAAAAATTTGAAACGGATTTACTTAATCAGAAATTTTTAGTACGTGTTGATTGTAGTGCTGCAAAACAAGTATTGAAAAAAGATGTTCAAAACATTGCTTCAAAACAGATTTTTGCTCGCTGGCAAGCATTATTGTCCAGTTTTGATTTTGACATTGAGCATATCAAAGGAGAATTCAATTCCATCCCTGACTTCCTAACCCGTGAATTCTTACAGGGATGCAAAACTACCAATACTCCATCTTTCGATACCATCCAATAAATCCCCTCTTTGACCGGGACTGTTTAACGATTGTCTTTTCCACCATTCTTGAGAAATGTTAACCATCAGACATCTTCGCAAGTGGGCTCGTATCTATGAAGCCCGTATTAATGAAACCTCCCAGGAGATTCAGCGAATCCTTGCAAGAACTGGTTGGTCCAATTTTGATCTTGGTAATTATCAACGTCTTGTTTCTGATCTCATCCGATGTCGTCGGCTCCTAAGCCAAACACGGAACCGATTAAGGATGTATACTGCATAACTCTTTATCATTCAAGGCCTTCTGCCTGAACAATCCTTCCAGTTCCCAGGATGCGAAGATGGGAAACCGTTAACCATAACGGCATCAAAGAATGGTCCGTAAGCCGTGACGGTAATATCGGCACCCTTTTTCCCAGGGTAAAATATGGGTTACCGTTACTATTCCGGCCCCTGAATAGTCCGACGTGTCCGTCGTAAAAAAGGGCAACCGGTTCATCATTCTGGTTTAAGAATGGTCCAGCCAATATCCGGCTTGGTCAAATTGGATAAAATCAACCAGCCAAAACCCGGCTCAGCCAAATTGGGTTAAACAAATTGAACCAGACCAATAGGGAAAACAATGTCGATGACACATGGAATGCCCTGGAATGGTTCATCATCTATAATTTCTACATCCAACGGTGCAAGATGAAGATTTGCATCCAATGGTGTAAAACAAGCTTACCAAATCATGGCAACATCAACGGTGCAAGATGAAGATCTGCATCCAATGGTGTAAAACAAGCTTATCAAATCAATGCAACATCAAGGGTCAAGAATCAAGCCTCCAATCGGACGGTCAAGGTTGAAAGGAATCTTATCCCACCAACCTTATCTTCACTTTATCCTTGAAGATTGCTAGCAATCCAAAACGAATTAATCATGGCCATCAATCTGGATTTCATGGCATCCGACGGATGACCTTCTTCTACAAAGACCCTCCTTCTTCTATAAATTGAAGGGTGCTCTCAAAGGAGAGGAGGTTGCTTTCTTTGCAAGATTAGAGAGTTCAGAGGAGTGCTCCTCTAGGAATAGGATTTCTTCCCCCTTCCCCTCTCTGTATCATCTTGTAATGGTTGTAACAATGCTGTAACAATGTCCTTCACCACAAAAGATCCAAATCTACCCCTGGTATATATATATATGATTTCTTTTTTAGTTTTAGAAGTGGTGAGAAAGATATCCAGACCTTGGGCCTTGTATCTATCATGGCATCAAACAAAATTAATTGGAAGGCAAAAATCTATATAGCCGACCCATTTAGTTGGGACAAAACTTAATGTTGTTGTAGGGTTTTAAAATAGGAGGTCATGTTTTTATATTAAAAAGACAAGAATGCCCCTCTACCTTTTTAAGAGAAGAATATTTTTTTTGTGAGATTCTCAAAGTTGGTTCAAAACTATGCCAAATTGATGGTTTGTTTAAAAAATGAAAAAAAAAAAAGGGATAATTACTATTGCCCCCTTATACTTTGATTTTATTACTGTATCCCCTGTACTTTTCAAAATTACTAATCCAACATTTAACTTTGTCTACTATTACTATTGCCCCCTACCGTTAAGTTCCGTTAGTTTACTGATGATGTGGCATTTTTATATTTTTTCAAAAACTCCAAAAATATCCTTATACTTATCTCTTTACTTATTTACCATTTTATCAAGTTACAGTAGTACCTTTAATTAACTGAGGAGAAAAAACTAACTATAATCTATTTTGTTCTAAAAAAAAAACCACCAAATAAAGAAATAATGATTGAATAAAACTCAAATAGAAACCAAAGATGAAGGAAAATTGAATTCAACTCAAATTGGAAACTGAATCACCTAAAATATTTTCAAAATAAATGAAGTTTAGTGAATGTGGGAAACCAAATTGGATTTTCATTTTGATTTTGCTCATTTCTTTAATTCAAAATATATGAAATTTAGTAAAAGTATGAAAATGAAGCTTAGTGAAGGCGGGAAACTAAATCGGATTTAGATTTTGCCTAGTTTTTTAATTCAAAATAAAATGAAGTATAGCGGATGTGGGAAACAAATCGGATTTGAATTTTGCCCATTTCATTAATTCAAAATAAATGAAGTTAACCATAAAATTGGCATTTAATCTAATTTTTATAAATGGGATAGTATTATCTTTTGATTTCTTAATTTTAATGAAGGATAAATTAGACATTACATATTCAAACTTAACGGCTACTTAACACTATTATAAGGAAGAGGGGCAACAGCAATTTCGTAAAGAACATGATTTTATTAGTAATAAAGTCAAATTACAGGGGCAATAGTAATTATCTAAAAAAAAACATGAAATATACGGCTACTTAACACTATTATAAAGAAGAGGGGCAACAACAATTTAGTAAATAACATGATTTTATTAGTAATAAAGTCAAATTACAAGGGCAATAGTAATTATCTAAAAAAAAAACATGAAATATATGGCTACTTAACACTATTATAAGGAAGAGGGGCAACAGTAATTTCGTAAAGAACATGATTTTATTAGTAATAAAGTCAAATTACAAGGGCAATAGTAATTATCAAAAAAAAAAACATGAAATATACGGATTATACATACATAATTTGGACTTTCTGCCCCCTGCCCCCCTCAAAAAAAAAAAAAAAAAAGAAAAAAAAAAAACAAGAAACAAGAAACAGGAACCTTGTCATACGAGCCAATATAATTTATGATACAAGACCCCATGGATTCGTAAACTTTTACCTTCTTCAGATTTTTCTATTACAAATGATTTTTGTATTACAAATGTCCTCTTGTACCTGACTTACTTCAAATAGGAGAAAAAGACAAAGAAAAAAAGACTACTGAAACTTTTTATTAGTTAAAAATTTACCTAAAAAAACAATTGTTGCAACCCAATATGGAAAACGAAACGGTCTTCCTCCCTTGGTTTCTTTCTTAAAGTCAGAACAGAAACAGTGAGGTTAAAACAGGGCAACAAGGGAATTTAGAAAATGCATTAGAGATTGAATTATCACTTTAACACCGTTACTCTTAACGATAGAGGTATGTTCGATACATACTTGGAAACATAAAGGAGGTAAATATAATAGAAAAAAAAAATTTAAGAATGTAAAAATAATTGTTTGCAAATCCAAGGAATATATATGCAATTTGCTCTACAAATAAATTCTCGCCTTGTTCAATTCTCTATCAAAACAAACAATGAGACCAGAATATTTCTACTGAATGGTTGAAAATCCATATTCAATTCATCTTCATATCAAACATTTGTCAATCCAATCCGCTTGCATCCCTAATTGTGGCAAATTTCCCTTCCACATCAGACACAAATATTCAAATCCAACATATCAAACAAACTAGCCTTTTTTCTAACCTCAACCTTCTTAGACTCCTAAGTTTCCTTCCCACCGAGAAAGAAATATATAAATACAGTATCCTTCCACCCACAGTGATGGAGAATTTCTTGCTTATGTGTTTGCCTGTTTGGAAATCATGGAATGGCTACAAGGAAAGTATAATATCAACTTCATATGATAGAGTGTAAAGTAATAATGATACTAGATGTGCAAGTTAATCCTACCCATCCTATAAATGTGCTTGTCAGCCTCTTATGCAGAGGCAGTAAGAGAGACTGAGAATGTCTTGGATTCGAACCTCCATCCCTTCCATACCTTCCCCCACCCCCCTCCAATCCCCTCCTAGGCCGATAGGCCCCCAGTCCTAACCGGCCTGATGATGACCGGAAAAAAGAATCCTACCCACTGCAGATGGAGAAAACTTTTTCCCAAATATAACTGAACAGCAATGTACATATGACTAACCTAGTAACTTTGAGCTATTTGGAGCATGCAAATTGAACCCAAACACCAGGATTGACCAAGAAGGCAAGGTTAAGGGAAAAAAGTTTCAAAAAGGGATAAGAAAATGATGGCAAAATTAGAAGAAAAGGAATATAGAACAAAAATGGCTATAAAATAAAGTGAGGTGCAACACCTTCTGTTAGAATCCTTCTATACATCCCAACCATCTTTCCGACCACCAAAATCCCATTTCCGATTAGCCAGACTCCCATACATCTCTGAGAACTTGAGAACACAGTTGCTTCTTATTTGGTAGTGCATCTGTGTGTTCCGGCTGATTGCCGCCCCAGAGAACTTTGATGTGTCAACTGCCCATGCTGGCTTCACATACTCCACTGTCCTTGATGAGCTTGCATTTGCATACAAGAAATTCATAAGCACATCTTCACAGTTGAAATACTTATCTACCACCTCTCTCCCTGGTTTTGCTTCTTCACTCCAGTACCTCTCAAATGCTACTTTGCTATCAATAAATGCAGCTCCTGTCAATATCATGTTATAACCCCTGCGAGTACGGGCATACTTCTCGTCCCTGTACTTTAATGGACTCCCATTGATAAGACGTGGGTAGAACCCAACTATCCTATCAGGATTCTCCCGCCACGCCCTGAACCCTCGTTCAATGTCATCACATGTCATCATAATGTCATCATCAAGCTCAAGAACAGCACGTGTTTTTATCAATGGATCAACCCTGAATCGATTGTTCAGTGAGTTCTGCTGCTCTCTTCTGATCCTGACTGGCACAACAGAGTCCAAGTCACTTAGCTCAGGAGGTTGCCCTTTATTCCACACCACGACAATCTCTCTTACTGCTGAACACCTTGAATAATGTTTCACGTACATTTTCAAATTCCAGAGACGAGCATCATAAGTCATTGTTACTAGTGTAAACTGTGAATAGGAACCCTTATATGGGTAAGAGTCTTCTGCACCATTGCCACCATATAGGTATTTAACCCCAATGCACATTAGTACCATCCCTATCACAGATATTAGCAAGAGGACACATTTTCCAGCACATGTATTTGGCTTTATCCGGCCTCTGACCAATGTAATTGTCCTGTTCACCCGAGTACAGAATCGCCTCAACTTGGACGAGAATAAATGTGAGCGCTCCCACTCCCAGGCAGAGAAGGAATCACTTCTCTTCACGGAACTATGTCGACACCAGCTGAGGGGCAAAATACACTTTACGGCACCCAACAACACCCCGACTAGTACGATGAGAATAACCACAGTTGCAAATGCAACATAACCGAGGATTAATCTATGAACAGAATCTCCAGAAGGAACCCGATCACCATCCATGACACCAACCCACTCTCCTGAGCTTAGTTGTTGCACATCTAAGTGATGGTAACGAGCACCATTCCAAGCATTTCGACCCTTCTTAGCCTCTTCTGTGCCTAGTGGAACTTCAACTTCCTTGTATTCATCCTTAGTAAGAATCTCCACTTGGAATACACGCACTCGCCGCCCATATGTTTCACCACAATCTTGACCAATGCGGTACAGATTTCCATCATATATAAATGGCCTGCCACCATTCCGAGCACCAAAGCTCTTGTTTGTGTTGTAAATAGGGTTCTGCTTGTGGGGTTTCCAAGGACCTAGAGGTGAGCTACCATACCAAATTTCCAATTGCCCATTCTTCTTGGCACCAAAACCACTGTGATCTGATCCAAAAAGCCAGTAATGTCCATTATAGTTTACAACAATAGCATCTACCAGAGGTCTCTTCATGATAACCTTGTCCAGCGTCCAATGCAGAGGAAAGTTAATTGCTCGATAGAGACGGAGTTCCCCTTTCTGACTGCTCTCAGGCATCATGTATATCTGTCAATACAAAATCTAAGTGCTAAGGTTCTCGAGAGTTGGAAGAAAGACAGAGGGAGGGGGGGAAAAAGGAGAGGGAAAGAGAGAGAGTTTGACTGTAGAAGAGCCAGGCAACTAAGACAAATAATCTTACTTGATCATGATAGCCGAAAACATACGGATAAGAGAGATGCCAATCCTCATCCAAAGCAATGCCCAATTGCTGCCATGATGCACCTTTATCAATACTTTTTGCAACCCCAATGTCTCCTTGCAAGGTGACAGAGTTCTTGGTCTCATAAAACAGATAAAGATTGTCCCCCTGGTCACATTGGCAGATAAGTTACAGAACTGTTACGAAATGTACAGAAAAAACACAAGAACTTATATAAATACATTAAGCTGATCCTTTCATAAGATTACAGACTTCACATCTGTAAAGATACAAGACTGGAAGGTTGATGATAAGGAAGAATAAAAGCAATAGTTTATGAGTTTTTCATCTAATTTGTTAATGTAGAAAAGGAAAAAAGGCTTACTGAGAGTGAAATTCAGTATTTCTTTTTCCTTATTTTCTTTCTATTAAGAAAACCTTCTATCCATAAATAGATCTTTTTGACTGATAAGCCAAGAAAAAAACACGGAGTAATACCCTTGCCAATTTGTTTCAAACTTAGTCCCATTCTGGACTCTTTTCCCATCATTCCATTTTTTTTTAAGTCAGGGTGGACAGCAAGGAATTTGAGCAAAATATGATTTGCTGTAGTTTCAGTCTGAGAGCTAACATGTTCCTGATGAACGAAAATTGCTTAGGAATGGAATAGTTACTGAGCCTATGTGGGAAAAACAGAATGTATGGAAAAGGGTAGAGGAAAAACATGGAAGATACAACACACGAGAAAGCTTTCTCTATATGTGAATTCCATTTCTGTTGATTTGACCAATAACATTTCTGTGGTATTTCCAGCCACTCACTTACATCAGCTAAAATTTTAACAGACATTTCTTCAAAATTCTATGGCAACTATGGTCTCATTAACATTCATTTTGTCAGTTTTAAAGGTAAAAACCATGGGAAATGCATGCATACACACTCAAGCACACGTTATTCATGTCAATTCTAAATCTCTCAACGAAAAAATTGAACAAAACATGGGGGGTTAAAAAAGAAAGAGAAGGGCATGGGAGAAGATACAAGAAATTCAGTAATTAAAACGAAATCACAGTTTAAATGTCTTTAAAAACCATTGAGGCAAGAATAAAAAATCAAGCCAAAGATTTCGTAAACAACCTATACAACAAATTCCAATGAGCAGCTTCTCAAAGTAAAGGGTCCATCAATAAATTTGATGAGGCTAGACAACTATATGTACCATGAAGGGCTTGAACAGATGAGTTTCTACCATGCACTATGGGGCTTGATTTGTTTAAGATAAAAAAGGGTGTTCCAAGTGCACAAGGTTCCTGCTGTTGTATGGGCTGCGAAGGATCATCGCATATGTAGCCTTATCCCTGGTTTTGCTGAAAAGCTGTTCTAGGCTTGAATTTTACATTTAAAGATCATTGACGGTCAAACAGGAATAGCAGAAAACAATAAGGACATTTGAAAATTACTAATCAATTAACCCCTTCAAACACAAAACCAAGCATATTATCTACTTAGCCTTTTTATTTTTATTTTTTAAATTTTAATTGGTACATGATTAATCCTTCACCCAAAACCCCCTGAAGCAAACCCCCACAACATAAGGAACCTGCATCCGGTCTCCACTATCAACAACTGGAGATCTTCTCACAAAGCCAAGGGCGATACTCTAGATCATCTACATACCAAGCAAAGGAAAAATAACCATTTTTAAACACATCATCAGTCTGCTTGGGTTCAGTACAGAACACCTCAGACGCACAATAACCAACAGTAGGATAAAACTTGCAGTTCTGTGAAAATTCCAGAGCTTGTAAGAGAGAGGCAAAGCCCTAATAAGAAGAAGATTCAAGGGGCTCTAGGGCAAATAAAAAAAGGAATACAAAGGGGTCGTAGGTTTTTTTTTTTTTTTGGGTGGATGGGGAGGGGGATGAAACAATAAATTCATTAACCAAATGGGAATAGGGGGAAGGGAAAGAAAACAAAGCGAGCCAAAGGAAAGAAAGAAAGGCACGAAGCCTTACATGAAACTACTACAACAAACCTAGTCCCAATGAAATGGGGTGGACCACATGGATTCTTGCCTTCCAATTGGCTTTGTTTAAGGCCATACTAGATATAAGGCCTAAGCTATGCATATCCTTTCTCACCACTTCTCTTAAGGTCATAGGTCTGCCCCTAGCTCTTCTAATTCTTTCAACATGGATTAAATCACTTCTTCGTATAGAGGCATTTACAAGCCTCCGTTGAACGTCACTGTGCCACCTCAAATGACTTTCTCAAAACTTATCACTTATCAAAGCTACTCCTAGGCCAGCTCCAATATGATCATTCCTTATCTTAGAAGCCTCACAAGAAACTAGAACCACAATAATAGGCAAATGGACCAAAACCCAAGGCCAGTTGAGGTGAACAAGGTTGAGCCCCCCCCCCCTCTTCTCCCTATAATTGGTACCAAAAACCAAACCCAAAAGGCCCAATCCAAAGTTGGCTAAATGCCCTAGGATCATTTTTCCAGCCCTTTTGGGGCTTAAGAAGGGTATGGTTGGAATCCCCTCGATCCAAGGGTCATGGATCTATCTTTATTTATTTATTTATTATTATTTGGGTTAGTGTTTTGTGAACTATGACAAAGTCCCATACCATGTAAGACTTTAAGTTAGAGTCTGATAAGACCCCAAATACAGAAAATTAATAATGGACTTTTATTAAATATTGAACTAGAACAGAACACACTACCAGCAGTAGGACCTACACTACCTAAGAGCAATAGCCCTCTCCCTTACTTCCCTGATAACTCCAAAAGCCTGCTTAACCTACTCTCCCTTCTCTTACTAATAGTAAATACTTACCTATAATATCCCTCAATAGAATCACCCCAAATCCATTTCTGGGATCATAGTATTAGGCTACATTGAGGAGAGAGAGAGAGAATTAGGGTTGATTAGGGGTTATAAATAGGAGGTAAGATGTTAGGAGGAGTTAAGGATTATTTATGTGAGTGTTTGGGCAGCCGTAGGCTGAGGGGCAATAGTGTGTTGTGGGGGTGACTGGCACCATTGTTAAGCTACTATATTCGGGTACTTAACAAATTGAGGCAGTCTATATTTCTCAACTGTTTGCTTCCATTCTTGGCTGTTGTGCAGCAGATCTTGGATCTCTCTTGCCCGCCTTGCGAGTATAGACTCGTGAGATAAGAGGTCTATTAATACTCCCCTCCAATAGTTTCACCTTGTCCTCAAGGTGAAAATCTGGAAAGTGGTACTGCATCTCATCAAAATCTTCCCACGTACTCTCTCAAGGGGGAAGCCCTTTCCACTAAATCAAAACTTCCAACACCCCTTGAACAGAGAAGCGAATGTGGACTAAGTTTTCTGGTGTGAGTTGCAACTCGCCGTTCTCTCGCAAACATGAGGAAAGGGGTTGTGAAGCAATGTGTTGTACAACTGCTGGTTTCAACTGCGAAACATGAAACACAAGGTGGATTCGAGACTCATCCGGTAATCGTAAACGATAGGCAGCTGGTCCCACTTGCTCCATGATTTGGTATGGCCCGTAAAAACAATGACTAAGTTTTTCATTTGGTCGCTTGGCAAGTTTCTAAAAATGATAAAATGATAAGCTTAAGGAAAACCTAATCCCCAACTTGATAATGCACCTCCCAGTGATGGGGATCTGCTGAAGCTCGCATCCAATCTTGGGCCACCCAGATGTTAGATTTGAGAACACCTAGTACACAATTTCGCTCACGAAGGAACACATCAACATCATCGACCTTGGACCGGCCATCCTCCCATCGCAAAAGAGAAGGTGGATCATGGCCATACACAATCTGGAATGGAGTCATTTTAGTGGCCGAATGAAATGTCATGTTGTACCAATACTCCGCCCACGGTAGCCAATTAATCCAATCCTTCGGTTGGCGAGCGCAGAAACAGCGTAAGTAAACTTCAAGGTTGCGATTTACCACCTCTGTTTGGCCATCCATTTGAGAATGGTAGGCACTACCATACTTCAGGTGGGTGCCCGCTAATTTTAATAGCTCCATCCAAAAGTTACAAAGAAAAACACGATCTTGATCAAAAACAATGGATCGCGAAAATCCATGCAACCGGATAACTTCCTTACTGAATGAGACAACCACATCCTTCGCGGAGTAAGGGTGCGAAAGAGCAAGGAAATGAGCGTATTTTGAGAGACAATCAACTACTACCAGCAGTTTATCCCTGCCTCTAGTCTTGGGTAACCCTCCAATAAAATCCATACTAATATCCTCCCAAATGCATTCCGGAATTGGCAGCGGTTGAAGGAGACCAGCGGGCTTCATAGCTAGATATTTACTGCGCTAACAAGCATCACAACTAGCCACAAATTCGCAACAGCCTTCATTCCTACCCAGTACACCACAGCCGCCAATCGCTTATAGGTCCTGAAAAACCCTGAATGCCCACCAAATGGGTAGAATGATACTCCGACAGTAATTTGGGAATTAATGGGGATCCTTCGGGGATGACTAACCTGTTTTTATATAGTAATGTTCCTTGTTTACGCTGATAGCTGGGGTAGTCTTGGGATCCCTTCATCAAGGCTTGAATAATCTTCTGGTGATGGTCTGAGGCATGTTTGAGGCATGTACTTCAGCGTCTAAACCCTCACTTTCCTATCAGATTGCTGCTGTCAGAGAAAAACTGCATATCTCCCTCTGACTGTCGTGAGAGAGTGTCGGCGCCTTTGTTCTCGCTACTTGGACAATACAGAATCTCAAAATCAAACCCCAACAGCCTCATGACCCACTTCTGTTGATCGATAGCCACAATACGCTGATCCAACAAATATTTCAGACTTTTTTATTAGTTCGTACTTTGAAATGTCTCCCCATCAAGTAGTGACGCCATTTCTGGATAGCAAGCACTATTGCCATTAGTTCTTTTTCATATACGGATTTGGTTTGTGCTCGAGGTGACAACACCTGGCTCCAGCAAGCAATTGGATGGCCTTCTTGCATCAAAACTACACCTAACCCAAATCTTGAAGCATCAATCTCCACCCAAAACTCCTTTGCGAAATCGGGCATAACTAACACAGGGACGGTCGTCATGGCTGTCTTCAGGGCGTTAAACGCCATTGTTGCTTCGTCACTCCAGTGAAATGCATCTTTCTTCAATAAGTTAGTGAGCGGAGCATCAATCTTGCCATAATCTTTGACAAATCTGCTGTAATACCCGGTTAACCCTAAAAACCCTCTTAGGGCTTTAAGATTCTGTGGCTGAAGCCACTCCTCCATATACTTGAATTTCCCATAGATCCGCTGCTACTCCGTCTTTAGAGATGATGTGCCCTAAATACTCCAGTGTAGCAACCCCAAACATGCATTTTTTTTCAGTTTACGACGAGGTTGTGCTGCGTTAGTAGTGTAAAGGTGGTTCGTAAATGACCCACATGTTCCTCCATGGTCCTACTATACACCAAAAAATCGTCAAAGAACACCAAAATAAATCTTTGCAAATGCTCACGAAATACCTCGTTCATAGGTGATTGGAACGTGGCCGAAGCATTTGAGAGCCCAAATGGCATCCCAAGGAATTCGTAATGCCCGTTATGGGTACAAAAAGCCGTCTTTTCCTCATCATCTTCCTCCATTATGATCTGGTGGTAGCCTGCTTTCAAATCAAGTTCGATGAACATTGTGGCCCCTCCTAACTCATCCACAGTTCATCAATTACGGGAATAGAGAACTTGTCAGGAACCTAAGTTTATTTAAGGCATGATAATCCACGCAAAATCTCCATCCTCCATCCTTCTTCCGAACCAGAAATACCGGACTGGAGTAAGGACTCACACTAGGCCATATCAATCCTGCAGTTAACATTTCATGTACTAACCTTTCGACCTCGTTCTTTTAAGAGTGTGGGTAACAATAGGGCCGAATATTAGACAGTGTACTTCCCTCGGCTAGCCGTATCCTATGGTCCTGTTTCCTCCTTGGCGGCAACCCCGTTGGTTCCTCGAACAGTTGTGTGAATTCTTTTAATAAGTTCAATACAGCCACACTCTTTTGTCTTTCCTTATCTTTGCATTTCGGGCATTGAGGTTGTAGCCAGTATCCATCACCACCTGCCCAGACGAACTGTAACACCCTTTTCAATGTTGTTTCCAGTCTCAGTAAAGTCGGATCCCCACACAGTTTTACGGGTCGTCCATGCCACTCAAAACTCATGGTTCTCAAATGCCAATTACTTCTTACCTCACCTAGTGTCTACAACCATTCTACACCCAAGATTATGTCAATACTACCCAAATTGAAGGGGTAAAAATTTTGTACAAAGGTCTCACCGCCCAAGTGAATTGGAACCTGTCAACAAACTCCAGTCCCTTTGTTAATCATGCCATCCCCCAAGGCTACCTGAAAATTTGTTTTTTGTACCTCCTATCCCAAAGGCTCCACCAACTCATGAGCAACGAAATTGTGCGTTGCGCCACAATCAATCAGAACAATGACGTCGTAGCCGTGGATCTGCCTTGTCACTTTCAAAGTATGTGGGGATTCGATTTCTACCAGAGAAGTATGCGAAAGTTCCATCTCAAGCACAGGTTCTATTTCGACTGCTCCACTTTCACCGTTGTTCACTCCTACCGTCGCTACAATATCTGGTTCATCGTCATCTTGTAGTAGCAGTAACCTTAGTTGCTTTAGGGGACATCGATGGCCTTTGGTATACGGAGCGTCGCACCAAAAGCATACTCCTTGTCCATTTTTTCTTTAATTTCTTCCTGGGACAGCCACCGCGATCGTCCGAAGCTTCCTGTCGCCATAGGAGTTGCAGATCGAGTCTGAGAGGAAGAAGAAGAAGGTTCGAACTTCTGGGTTGGTCAAGCCGGAATGTTGAGTCCCTAGTTCATTCCGGTCCCTTGAGTCGTAGTGGTTCCTTGACCCATGCCGGTTCCTTTATAATTGGTGTTGGGTGGGCCCAAGTTAATATAACGTTGATTTGAGTTTTGGACTATTTGAGTGGGCTGGGCCCAATAAGATTTCTTAAGTTTTCCAGCCCAATTCTTTGCCTCTACTGCTTGGGCCAGATCCATTATTTGGCCCAAATTAGTGGGTCCAAATAATTGAACCTCATCTCTCACGTCCTCATTTAACCCAGCCAAGAACACACCTTTCAGCCATTCTTCGTCTACAGCTCCGGTAGCCGTCGTAAGAGACTCAAACCCGTCTCTGTAAGCTGCAAACGACCCAACCTGCTTGTGGGTGATCAATGCCTCTTGAGAAGTCTTCAGTTGCCCAGAACTAAAATGCTGGATCAACGCCTCTTTCAATCTCCTCCATGATAGTAACGGTTGGTGCAACTCGCAAAAACGAATCCACCACAACGCTGTTCCTTCAAAGCACAAGGTGGCGGTTTGAAGATTCGCTCCATTGCTCAATTTGTACAAGTCGAAATACCTTTCTGCTCTCGCAGTCATCTCCCAGAAAAATCGGCATTTCAAGTTGCCTAGGAAAGAATTCTTTCGATTTTTCTGTTTCACCCATTCTCTCACCGTGATAGGGTGTTCCTTCGATCTCAGTCATCTCTGCTGTTTGAGAATCGACTGATTTCCCTTTTAAGAACATAAACCTCAATTCTTCTCTGAATTCGTCATTGGCCTTTTCCCCTTTTTCTATCTGATGTGGTAAGGCCCCTACTTGACCTTGAATCTCTTTAACAATGACTTTTAATTCTTCTACCCTCTGTTCCATTCTGCTTTTTACCATTTCCCTGACATCGTTTGGCTCTAATACCAAATTGATAAGACCCCGAATATAGCAGATTAACAATGGTGGAATGACACACAAAAGTAGTAGTAATAATGGACTTTTTATTAAATACTGAACTAGAACAGAACACACTACCAGCAGTAGGTGAACCTACACTACCCGAGAGCAATAGCCCTCTCCCTTACTTTCCTGATAACTCCAAAAGCTTGCTTAACCTACTCTCCCTTCTCTTACTAATAGTAAATACTTACCTATAATATCCCTCAATAGAATCACTCCAAATCCATTTCTATAAGGCAGTCTGTATCTCAACAGAATCACCCCAAATTTATTCCTATAAGGCAGTCTATATTTCTCAACTGATTCCTTCCATTCTTGGCTGCTGTGCAGTAGATCTTGGATTTCTCTTGCCCTGCCTGCGAGTATAGACTCGTGAGATAAGAGGTCTATCAGAGTCCAACTTACAAGGACTCCTTAGAGTTAGTAATTTGATTCCTTCAACATGACTGCAAAAGTAAGAGTCCAATTAGGTAAGAGTCCTTTTGTTATTATTATTAGTTGATTCTCAGAGTTAGTTATCTGATTCCTTCAAGATGTCTTAAGAGTCCAATTAGGTAACAGTCTTTTTATTATTAAGTAGTTGAGTCATCTGTAAGGGAACCATTTTTGATAACGTTCCCAGTTCAAGTCCTAGTCAAATTGCTTAAGTTGTAAGGCTATAAAGCCCTCCCTCCCCCGTTATTAGGTACGTTGAATTGAATAAAAAATCTGATTTGAGGGATGGAGTTGTGGTCTTCTGGGGCGGGCAACGGCGGAATTTGAGAGTTTTCTGCAATTATTTTTCATCTTCTTCAAGCTTGTGGGAGTCCAAGAACTTTTGAAATTCCAGCAGCCTTAAAGTGTCATTCTTCCCCATCAAGTACAACCCCAGCCCCTTCGCTACCCTTAGCCACCTTCTCAAACCCTAAAACCATAATCCTAATGCCCTTATCACCCCTTTTATAATTTTCTGGATTTTTTCTGAAAATTTTGGATTTTTTTCAAACCAAAAATTCCAGGTCAGATCTATGGCAATCTAACCGTTAGATTTGTCCCGAACTTCAGGAACATCATTTCTCTAACCCTAGTGACCTTCCCTCCCAGTTTCAACCTAATCGGACCAACCAAAACCCTAGTCTAACCCTAACCCTCGTCCCATTGAAACTCTCATAACTCCCAAGACCCTCAACCAAACACTAAACCTATTTAGGATTAGCATCCCCACCCCTTCTCCAACACCCAATCTCAGTCCCAATCAAATCTAAGAATCCCAAACCTTTAGGACTCTTCAAACACAACCTAATCCATCTAGAACTGACCTAAACCTATTAGACTCAACCTGAAACTATAAAACAGCTAACAACAGCCCCTTCCCAAGCCCAATTAAAACTCTACAGCAGCATTCTTTAAGCCCTAATTTATATATTCAGCTCTAGAATTCCAAAACAGCAGCAGCCAAACCATGGTATCACCCCTCCCAAGCCCTAAACCCCCTTACACCTAAAACCTAAACCCATTCCCAGATCTGAAACTGAGTACAAGGAGTTAGCCTCATCCGCACAGTGTTTTGAGTAAAAACAGCTGCTGTCCACTGAGGTTTCAACCTAAACAGCAAAGGGTTTAAACCCTACTTTGCTGCTGGTTCTAATTGAGAGGATCCTGGAAGGCTAACCCAGACCTGGGTTACATCACCAGTAGGCCAAGCTAAACTAGCAGAGAGGGCAACAGGATGTTGACTTCACAACCTGTGGGTTCATCGCTTTGAGGCCTTTAAGAAGGAACAATCAGGGCCAACAGCGACAAGCTACAAGAACTGCAGGAGGCAGGCATCATAATCATTGCTAAGAACTATAGGAGAAGCAAAGACAGAGAATGACGGCCACCCTTAAAAGTCCAACTCCACACCTTCAATCAAAGCAGCGAAAGGGAAAGAGAATCAGATGAAGGGGGGGGGGGGGGAGGAAGAGAAGCAGCAGGAGAAGAGGGGGGAGAGAGTGAGAATGTGTGTGTGAGAGAGAGAGAGAAGGAGATGACAGACAACAATATTTGCTGAGAGGCTGTTTCTTACACCTTGACCTTAGGCTACAACTGTGGCCACCAGCCACTGTGCCAAGGCAAGAACTGCATGCAGTATTGGACACACTAACTGGGATTGGTTACAGAGATTCATTCCCTCCAATCAGTTCTATTCAGCATGTCGTACTTGAAACAAGGCCTAAACCATGCATTTCTTTTTTTCACCACTTCCACTGTGTTCGTTTTATGCCTTCCCTGAGTTCTTTTAGTACCATTTGTTTCTATTAGGTCACTCCTCTGAACTGGAGAATCACAACATCTCTGTTGAACATGGCCACACCACCTCAGACAACTTGATTGTAACTTATCTTAAGTCAGGACAACTTCCACACCCGCTCTAATATGACCATCTTTATTTTATCCATAATGATTTTACCACTCATCTATCTCAATATCTTTTTCTTTGCTAACCTTGGCTTATCTATGTGTTGCTTCTTGATCTCCTACCATTATGTGCCACACATCTTAGCTGGTTTTATGATTGTCCTATAAAATTGTCCTTTAAGTTCTAAAGGAATCTGACAATCACATAACACTCCAAATGCACCTCTCCACTTCATTCATTATCTCTTAGACATCATCTTCCTTAGAGTTTTTTTCATGGCGCCCACTTAAGTTGGGCTTAAATTCTTGACTGTCCCCTTAAGTGGGAAAGATTTCAAACTACCCACAATTCACTTTTTTTCAAAATTCCAAGTTATATTTCCCTTCACCTCATGGGCAAAATGGTCATTTAAATTTTAAAGTTAATAGAAAAGTCAACCATGAGTAACTTTGTATTTTTACAAAATCTCACTTAATTTTTTCAAATTCACAAAAAAACTCCCTGGTTCACTCACTTCACCCTTCCCCTTGCCGGTGATCACCGCGGCAACCACCACCCTCTCCCCTTGCTGGAAAAGAGCAACCGAGACGCACCACGTTCAGAGTTCAGTGTGTATTTGTATTGCTGCTGCTAACAGACACTCCCAGTAGTAACCTTAACCTCCGTTTGGGCCGTTTTAGAAGCTTTATACTAGAGTCTCTGCCACCGTTAGATCGTCATTGTCTCCTACTTGTCAGGCAAGACAAAAGCCGAAATCACTGGAATTCATTGTTCCTTCTAGGGAAACTTCATTCCCTGCACGTGATATCTTCCAAGTTTGCGGCCTATATAAGACCCCATTCCATCTGTTCTCGAACCTACAACCATCCCAAGCAAGATTTCCCATTCTTGTCAGAACTTTTTCCAAAATGCAACCTACCTTTTCCACTTCCTTTTTCTCTCCTTGACCAACAGAATTTCTCACAAGCTTTTGGTGTTTTTCTTACAGACAATCTTTCAATATTTCATGGATTCCAATACTGTTTGTTGAAGTATACGTAAATTTGTGATTTTACTGTTCACGTGAACAGTAAAAACAGCTTTTACTGTTCACGTTACTGTTCACGTGAACAGTATTATGCTTATATTATGGACTATTAGATCAGATATTCATGTGAATTGATCTTCTCTACCTATTACCTTACTCTTACACGTTCCAGAACTTGAATACCTTTGTTACCTCTCTTTTTTTTCTCCTATTCGTCCTAAGGTTGCAGATTTTTTTTTTTTGTGTTCTTTCTTCTTCAAGTTTTGGAAAACTGATTTGAGTGATATCTACCTCAATTTAATGTCTTCACTTACACGTGACTCAATCATGAGTACGGCTGAATCAAAAGGATCTCAAGAACATCATGTAAACGTTCAAATTACATCTATCAAGCTCAAAGGTAGTTCTAATTACTTGTTGTGGTCACAAGCGGTTCGGGTGTACATACTTGCAAAAGGTAAGCTTAAGTTCATTGAGGATGAACCTCCTGCTGAGACTGACAAATCTTATTTTAGTTGGATCCAAGATGATGCAATCATCAAAATTTGGATGTGGAATAGTATGGAACTTGATATTGCGGCGAATGTTATGTTCCATAAGACTGCAAAGGGAATATGGGATGATTTGCAAGAGACTTATTCCCAAGCTAAAAATATGACTCGGATTTTTAGTATTTATGAAAAGCTATTTCAATTTCAGCAAGCTGACAAGTCTCTGCAGGATTATTACAACTCCTTTAAAGGCATGATGGAGGAGTTGAATGTCTTTCAACCTCTCACCACTAATATAGAGAAGCTTAAGGCCCAACGGAATGAATTTTTTGTGTCTAAGTTTCTTGCAGGATTGAACCCTGAACTGAAATCTGTTAAAGGACATCTTCTTGCTGGTGAGCATGTCCCTAATCTTAGTGAAGCATATTCTAGACTTCAACGTATTGCCTTGCCTGAAGGGAGTTTTCCAAAAAACAGTTCTAAAGGAGAAAATTCAGCCTTAACTACCTCTTATGGAAGGGGACGTGATCGTGGTTTAGGGGGAGTTAGTAGGTCTTCTGGAGGTCGTGGTGTTCAACTGTCTGATAAGACATCTCGACTTTGTACTCATTGCGGTAAAACAGGGCACTTAGTGGAAGCTTGTTGGACCAAACATGGAAAACCAGAGTGGGCCAAGCACCTTGCCAATCATGTCGTTTCTGATGGTGGTACTGATACTGTAGCAAACAACGATAGTGGTTCTGGATCTTCTTCAGAGGACTTGTCTAAGACTTTAAGAGATGATGTAAGCCAAATCCTTCGCCGATTGCAAAATATTGAAACTAGCGCTTCCACATCCCCTAGTACTTCTGCTGCCACACTTTCTCATGCAGGTAACACAACACTTCTCACTTCTACTCCACCCCTTGGATCATCGATTCAGGGGCCTCTTACCATATGACTGGTAAGTCATCACTTTTTAGCTCTTTTTCTAAATCTACCACTAAAAATTCTGTTGTCATAGCTAATGGGACTTCCACACCTATTCTAGGCTCTGGAAGTGTTTCTCCTACACCTTCTCTTACTTTATCATCCGTACTTCATGTTGCTAACTTTCCTTTTAACTTATTATCTGTTAGTCAATTAACTAAAGCACTAAACTGCTTTGTGACTTTTACTCCCACTTATTGTGTTTTCCAGGACCTTCACACGAGGAAGACGATTGGTGGAGGGTGTGAAAGGAACGGACTCTACTATCCCCTATTGCGGCTCTTTCTGATGATTGTGTAGATGCTCTCCAGTGGCATTGTCGTTAGGCCATCTATCTTTACCTAGATTAAAAATTTTATTTCCTTCTTTTAAATCAGTGTCTAGATTAAATTGTGAAGTGTGTGAGTTAGGAAAGCATCATCGTGCCACCTATCCTCCACGCTCTATCTCTCGTAGTGAGTCCTTATTTTCTCTTGTTTATTATGATATTTGGGGCCCTTGTAGAATTAGTAATAGGCATGGTTTTCGATATTTTGTTACTTTTGTGGACGATTTCTCCCGTCTTACATGGTTGTATCTTTTAAAGGATCGGACAGAGTTCTTAACTACATTTAAAAGTTTTATTCATGAAATTCGGACTCAATTTTCTCTTCCTATTAAAATTTTTAATGCTTTAGAATATGTGCAACATGAAATACCTAACTTGTGTGATTCTCTTGGAATGATTCATCAAACCAGTTGTTCATTCACTCCCCAACAAAATGGAGTGGCTGAACACAAAAATCATCACCTCTTGGAGGTTGCACGCGCTATTTTGATTCAGATGAATGTTCCAAAAAGTTATTGGTGTAATGCAATTTTGACTGCTGGTCATTTAATTAACCGCATGTCTATGCCTTTGCTTTCTGAAAAATCTCCTTTTTCAATTGTTTTTCCCAATAGAGAACCGTTTTCAGTTCCACCCAAAAATTTTGGTTGTTTGTGCTTTGTTCACATACCACATCCTTTGGATAAACTTTCCCCCCGTTCTATTAAGTGTATTTTTCTTGGGTACTCACGCACTCAAAAAGGTTTTCGCTGTTATGATCCGATTCTTCGCAAACAATTTATAAGTGCGGATGTGACCTTTTTTGAAGACACTCCTTATTATCTAATTTAATCTGTGTTTATTGAAAACTGTGTTTTGGATGATACTCCTCCTATTCCCTCTTTAGTTCCTTCCACTAGCAATGTTCCTCTACAAGTTTATCAGCGAAGACATAAGTTGCCAGAACATATTGTGGATAGTAGAGTTCCTCCTACAAATATTAGCGGCTCTCCTTTAGTGGAGCCTAAAGCTGGCCCTACAGATGTTCCTTCTTCATCCTCTCCACCGGCGGATTCTTCTAGTGGAGATCCCACTCTGCCCTCAGATGACTTACCAATTGCTTTAAGGAAAGGTACTCGTACTTGCACTTTACACTCTAACATTGTTTATCCTGATTCCAATTTTGTTTCTACCTCTCATCTCCCTCCTAGCTTTCGTTGCCTCGCTTTGTCTATGTCTACCGTTCATATTCCAACCCATCATACCGAAGCTCTTAAAATTCCTGGCTGGAAAGCCGCTATGGATGTGGAAATGGATGCTTTACATTCTCGTCATACATGGTCTTTAGTCAACTTACCTGCTGGGAAAGATGTGGTCCGCTGTCGGTGGGTGTATACTATTAAGTACCATTTTGATGGTACGGTTGAAAGGCTTAAGGCCCGCTTGGTGGCTAAGGGCTATACACAAACATATGGTGTAGATTATTTTGAGACTTTTCTCTCCGTGGCAAGACTTAATTATGTCCGTGTCTTGATATCTTTGGCTGTGAATTATGATTGGACTCTTTTTCAGCTTGACATAAAAAATGCATTCTTATATGGTGATCTTCATAAAGAAGTTTACATGGAGCAACCTCCAGGGTATGTTGCTCAGGGGGAGGATAGTGTTCGTGTTTGCAGGCTTCATAAAGCGATTTATGGACTCAAACAATCTCCACGGGCTTGGTTTGAGAAATTTAGCAAGACTGTGGAGTCTTTTGGTTTTGTACAATGTTATTCTGATCACTCTATGTTTGTTAGACGGCAGGGTGATTGTGTTGTCATTATGGCAGTTTATGTTGATGATATTGTCCTTTCAGGCAATGATGTTGATGCAATCCATACAGTTAAGGCACACTTACAAAAATCTTTCCAAACCAAAGATTTAGGTGATCTACAATATTTCTTAGGGATTGAAGTGATTCACAATAAAAAAGGAGTAAATTTGTCACAAAGAAAGTATGTGTTAGATCTTTTGACTGAGACTGGCATGAGCGACATTCCCATGGATCCTCAGTTGAAGTTAGGACATGATGATGGTGACTTGTTAGATGATGTCCATCGTTACAGGAGTCTTATTGGGAAACTTATTTATCTTATTGTTACTCGTCCTATTATTTCTTATTCTGTTGGTGTGTTGAGTCAGTTTATGCAGTCTCCTAGGAAGGCTCATTGGGATGCAGCGATGAGAGTGCTTCGGTACCTCAAGAGTGCACCCGGAAAAGGGCTCATCTATCGACCAAATCAGAGTATGGACTTGGTTGCCTTTTCTGATGCAGAGTGGGCTGGATCCGTTATTGATTGCCGGTCAACCACAGGTTATTGTACTTTCTTGGTGGAAATCTTGTGACTTGGAAGAGTAAGAAACAATCCACCATTGCTCGATCTAGTGCTGAAGCTGAGTATAGGGCTATGGCCCACACCGCTGGTGAATTGATGTGGCTTCGTTCATTGTTAGAGGAAATAGGATTTCCAGTTTCTACCCCTATGAAAATGTTTTGTGATAATCAGGCAGCCACTTACATTGCTAGTAATCCAATGTTCCATGAGAGAACGAAGCATATAGAGGTAGATTGTCACTTTGTGCGTGATGCAGTGAAGAAGAAGCTTATAGCAACTCCTTTTGTGAGCTCTACTGACCAACTAGCTGATTTGTTCACCAAAGCTCTATTCAGACCAAGTTTTCGGTCTATCTGTTGCAAGCTGGGCATGGGAGATTTGTATGCTCCAGCTTGAGGGGGAGTGTTGAAGTATACATAAATTTGTGATTTTACTGTTCACATGAACAGTAAAAACAGCTTTTACTGTTCACGTGAACAGTATTATGCTATTGTTTTGATTATATTTTCTATTTCTAATGTGGGAATCTTGCTACATAAGTTTTGGGAGTTTTTAGAAAGCATAGTTTCTATTTTCAGAACTTTCTATTTTAGGAGTCAGGAAGTTACTAAAGCTGTAATATTTTGTTTCCTTCTTCTAGAGGACAATTACTTGTCTCTCAAGTTGTATTAGATTCATTAGAAGCTATAAATAAAAGTGCTCTGTGATTCTAGACTCTTTAGCTAAGAATCACAGGTCTTTTCTACTGGTTCTTCATCTCTCTTCTCTTCTTCTTCTTCTCTCTTTTCTCTGTTCAAGTTCAACTGTTATTTTGATTGTTTAAAGCTTATTTTCTAACACTGTTAAAACCATCACCATGAGCACTGCTTTGAATAAACCTAGCATGTCACCAAGCAGAGCCTATGTTACATTTTGGCAGGAAATGGTGACTACATAAAAGGAGTGGTGGGTTTGGCCAATGACTTAGGAAGGTGAAGAGCTTGATGTTAGTCTTATTTGCTCTTTTCCAGCAAGGTGAGGGGGTGGTGTTTGCCGACAGTGATCTCTGGCAAGGGGAGGGGTGATTAACCGAGTGAACCAAGAAAAAGTTTTCTTGTAAATTTGAAAAAAATTAAGTGAGGTTCTGTAAAATACAAACTTATATTTCCCTTCACCCCATGGGTAAAATGGTCATTTCAATTTCAAAGTCAATAGATAAGTTAACCATGGGTAACATGGAATTATGAAAAAAGTGAATTGTGGGCAGTTTGGAATTTTTCCCACTAAAGTGGGCAATCAAGAATTTAGGCCCAACTTAAGCGGGCGCCATGAAAAAAACTCTCTTCCTTATCACCTTCATCAGCTTTGGAGGGGCTCCTATCGGACTAGATTAGTAATGGTGGTTCCCTACCATACACCACCTGAAATGGAGTCATCTTGGTATTGGAATGGTAGGTGGTGTTATACCAATACTCTACCCAATGAAGACAATTCGTCTAGTCCCTTGGCTGTCAAGCTCAAAAACACCGCAAATATATTTCCGATCAGTGATTCATCACTTCTGTTTGTCCATTAGTCTGTGGGTGATATGCGCTGCTAAATTTTAAATGAGTGCCAGATAACCGAAATAGCTCCATCCAAAAGTTGCTCATGAAGACTCGATCCTTATCCAAGAAAATGGACTTGGGAAACCCATGCAGCCGGATGATCTCCTTGGTGAAAAGTTCTGATACATCCTTTTCTGTATATGGATGAGTCAGAGAGGAAATGCCCATAATTGGAAAGACGACCACCACCACCAACACCGTGTCTCCCCTTTTGGTTCTTGGTAAATCCCCAATGAAATCCATACTGATATTTCCCAAATACGGTCCGGATTGTAGGAGACCAGCTAGTTTCATGGACTGATGTTTGCTGCACTGGCACATCTCACAACTGGCCACAAAATCTCGAATTGCAGCTTCATCCTTCCTAATACACCACTCCTATGAGTCGTTTGTAAGTCTGAAGGAACCCTGAGTGACCACCAAAAGGGGTCAAGTAAAACTCAGGTAACAACTTTGGAATCAACTGTGAGTTCTCTGGTATAACGAGCCTGTCTTTGTAAAATAGAGTCCCATGTCAGAGCTGATAATTTGGGAATTCTTGAGAGCCCTTAAGTAGAGCCTGGACCACCTTCTTCTAACAGTCTGAAGCCTGCATCTCTTCATCCAGCCCCTCACTTCCTTGCCACACTGCTGCTGATACGAAGGACAGCTGTACCTCACCACCTGACTGCCTGGACAGCAAATCAGCCACCTTGTTCTTGCTTCCGGGTCAGTAAATGACCTCAAAGTTATAACCAAAAAGTTTCGTAACCCACTTTTGCTGATCCTCAGCCACAATAGGTTGGTCCAATAGAAACTTTAAACTTCTTTGATCGGTCCTCACCTTGAAGTGTCTCCCAAGCAAATAATGACGCCACTTCCAAACAGCTAACACGATTGCCAATTCCTTCTCATACACTGACTTGGCTTGGGCTCGAGGAGACAACACTTGACTCCAATATGCAACGGGGTACCCCTCTTGCATGAGAACAGCCCCCAAGCCAAATCCTGATTCATCTCCTTCCCGATTCGGAATTTGACTTTCAAAGCCTCCTTGAAGCTTGCTCAGTCAAAAACTAGCCATTTCTTCTGGAAAAGCCACTCCAGGGCTTCGCCTTCCGCATGTTGGAGAGCCACTCCCAACGTTTGCTCCTCCTCGATTGGGTTTTCCCAGCAAACCAGCAGAACCTCTACTACCTATCCCTGCACTTCTTCTAACTCTAGCTTAACAATGACTGACACCTTTACCGCACAGTCAGTGCTTAACACACAAATATTCAGCAAAACAGAGTAACAATATGAACAGAACCAGAGCAACTTCACTAACCTTCAGTTGAAATAGAATAACAGCAACACTCGGAACAGCCCCAAAACTGAAGTTTGCTTTGTTGATTCATCAACTCTCTTCTTCTACAATCTACCCCAAGAGCAGCAGCTCTCACCTGCAAATAACCCCTACGATCTTAAACCTACCTTGCTCTCCTCACACTCTCAATGTAGCAGGCCTCCTCCCCCCCCCCCCCCCCAAATCCCTTCTTGCCACCTGGACTACTTTCCCAGCTTCATATCAGATCCGTACTTTACTACATGGATGTGGCTGCCCCCCCCCCCCATTTGCTTGTGCCACCTATCCACTACCTCTCATGATCCCCCCCCCCCCACCCTTTGCTGGAGTAGCTGAACCCTGTGGCCCCTTTGACTCTTTCGGGTGTACACCTGAGACACTAGGGGTCCATCAAACCTGTAGTAGAATGTCTATCACCATAAGCACTTGCCCAATTAGCATCGAAGTATTCTGCATTGTCAATATTCTGCTGAGCGTGATGTATGAGTACTTCCCTTGGAGCTTCTTTTAGGTACCGCAAACTTGACAGACCCCGAATGAATTTCTTGGGTTAGTGCACAAGCATGCTGCCAACAACAAAGGAAATGTCTGGTCTAGTGATGATAGGAGAAGTACGTTTTCCAACAAGCCATCTATACTGATGTGGGTCTTTAAAATCCTCATTGTCACTAGGACAAAGCTTCTGATATTGATTCAATTCCAAAGAAGTGTTGGCTGGTTTGGCGGCAAGAAATCATGTATCAGAGAAAAAATCAAGAGCATTTTTCCTTTGGGATAAATCAATTCCTTTTTTACTGCAAAGAACTTAAAATACCAAGAAAGTATTAAAGTGTACCTAAATCTTTCATCTGAAAATGTTGATGTAGAGAACTTTTTTACTTCATTAACCCAAGTAGCATCATTGTGATACACAATAATGTCATCCACATATATGAGCTGGATACATTTGCCTTTATTGCTATTCATGGAGGGGATTCTAGTAGAGACTCTGGTCAGTTTCACACTTTCATGGTCGTGGTACTGGCTTTATTGGTGGGGTTCCAGCGGACAACTACTTGATAAATCAGCACGTTAGTGCACTTACTGTGGAAAAATCTAATCATACCATTGACACATGTTGGGGTAAACATCAAACCTGAATGGGCCCATGAGTTAGTTGGAACTACTACCACAGATATCGCCAATAACAAAACCAATTTAATATTTTCCTATGAAGCTTCTTCCCATGGGCTTTTTTCTTGTGATGACTGCAAACATCTCCTTAAGTGTCTTCAGTAACTTGAAATCAACACAACCTCCACCTCCGCTGCAACCTTACCACCCATGGATCACTCTGCCTTGTTTTCTTCCACTTCTATCCCTTGAACTATTAACTCTGGTGCCTCATTTCATGTGATTGTAAGTCTGACCTGTTGTCTTCTCTTAATAAAATTAATCATTGTTCCCCAGCTTTACTTGCCGCCAGACCCATCTACACAGGTGACAGGTCATGGGACAGTATCTCCCACTCCTTCCATGAACCCATCCTATGTTCTTTTCATTCCTAAATTGCCCTTGAATCTCTTATCTGTTAGTCAGCTTAACAAATCTCTTGACTGCTCTATCACTTTCTTTCCTTCATACTATGTGTTTCAGGGTCTACAGACTAGGAAGATGATCGGTGGAGGGCTTCTTCAGTCAAGTTTATATTACTTGGACTTTATCAGAATGTCGACTGTTGCTGTGGCAGTATCCACAAAAGTATCCTCTCTTCAGTGGCATTTTCATCTTGGACACTCCTCTCTTTCAAAACTAAATGTTGGTACCTAACTGTCAGTCCCTTAAGAGCCTGGAATGTGAAACTTGTGGACTTGGGAAACACGGTAGTTCTTCATCCCCAGCCAGGAGTGGTCCTCGTATTTCATCCTTACTTGATTTAGTTCAGTATGACATTTGGGGTCTATGTCATGTCCAGCAATTTCTTACTTTTTTAGTTTTGTTGATGACTACTACCGGTTGACTTCAGTTCACTTATTGAAGGATCGGTCTCTATTTGTTAATATTTTTAAAGGCTTTTATAATGAAACACAAACTCAGATTTTTACTTTTATTAAAGTTTTTCAGTATGATGATGCTCTTTTTTTTTTTTTTTTTTTTTTTTTTTGGATGAATAGAAGTAAGATTAAAGAGTTTGAAAGGGGAAAGAATATACCCGGGGGGGGGGGAGGAGAGAGGGGAACAAATATCTCACAAGAGGGGGCTAGAAGAAAAGCACCAGACCTTAGTTAACAACAATGAGCCTATTCCTTAGGGTGGGGAACCTATTGAAGCCTAGCAAAAACATCAAAGCAGATGCGTTCCATATCAACTCCAAGGATCTAGATTTGGATGTCCATCTCCTAAGGTTACGCTCCCACCACAAATGATGGGGGTGGCACTAGAGACCATTTTATTAACCCGGTCACAAATAGAATTGCCAAGGAAGGTTCTCAAAATCCAAGACCAATCTCGAGCGAAGCCCAAGGAGCGCCTTAAATGGGGCCAAATGGAAGTGAGGGAGTGGACAAAAGGACAAGTTAAAAGCAAGTGGTCGAGGTCCTCAAAACCAATCCAATAAAGCATAAAATTAGGGTTAGCAGGGATGTGGTAGCTAATGAGGAAACAATATATGGAAAGGCCAAGGTTAAGGGCTCTCCAGAGGGTCAGGTAGTGGCGGGGAATGTGACCTTTGAACCAAACCAGAGGGGCCCGAGGGACAAGGGAGGGGGTGCGGCCAAGGTTCCAAGCTGATGAGGTAGTAAAAGATTTAAAGGGGGAGGGGGTCCAAATGGTAAGGGGGAGGCAAGGCCAAATTTGGGTTGAGACTTGGGTGAGGCATGGGAGACCAAGAGTCGTCAGTGATAAAAGTGGAGAGGGGGCAGATATGGGAATCCGGGCCTCATAAACAAAGTGGGGTCACGGAGGATGAAGAGAATGCCCATCGGATGCCAATGGTCAAGCCAGAAGGAGTATACCCCATTAAACCAGATGGAGTCATGCTTGCATGCATCTTCCAAATGAGTTTCAGAAGACAAGCAATGTTGACATCTTGGATTCAGCAAATACCTAGGCCCCCCTCAGATTTAGAGGAACAAATATCAGACCAACAGATAAGGTGGAGGAAGGAAAAAATTTCGGTCAAAACCAGGATTTTGACCCAAGAAAAGGCTGAAAATTTTAGGTTTTGACTGAAATTTCGGTCAAAACATATGATTTTTTTTTTTGAAATTTCAACCCTAGATTTCGGGCCTTATATGACGTCCATTTCATCTGATTTCTTGCCTCCTACCTATTTAAAGCATAATAAACACAATGGAACTATAATTTTGCCCCCAAAAAAATCATTGAAAATCTATCATTCAAGTACACTAATAAATGACTCGTTCCGATAAGTACAAACTGTATTGCATACAAGCATAGAATCATCAACATACATGAATTGTTTGATAAAATGGTTACATATACAACAAGCCAACAAAATAAAAATGACCAACTAGATCAAGTCATGGTGTCTCACATATATTAAGTTGAAGCCCATATATCATATATACATAAAATAAAAATTCATAATTTAGAAAATAATTATTAAAATCAAAAAAATGAAAAAATGGTAGCAAATAATAAAAAAATAAATTTAACAAAACACAATCATAGATCATAGTCTTAGGCTAAACATATATTAATTTAAGGCAATACAAGATCATTTAAGGCATGAACAAAATAAAAATAAAAAAGGGGAAGTTTGGAACTGTTGGGTATGGCTTATGCTTCACATTCTATTGCTGCCGAAGTTTCCTTTGTAGCTGTTGTGGCTTATATAGGCCGCAAACTTAGAAGACATCACATGCAAGGAATGAAGTTTCCCTAGAAGGAACAATGAGTTCCAGTGATTTCGGCTTTTGTCATGCCTGACAAGTAAGAGATGATGATCTAATGGTGGTAGAGACTCTCGTATAAAGCTTCTGAAACGGCACAAACGGAGGTTAAGGTTACTACTGCGAGTGCCTGTTAGCAGCAGCAATACAAATACACACTGAACTCTGAACGTGGTGCGTCTCGTTTGCTCTTTTCCAACAAGGGGAGAGGGTGGTGGTTGCCACAGTGATCACCGGCAAGGGGAAGGGTGAAGTGAGTGAACCAGGGAGTTTTTTTGTGAATTTGAAAAAATTAAGTGAGATTTTGTAAAAATACAAAATTTCCCTTCACCCTGTGGGGAAAACAATCATTTAAATTTTAAAGTTAATAGAAAAGTCAACCATGAGTAACTTGAAATTTTGAAAAAAGTGAATTGTGGGTAGTTTTGGAATCTTTCCCACTTAAGTGGACAATCAAGAGTTTAAGCCCAACTTAAGTGGGCGCCATGAAAAAAACTCTAAGGAAGATGATGTCTAAGAGATAATTAAACTAGAATGAATGAAGTGGAGAGGTGCATTTGGAGTGTTATGTGATCGTCAGATTCCTTTAAAATTTAAATGACAATTTTATAGGACAATCATAAAACCAGCTAAGATGTGTGGCACATAATGATAGGAGATCAAGAAGCAACACATAGATAAGCCAAGGTTAGCAAAGAAGAAGATATTAAGATAGATGAGTTGTAAAATCATTATGGATAAAATAAAGATGGTCATATTAAAGCGAGTGTGGAAGTTGTCCTGATTTAAGATAAGTTACAATCAAGTTGTATGAGGTGGTGTGGCCATGTTCAACAGAGATGTTGTGATTCTCCAATTCAGAGGAGTGACCTAATAGAAACAAAAGGTACTAAAAGAACTCAGGGAAGGCATAAAATGAACACAGTGGAAGTGGTGAAAAAAAGAAATGCATGGTTTAGGCCTTGTTTCAAGTACAACATGTGGAATAGAACTGATTGGAGGGAATGAATCTCTGTAACCAATCCCAGCTAGTGTGTCCAAGACTGCATGCAGTTCTTGCCTTGGCACAGTGGCTGGTGGCCACAGTTGTAGCCTAAGGTCAAGGTATAAGAAACAGCCTCTCAGCAAATATTGTTGGGGTAAGGCAGCGTACAAAAATTACCCCCCCCCCCCTTCTTTCCCTTGGGATTCTGCTTTTGAGAAGCCTTCAGCACTGAGTTCACCCTTTTAATACGTTGTTGACCCAATTTAGTTGGGACATATCTGTGTAGCTGTTGAAGAAAGCTACTCTGTTAAGCTTTTCATGGATTTGAGGGATAACAGTGACCAATATTTATACCAGATAGTTATTCCAGTATTCTGTCAACCCTATATACATAGAAATTCTCTTTGTTTTCCTTTTGGATAAGTCCAGAAGCATCACCACAAGAACTATGTTTGACCTTCCAGAACCAAAACCAAACATTTTTACTTATCCAAAATTCGGATCAAAATATATTTGGACCACGAATTGCATATGGAACTTCTAGACACTATTTCTTCTCATCTGTTTGGCATTCCATATGGAGAGATTGGTTACGACAGTCACTCTGGACATAAAACCAGACAACAAATAAATAAACCTTACAAGGGGTGAAATTGTGAAAATTTTGCTACTCATCAGGAAGTGCATTCTTCCAAGCCCCGGTTAGAAAAACAGGGGGGGGGGGAAATAAAAATAAAAACAAACCCAAAAAAATTAGAAAAAGAATCACATAAACCTTAACTTCCTGAATGACTTGAAAAAGAGAAAACATTGGCAACCCAAGACTTCATTTGTAAAAGTAGTTGCAGTAAACAACAGAAGCTTAATGAGTTCAAACACTACAGGGTACCATTAGCATACATGAAAAAAAGGTAAAACCCCAAGAAGTGGGGTGGAATTAACAATAAAACCAGAACATTCACAAGTTAAATATTACCTGGACATAGAGAAAAGGATCAGCCACAAAATTGCTAGGAAAACCAGCATCAGACAAGGAAGCGCATGTGACAACAGGATTTGCAACAGGCCAAGCCGCATTCTCATCTTTAAACACATTCTTCTGTTCCCAATTACCGATTCAACAAATCAACCCGCCACCCAAATGAGTACGAACAAACCCAGATGAAAACAATAACAAAAACCCAATGAAAAAAATATATATCAGGAAAGAGAAAAATAGAGAGGACTCACGGACTCAATGGGTTTCAAAGATAAAGGTGAGTTTCCATAGAAAATGCCGATCGACCATGATCCTTCACTATCTTCGTTACAACCAAGCGAATTGAGAGCAGGGCGTTCAAAAGGGGAGAAAGTAAGCCACCCGAAGAAGGTGGCGACGAATCCGAACAGAAAAAAAGAGAAAACAAAGAAAGCAAACGTGTTGGAAAGGAAAGAGTGATCCCATCTCCACCTACACCAACACTTGAGACTCATATCGCAGCAACTACTACTGGTGGTGCTGCTGCTGCTGATACTGCTACAACCGCTTACAGGGCTTGAACCCATAGCAAAAACCTCAGAACCAACCAACCCAACTATAATAAACTTAACCAAATCAATCACAAATGATCAACAACGTCGACAAAACATACATTTTCCCAGAAAACCATTAACAAAAACACTACAATATCAGCATTTTAGATCAAAACGTCTCCGAGTGTTCGATTTTTTTCTATTATCTCCAACAACAAGAACAAAGCGGTCACTACCCTGCCGCTTCAAAAGTTATAAATGAATAATATTTTTTTTTTTCTCAACTTGACAGGGAAATTTATTCTTTTGTTTCCACATTGGTTTGATTTTTATATTTGAACTAATAAATCTGCTATTATCAGTCAATATATTTTTAAAGAATGGAGATTTGGGAATTTGGAATTGCTTCCACAAGCATTGCTTTCTCTATTACATTTACACAAAAAAATTAAGGTTGTTACACATTATTCTCTCGTGACTTGAAGTTAACTTTGTGATTAAAACCACGAGCGGCGGCCACTTGGAGTCGTGCTGAGCCATGCGGGCTGCACGCCGGCACCACATGGCCATTTGCTACAGAGACTTCCTTGCTTTTTTTATTAATTAATTATAGAGGAAAGGTGGTAGCTGAACGGACACTGAATCTCTTAACTAAACGTTTCTAAATATCTTCCATCACATTATGTTAAACTTTTATCCCCATTTGTCATTTAAATAATATTAAAAAAAAAAGTCTTTAATGTTAAACTTCTATCACCGTCTCTTTGAAAGCGATCAATGAATCTTGGATTAATCATCAATGAATCTATCGTTTTGATTCTTGAATTTCTTCCCGGCTTCTTGCAAAATTGGTTGTGATGGCTTATAATATTTCTTCGTCCCTTCCGCTGAAATTTACTGGTTCAGACTATTTGTTTTGGAGAATTCAGTTTTTTTCTCTTCTGAAAGGTGATGATCTCATTTGTTAACATCGGGCAGGGGTTGGTTTTCAAAATGTATGAAATCAATAGAGAACCTTCAACTCAAGCTTTCAAAACCCCATTAAATATGTTCAAACCAAATCAAGAACATGCCTGAGACATGCCATCGCTAAAGAACCCTAGAAAACTTCCTTTCCAAGGGGGCAGAGGTTACTCGAATTTATCCAGTTAAAAAAAAAGGGCCTAAGTAGTGGGAAGAATCTTAAATAGTTCAAACTTAATTCTATAGATTTAACGGTAAGATCTCAATGAGTGTTCGGTAAAATCAATCTATCCGTTCAGCTACAATTTAGCCATTAATTATTTATATCTCAATTGTCCTGGTGAAATGTGAAATTTTAAATTACCTAATAATACCTATAATCACTTGGCACAATATCTTTGCTCCATTGAGGGATTTTTTTTCTTTTCTTTCCTGGAAGTTGAGGTTCATTCGAGCCAGCTTGTGCGCACCTTGATTACATCCTAAGGGGGAGATGTTGTTTGCAAGAGTCACACTCATGACCTCTCCACTGAAAAACATGGATCTCTACCACTCTACAAACCCTGCATTGGCAACTCGGTTGAGGGATGACCAACATATTTATACCTATAGACAATTGAATCTATCTAGGCTAATTTACATACATCTTGACTAATCTTTAAGGGAGTTATGTAGAATTGAATTTTTAACCTCTTATCAGGTGTTGGTGTTGGTCTTTGTCAATTAAGCCAACCCCTTAGATCCATATAGCTCTTTTCATTTACTCATTTTATCACAATTTCTATCCATAGTGTCAGGTGCCTCTACTTTTCAAACATTTGCTTCCGTCACCTATTATATGATTGTATATGTATTATATCAATAAACATTTAGATCAAGGGATTGACAATCAACCTCAAATTTTGAGTGTTAAAATTTAAATCTTGAATCTATGATCTGTTAACAATCACTGGGGATCAAGATACTTGTCAATGTGGTTCTTCTAAGATGCAGGTTTGGCCCTTATTGTTCAAAACTACCTAGCCTACCCCTAAGCCGAAGAATTTTGACCCTAACCAAGTTAGAATGGCCTTCGAACATGAACAACATCTAGTGATTGACTTGTGACGACTAATCTAACCCAATTCAATGGCCATAGTCAAAAATGGAGCCCAATCCTAAATATATGTCGCCTTCAAAACTAATAAGATACTAAACGATCAAAGCTATGCGAGATTTGCCTTTTCAACTAATCCAACATCAATTCCTCTTATTTAGATTAATAATCAACCTAATTATCATTTTTTATGTTCAACAAAAAAATTTGTCCATTCAAGAAAAATTCATTGGACACATTAGTTCAATTTGTCACTAAAAACGGTTAAAATTACTTTTTATTATTTTATTTCAAAAATATCTCTATCAAAATATGAATGAGAAAAAAGAAGAAGTAATTTAATGGTTTTCAATAACAAATTGAACTAACGTGTCAAATAAAAATCTAATTTGAAGTATGTGTGTTTTTCAAACATAAAGTAGGGTGTTAGTGCTTTAAACTTCCATTTTGATGTGTCAGTGCAATTTGATTCTTTTTTTTATTTTTATGTAAACCTTTTATTTATAATGTATATAGTGTCAACTCATACCGTACACTACTTACTAAAATCGAAACCATACAATTTATTTATATATATCATATCATTTCAAATAAATATGACATCAAATCCATAAGATATAGTATTTTATCGGATGTCTCCGAAGAGACAAAAAATTTGGAGCATTTCTCGATTTGTGGTCATCCTTGCTCAAGGACCATGCTAATCTTTTCTATATCATTCCAATAAATATGGTAAGGTAATGATATGATATATTTATAATATTTGGTAGTTGATAAGATAATGTATGAGATAAATTTATAAAAATAAACTGGTTAGATTCGAAAAATAGAAGAATTGATGTAGATTTTGTTTTGAAACAAGATTTTTTTTCTTCTTCTCTTCAATCTGTTCTCAAATTTCTATTTATATACTTGGGGTTTAAAGTTTGTGAGCTGCCACCAAGAGCATTCCAAAAGATAATGATATTCTATGCAAAACACTCCAATGTACAGCTTGTTCAGATATGGTGAAAGGAATAATCAATTGACAACTTTAAAGATAAAGTACAAAGCATGATAAAGTCATTTTTAAATGTATACCTTTACTTTTAACTATATAATTTCTTTTTTTTGGGTACCAAGTAAAAAAAAAAAAAAAAAAGAAGAAGAAGAAGAAGAAGAAAAGAAAGAAAAGAAAGAAAAGAAAAACAAAAAACAAAAAAGAAGAGAAACCCTTCTCTTTGGAATGTTTCTCACAGACGTAGTCATATGTGATCTTATGTGAGCATTACAAGTTCAACCTTAGCTCCAGCTTCACGAACGTTAAACTAACAAAAGTCAGCGCAACGATTAATCTCCCATACACAGTGTACGAAGATACAATAAATACATCAACATTTCTGATCTAAAATTCAAATTTTTTTTTTTGTTCTTTGGGTAAAATACCACTCTTGATAGGTACTTAAGTTCAGGTGTAGTAAACACACTTTGAAGATAAAAAATGAAATCTAAAGTCAATTTTCTCTCAACTTAGTCATAGACTCATAGTCTTGAAAGCTCATTATTTGCTTAGAATGCCCTTGAACATTATTTCTATGGGTTGTGACTTGTGGGGTCCGGATTCCCACAACACAAGGTCAACACAAGGTTGGATCTTGATTTTCTGGATTTGTGTAATCGTGATGTTTTGCGTGGGTCACATGTTAATATATAGACCTATTTCTACAAAAAAAAAAAAAAAAAATCAACACAAGATCGACTCTCCCATGTGTGATTTGACAATAAACTTGTATTTCAGTCATAGTCAATGTTTTGATAGCTTGAGAATTTTGTAATGAATAATTTGAATTGATAATAAAAATGAGAATTAATTTTTTTTTTAAAAAGAATGATAATTAATGTTTTCGTATTAAATTCATTTATGCCCCAATCCTATGGTTGTGGCCTGTGGGGTTTATATTTTATGAAATCGTAAAAACTGATTATATAACAATTTACATGTTTGAGTCTCCATGACTATATAATTAAGTGATTGTGGGCCACAAGAATATTTAGTCGTCTGTGTAAAGAAGAAAACTCCCTTGACTTTTTTTTTTTTTTTTTTTTTTCTTCAAGAAACAAGTTATGTTAACTTCAACGGTGGTTTTATTGGTAAAAAGTCAACAGTTCCCAAGTCGAAGATTAGAATTCAAATTTCTTTGAGGCCAGGGGATAGCCCTGTGTATATAGTTATATGTAAAGCCTCCATTCCAATATATAAAATCGCATATTTTAGGAAAAAGAATAAAATACAAAAAGAAACAAGTTACATTGCTAGCCTTCCTTGTATTATTCTCTCTCCCTCAATATAAAATTGCATTTTTTAGACGGAAAACAAGTTACATTGCCAACCTTCCTTGTAGCATTCTCTCTCTCTCCAACCTTAAAAAAAATGCATTTGAGGCATCTATATTCTATCCACAAGAGAAATGTCTCACATTATGGGCTTGGGCATGTGTATGGATTTTAGCATGTGTATCCCAAAACGAAGGCCAAATACATGAGGGGCCACAAGGTAAGCCAGCATTGCCATTAACTATATTATCAAATGCTTTCCAAAGCGACCATCGAATCCATGAGGGTAAGTCCCATGTTTTCCAATGTAGCATGGTAACTAGATGACTACTAAAGGGTGGGGATATCCCACGCAGACTACCATGAGGAAAATGCACTCGAACCTTTGGACCGGGTTCATAATCTTCATCGATTGCCTGATCGGGACCCACCGAAACTTAAATTGATGGTCATAAAGGCCCGCATTTCGGGGGACGGGGTAAGATCTCTCGAACCATGAGAGGTGAATTGACACTACAAATACATGAGGGAACTTGCGAGATTAGCGATGCAATGAGGGAACGGCGAGATGGACACCGCGAATACGAAGGAAGCCCACGGGACGCTCCGAAAGAGATCGAGACTTCACCGAAAATGGAGGCAAGGCCTATATAAACAAATGATCAACTCACCCCTGAGGTATCCGAGTACTTTAAACATTGCCCGTGTTTTCCAATGTAACATGATAACTAGATGACTACTAAAAGGGGGATTTCCCATGTCATGAAACTACCCAACCAGGGTCATAGAGAGGTGGGTAAGCTATGGTGATTGAGTGGTTCGAATAGAGGCACATGTGTGAGGGGTTGGCTCCCAATAGTATATACACCATAGTAGGTAGTGAACCTGCTGCATTCTTGATATTATCATGTTATTGCTGGCATGCAAATATTTACTCATGCATTTGATCTTCTTGCGTATTCTCCTCACGAGTTTGGTGGAATTCATTCTTAGAAAATTTATTTTTTTAGATACTAACATTGGTATAGAGCCCACGAGAGGGTTGGACGGTAGTACAAGTGAGGCGGATGGTGAAAAGGAGATTGCGGGGGATGCTGTGACCTTGCATGATGCTCTTTGCGCGTGAGTTATACTAGTTCATTTTAATTTTAGGGTTGTAATCTAATGTATTTATCATTAGATCTTGATACGATGCTTTTAATAATAATGACTATTTTTCGTACATTTTTTATTATGTACTATGGGTTGTACATGATTATGGTGCTGCATCAAAATCCAAGGGGATGAACCAACCCATTTAGGGTGGCATGTTACAACTAGTCTCCAGAAATGAGGATTTTTTAATGAAATAATTTGATTTAATAGAGAAAATTTAATAATACAATGATAATTAATGGTTTGCCATTAAATTCTTGTATGGCACAATCCCATGATTGTGGTGTTTACATGTGAAATTTTAAAAATTTATTATATAACAATTTACATGTTTTTGTCTCTATGACCTTAGATGAAGGTGAAAAGATATGTGGACCACAGGAATATCTAGTGGTCCTATAAAGAAGTCAACCTCCTTGGTTTGTTTTTCTTTCTTTATCTTTCACCAAGGAAGTTATGTGTACCACACGATAGATCTAAGTCTTGAGTACTCAAACCTATAAAAGGCTAACCTCTTAGTTTTAGTTTTGCTTGTGCATAAATGAGAATTAAAAATTGACTAAATAGCAAAAGGGATTGAAAACAAAATGAATTAAATGAGCCCATGAATTGGTATTAGTCCTTTTCTTATTTAAGAGTAGCTCCTTAAAGTTGATACAATTTGAACATGGTGATCACATTTTATGTAGGGAAGCAAATTTGGTCCTGGTGACTTGAGCCTACCCTAGCTTGTTTTGAGTACAAAATAAGATTTAAATTGGAACATCTCAACCTTGAGGGTGGGTGGATGGGGTTGAGATTCGATTGTTCAAGCCCAAGCTCATGATTGGTTTAGGCTAGGTTGGTACATTAGGTTGAGTTAGGCTTGGCCAGCTTACATTGATTTTAATGCTAACTTTTATGATTGATTACTTTTTGTTAAGTTAGGATTAGGATTTGAGAAGAAGATGGAAAAGAAGATGAGAAAGGCAAAACATAATTAGAGTGGTTACGATGGAGTGTGCAATCTATGTCCATTGTTGAACGTGTGCTCTCTTAGTAGTTTACTGATCAAGATAATATACCTCTTATAGAAGTTTTACAGAGAGTCTTAGATTGATCAAGTTGTGTTCGTTGGCTGAAAAACCACTATGCAAAAGTGGAGATACACTTGAAGCTCTGTAGTAGGGATGTCAATGGTGTGGTTTGGAGCGGTTTCGAGTTGGACTTAACGGCTTCAGGCTCAAATACACCTAGCCCAAACACGGCCCGTTAGCACGGTTTTGGTTTGGTGCGGTTAGGGTAATAGGTTGACTAATGGTTTGGGCTAACAATTTATAGTATTCAAGAAAAAGAACAAAAAGAAATAGTTGAGCATCCTGTAACAAAAGACAAAATTCTATGGAAAGCAAAATTGATATTGATCAATTTCCATTAAAAAAATGAAAAGTCATTTCACATCATAAAAATTTCACCCACCTTATAGAAATCAAGAACTCAGATAGTAAGTAGTAACATAGAAACTACAAGCTCATTCCTTAGGCTCTATCAGATAGTCCTCTTGAAACAAATCTTCAAACTATAAACCCTTTTAAATTCCAACTTATGATTTGATTGATTGTCTTGAAATTGAGTTCTTGTTTTGTGAGAATGTTGGTTTTGTTCCCTTTCTATGAAATCTGTCTTTTTTCTGTGTTGGTATTTAACTTCATATGCAAAGAAATACCTCTGGATTGGATAAATATTTACTTGATTTAAACAAACTTGGTACATTCAATTGGGCATCTATACTAAATCTTTCTAATTGTCCTTACAAGTAGTAGAAGACTATTTGACCTTCGAATTCATACTCAATTTTTTTGATAGTCTATACCAACTATCTAGTTGTAATATGATGATTCAAATAATATTTAATGTAAAATTATAAAATGAGTTGCGGTTTGGGTTTGGGTTGGTGTGGGCTCTGACACCCTCAGCCCAAACACAACCCATTAAGGTTCGGTCTGGGCTGGTTTGAGCTATAATGTGCCGGTGCAGATCGTTTTTAATAGTTTAGATTGCAAATTGACACTCCTACTCTGTAGGCATGTTAATACATATTTTTAAGTTACTTAAATTAAAATTATGAGACATGAAAGAAAACTTGAATGGGAGCACTATTTTGACTTTGAGTCTGGGATTTTAAAAATGGGTCAAGTCAAGAGGCCAAGCTTCGTGTCTTGGCATGGTAACAGATCAAGAACAGCTTAGAACACCAAATCTTCTGCATCTGGTATGAAAGATGGAAAGCTTGATTCAAACCATATATTGTTAAAGATGGGTCAAAGTCAAGAGGCCAAGCTTCGTTTCAACCCATGTACACATTAAAATAAGATAGTGAATAGATTTTTAAATCATAAAAATAGCTATAGATACATTGTTCAATATTTAAAGGGCTTGGGGGCAAGGGTCCTCAAGAGCCATCCTAGGAAGCCAGAGCACATCATTTCTTAAAGTCCATACAAGAGAGAAATTTGATAAATACTCTCCTTACTTTGAATTTCGATCTTCTCTTTGGAGGGGCTCTTCTAATAAATGTCCAATAAATTATAGGTATTAACCACATGGAATACTTTAATCCAATGGATTTCTTAGTATTACAATATTACAAGCGTTGAATCTTATAATTGATTAAGCACTCATTAAAAAGATTTCTCGAAGGAGAGAAGACAAATATCCTCCGTTGTCTAGTTAATTTGCGTATTTAAAAAACTGAGTTTTCCATGTTAACTTGATTTCATTAAATTCGATTTAATGTTTTGGAAGAGTCAAACAAGATCAACAGGAGTCGTGCCTTCTCCAATTTTTAAGTACTCCCAAGTTTTTTTTTGTCTTTTCTTTCTTCAAGGTACGTTTTAGGTACCCAAAGTTAATTTATGAAAAAAGTCAGAGAGCATGAATCAACCTTCGAAATCCCTTCCACTCCTATTATATATGGTAGTGGCCAGCTTGCTTCAATTTTTTCCTTTTAATATAACCACTAATCCATCATATTTGCCTGAGGATTTATTTTAATAATTCGAGTTGTTATTTCGTTAAGCGGTATTATTTGATTTGCAATGTCCAAGTATACTCGTAATGGAAGTAGAGGTCTCCATAACGAGTTTCTTTGCTGGGTGGGAGTGTGGAGCTGTGCTCTTATACTATATTATGGCCCGGCCCAATGAAGTGATTTGTTTACTTATTTTTATTTTTTATTTTTTTGATGAGAATAAATTTAGATTAAAACGAAGTTAATGCTGAAAGCACTTACAAATATTACATATAGTGCTATTACAGTCATCCATCTGTAAGATTCCTGTTTCTGCATCATATTCAAAATATAATTGAAGCATTGGGTTGTGGAAATCCAAAATAACCACCTGTTTTGATATAATAGCCAGGTTCATTAACTTGGGGAGTTCCTTGAGAGGTCATTTTGCTCCTGTAGGATTTGGTAACATTTGTGTGATAAAATGAACGTTTGTCCAAACTTCATTTATCGTTATCCCTTCTGCTGTTGCCTTGTCATTCCTATCTAGATGACATCAAGCATTGTCTCTAGGATTCCCTTTTTCTTCTTGTTCCCAAAATTGACCGACTGTAAGTATCCGTCGCTACACATCCCATTGTTCCAACTGACTACTCCTAGGTGCTGGTGATGTACCCCTGCACAAAACAAAATATTTTTATTAGAATGTAAGAACAGGTTACACCAGTTTATATATGGTTCATTTATCATAACATTATTAATGTTATTTGATTGTGGGCTCGGAGATGTGTCATCTCCATTTATTTGTAAGTTCAGTTCTTTGATCCAATAGTTTGTGCTAGATAGCACAGTCTGGGGATCGGGTGTTTTTTGCATAAACACCCTCAAATTCCTTTCTTTCCATATAAAGTAGTAAGTGATTATGAACACCACATGAACCACACTGAGCTGTATTTTTATCCAATCCTATAAGCAACTCTTGATATTGGCTTATAAGGGATGAGTTATGCCAGTTTTCCATACGTAGCCCCAGTGGTCCTGCCGTATGAATCCTTTTTCTCCAATCGCATGAAATGAAAATGTGCATTATTGTTTCTTCTGATTTGCCACATATTACGCATTATGCGTTAATGTTTGACCACCGAGCTAGTTTGGCCCTGACTGGAACCCCAACGTTTAGAATTTTGGGTGTATGGGAAGCTTCCACATGTGGTTCCACCACCTCGTGAATTGATACTGTTGGATCCCTATTATTTGTTTGACCAATTCCTTAAAGTCTAGTTTGACTGAAGAATCTCCATTTGGAGAGATTAATGAAGACCAAGAGTCCTCATGATTAGTCAAAATGATTGGCAAGGTTATTACAGGTGTTAAGTTTAGAGACAACTCTCTGTTATTGTTCTGTAAGTTTTCTGCCACCTCAGCAACGGTTGCCCTCCTTGTCCATCTTCCGAAATCCTAGTTCACAGTTATGCTTTGTGCTTGACTTGGCTTCTATGGGTCGAACCAGAAAGAGGTGCATCTTCCATTCCCTATCTTCCTTGCCACCATGTTTCTTAGCATCGGAATGATGCTCGTAATACTATTCCAAATCCATGATCCTTTTTTCTTTGAAACCATTGGATCGAACAAACTTTGGTTTTTGAAATATCTTGCTTTGAGGATCCTTACCCATAGTGCATCCGGATTTGTGATTAATCGCCATTCTTGCCTCAGTAGTAATGCCGAGTTCATGTCTTCCATTTTCTTGAATCCCATTCCTCCCACTTCTTTTGGTAGATAGAATTTGCTCCACGAGATAATGTTCAATTGTTTACTTCTATGGAGTTGGCTGTTCCTGAATCGGTGACAGATTGCATCGATTTTGTCGCAGGTTTTTTTTGGAAATCTCAAGCATTGTATTTAGTATAAATCCATTGATTGAATTGAAGCTTGTATTAGCACCCTTCTTCCTGAAAACGAGAGGTTGGTTGCCTTGAAATATTATTTGTATCTCATGTCGTTCTCTCTAAAATCATAGTAAAATTTAGATTAATTCATATGTTCGTAAATATACATGAATACCTTTTTGATTCATTCAGATAGAATCTACAAGAAGCGGGTCCCACATAATAGATTTTATCCCAATGCCTCACATGCATCACACATATTTATGCATTTGAAGATTCCCCTCACACATATCTAAAGGTTATCTATACAAAAGATGAGAATGAAAGGATATATTTTTTTAATACAACAAGTTAATCTATATAAACCCCATCCCCATCTCAATCAAAGGTAACTGGTCTTTATTGAATTCTATTCGTAGCATCTATTATTCAATTTTTCCTTGGCTCTACAACTTCTTAAGTTTAAAGCTTTTTACACCCCCACCTCATTCATCGCGGATGATGTTGTTTTCATCTATTGATTTGATCATTGGAAGTGACTAATTGACTAATACAGCCATCTGCTTTCATTGTTTTTTGTTCTTTTCATTTATTGAATCGGATTCATAGAATTTCAACTCTGATTCAGCCGAAAAAATCAAATAGCATGACTGTCAGACAAGATTCCAGACCGTCAAATCTGAAATCTCGGTCGAAATTTCGATCTAGTGGCCCGAAATGCTTTGCTTAACAGCTCTACGCATTAAATGCGCAGGACTGAAGCAAAGTCCTATTCTGATGGTGCTATAAATCTAACACTTGTGAAATAATGCGGGCAAATTTAAATGTAAATATAATTTTTTATTTTATTTTATTTTACTAAATGTCCCTCACTCTTTTTTTTTTTTTGGTAGAAAAATGTCCCTCACTCGATGTATGAAGATACAGCCAATGGATTTTGCCATCAACTTTGAAATATCTTCCAAAACATCACTCAAACATCATAATTTTAGTTCATAGATATTCCAAAATGATACTCAGTTACTGTAGGGACACTCATTTTGTTCTATTTCGTTCGTTCAACTTCTGACATAAATCGCCAATGCTGGGTTGCTTGGTTGGAATTAAATTTATTAAATTGGTCTTCTCTTTAAAGTTAATCATTATGATAGTTACTCATCACAAATGACGGATTTCAAAACATTTTGATTGTTTCGAACCATTTTGACATTGGTCAGACCAGTTATCCAAGTGCATGACCATTCATAAAACTTACGGATGTCAATGTGTTGGGTGCATTCGAGTTAGTCTAAATGCAACTCTACCTTTTAGGGATCTAAATCATGAACTCAAATTCTATCCAACCTTCCAAGGGTTAGAGAAGCCCAAACCAAACCCTACCTTGTGAAGTAGGGCTGCAATAAAGTTGGGTTGGGCCAGGCTTTTACAATCCTAAGCCCAACTTTATATATTCTAATCTAAGTTCATTCTCACCCTGACCCTACTTCAGGACAAAGGATTATTATCCTTGACCCTAGGGTCAAACCAAGCCTATTCCCACCCTGATTGTCTCTGTCCCTAGTCCTAATGGCCCTATCTCTAGCCCTAATTGAACCTATACTTGGCCCTTGTCTTGATTGGCCCCAGCCTTGATTGACCATATCGTTGTCCATGTTCTTAATTCATTAAGATCAAGCATCAATGACAAAATTAGGGTCAGGATTAGGACTAGAATCAAGGCCAAAATCCAGCATGGTTAAAGCAAAAATCATGGATGAGTCGAGATAGGCTTGTCGGGCCAAAGAGTAATCTCAGACCCACCTTCGGCCGTAGTTTGGGCCAGAATATTTTGGTCATATCCAGCCTTCGGTGCGAAACTTGCACCCCTATTGTGAAGGTTCTCTTAAGCCCGACGTACCCTCATTTGTCGTGATAAGATCAGGTTAGCCCTGATTTACTTTGACCTAGGCCAAGGATATTTGAGCCCTTGATCTTTTAGTTAAGAAATGTTAGTGTTTGTCAACTGAAAGTGAGCTGATCTCTCTGTACGTAGTTAATAGAATCCTCAATTAAATAAGTATTCAAACTCAGTTTATATACAATTCTAATTCAACTAAATTAATATAGGCCACAAGGTCAAGTTGGCTTGATGGCAAAATCTAAACCCTACCCAACCTTTGTCAAGACTAATCATAAAAATAGATGCCACTACATCTCTGTCTGTCGCAAAAAATAGGCGACATTTATTTGGTATCGACTGGGAATTTATTTTATATTTGACACGCTTTCAATTCTTCACCCAAAATAGCCGTATATATTGGGTGACCATTCATTAAAAAGATGTTGGTAAAAATCCTGATATGTTTTAGCGATAGAAATTATGAGAGCGTCACCAAAAATCATATCTAGCAATAGTAACAACCGATGTAGAAAACCATATTTGGTTTTTCTTTAATAAAGAAGAGAACTCTATTCATCGTTATGCCAAAACACCATATACCTATAATAACCAAATGCTTAAAATACGTATAAATAGACATTTTATAATGCATTATTTCCTTTTAATATTTAAAAATATCAAGATCCCAGCATATATGCATTGTTTTCATCTACCAAAAAAAAAAAAAAAATACAGAAAAATACCTGAAATAGTCAACTAAATAAAAATGGCCTAGAAAATTGAGACGGTTACAACAATATTTTAGTTCATTCCTCTCATCTTTTGTCCACCAGCAGCTTTAAAAGCCAAAGCAAGTATCTGAAACATGTCAACCAAAACCTGGTGAAACATTGATTTTGAAACTTTCGAAATAGTAGCAATGCTTTTTAAGAAGTGTTGTTGTATATATATATATATTTTTTCCCAAGGCCTTTTGGAAAAGCATTGCCGGATATACATCTTACCTAGGGGTATAAATGAATAACCGAATTTCACTCCAAAATTTGCATTCATATTCGTTTAGTGGTATTCGAATCCGTCTAATTAGTAATAGAATGCGGATATGGTAATACTCATTTCTTACCGATTATTATCCGTCCGATTAAATTATCCTATTAAGTTACTTATTTGTATATATATATATATATATTTATTTTTTTTAATTTTTTACTTGAGACATGTGACTATTTTTTAAAATTTTTTACTAAAATAACTACTAAAGTTGCTAAATTTTTAAATTTCAAACCTAGCTTTACAAATAAAATGGTAAAAATGTCTCAGGGTAGTTGAAAACTTGTATTCAATATGTATTTATGCCAATTTAGAAGAATCTACTTAAGAAAATAATTATCCAACTATCATCTGAATCCGACTGAGTCCGTTTGAAAATCGATAGGATATTATCTGAATCTATTAGAATATAAAAGGATGCGAATATAAGGGTGTCAATATAGTACCAAAACCGTTTAACCATACTGTACCGTGCCATTTAAAACCACACCATACCCTACCGATTTAAGTTTGGTACGGTATGTACCGAAACCGTTTTCTGGAATTCGGTACAGTACAGTTTTGATTTCAGGCAGTATATCATCGGTATATACCTGTATGCCATACCGAATACCGAACTGTACCAAATGCTGTTTTTCGTACCGTTTCATACTGTATTTAAGGTTAGTGTTGTAATGAGGATCAAGTGCCTCTCCTCATTATACAGAAATCTGATGGCAAAAAATATCTCAAAACAAATCTAGACGCCAAGCATATTGCACCCTCATTGAAAGAGTACATGGTGATGCTTCTGCTTCTATTTGTTTACATAATTCTGTATTTGTAGTGGTTCTGATTTTCTGAATGTTGGGATGAATCGATGAATCAGATTCCGATAAGTTGCTGATGTGAAAGACATCTTATTTGTATTTGGAGGTCTTAAATTGAATATCAAGTTGTTTCTTTTTGTTGTGTCATTGATCTAATTTCCACAACTAGTAGGTCTTCTAGTTCTAATGAAATATTGAAAGATTATTGATTGTGGAGTCGATTCTGACCCTCCATGGATATTACCTTCAATGCTGAAAAAATGGGTGTGGAAAGAATAAATGAGACATCCCTCCCCTGTGGGGTCGAGATACTATCACTTGACTTGAATGTAACGACCAGGTCAGAATGGGGCAACCTTACCATTGGACGAATGTATGCCCTCTGAATTAGTGGAAGTGCCTCAATGTCAGGATTCAAGTCCCCCATTGCAAATATTGTGTTGAAATTAAGTTTTTTTTTTTTTTTTTTTCATTAATGGCTGCAATAAGTCATTAAGTTAATTCTTCTATTCGATTTATACATTGCTGATATTTGTACATCTTTGCAGGAGGGAAGCTTAAAGCCATATGTGAAGTCAGAACCTATTCTTGAAGTTAACAATGAACCAGTGAAGGTGGTAGTTGTTGATAGCTAATAGGAAATTGTTTTCAACTCTGGAAAGAACGGTATGTACTTATTTGCATATTAGAATGATCAATACTATAATGCATACAAGTTTTATAGGAACTCTCAAATGCAAGACTTGAAGCAGATTAAGATCCCAGAGGAATGAATGATAGGAGTATGTCTTCTAGACTATATTATTTGATTTTATACCGAATTCATACCGTACCATAAACTGAACCGTTTTGTTTTTATCATACCGATTTCATACCGAAACCATTTTAAAATATCGTTTTCATACCGTACCGTATAAATTTGGTACGGTACATTACCTGTATGATAGTTTGAAATGTGGTACTGTACCGTACCAAATTACTGATACCTTACCGTATTGACACCCTTATGCGGATATGGTATTACCATAATCTAATCTCTTTACACCCCTACCTCGCTTTTTCTATTAAAGTCAATTTTCTTCCAGGATGGCTATTGTCTTGAAAGCTCATTATTTAAGGGTGTTGTTATGGATTCTTCAGGCTTGACTCCAACAGCTCAAGTTGACCTTTCTAAGCTCTTAGTCCGCCTCCCCGCAGATATGATTAGACAATAAAGTTCTGTTTTAGTGATGGTCAATGGTTTCATAGTCTCTAGAAAATTTTTAATGAAATAGTTTGATTTGATAGAAAATATTAATTAATAATAAAATTTGTAAGTAGTAGTTTACCATTAAATTTTTATAACCCAATTCTATGGTTGTGGGATTTCTACATGAAATCTTGAAAACTGTATATGACGATTTATCTAGATGTCTTGGGACGCCCTCTCTTTCCATGGGGGCCGCGGATAAATATGTGATCACAAAGACCCTTTAGTGGTTCCTTTTTGGTGGCAACATCTTTGCTTGTTTCACTTTTTTTTTTTATCTTTTAAAGTTACATTGGTCACCTCTTTGGGATATCATGTCTTTTTTCTGTGTCCCTCTCTATAATCTTTAATCAAATAGTCTTTGTTTTGGTATAACTTTAATCAAATAGTCTCTAACGCATAAAAGTTATATGAGTCATTAAGTACGTAAATATAAATGACTACATTTGAGGCATCCAAATAGCTAGAATCCACAAGAAGTGGGTCTATATGCATGATATATATGTTCATGCTTGGATAGTTGCTTACTCACGGTTGTTTATGTTATCAGACAGCAAAAGATATTAGCTGATTTTACTTGCTTAGGCGTGCAAAGAGATATTCCGTTCTTTTCGTCACTTTGCTACCCTATGTTGTGGTCGTCCTCACCTACTTTCATAATTGATCAATCCCTTGTTAATATATATATAGTCATATAGAAGAGAATAAATATGTGAGTCACAAAGAAAATTTAATGGTTCCTTTAAAAAAGCCAACCTCTTTGTTTGTTTCATTTTTTTTTATCTTTTAAAAAGTTACATTGGTCACCTTCTTTGTGATATCATGTCTTTTTTTCTTTTTCCTTCTCTACAATCTTTAATCAAATAGTCTCTAACACATAAAAGTTCTATGAGTCATTATGTACGTAAATATAATTGTCTATATTTGAGGCATCGAAATAACTAGAATCCACAAGAAGTGGGTCCATATGCATTATATATATGTTCATGCATGGATAGATTGCTTCACTCACACGAATGTTTAAATATCGCATATGCAAAAGATGAAAATGAAAGGGTATTTTAACTTTTAAAAGAAAGATGTGAAAGTTATTGATCATTCCGTATTTATTAATCATCAACTTTTGCTAACCCTATGATAATGTGGAATCTATATGACCTAATTCTCAAAATGTCTTCTTCATTTATTCCCAATCTATTGTTAGTCTAGAGTCACTTAGCATTCCCAAAATCACCATTATATGTATAAAATGAGATGATTAATGCATGAACACTTTGATCTGCTTTATTAAGCAAGTTCCTTGCTTCAAAAAGATATGAATTTGCACAGGATAATTTTTTTCTTTTCAAATTAATAATATTTAGAGATCAAAGAAGGTGGTGGGGTCGGGAATTTCTATCTAATTTGCTTGAGGTGGGAGAGAATAGATGCCCAGTTGCCCACTATACATATGGTGAGGGCTTTGCTAGAACAATCTTGAGTTTTTCCTCAAAAACTTAACACAAACCATGTGAAAATTTAGAATACGATGTGAACATTCTCAAGAAGTGATAGAACTCAATAATAAAATTTTAAAAAATATAATAATATAATTCATACAATAAGGAACCAACATTCATTCCCACAATCATAGTTGCCCCCAGTACGCCCAATCCCATTGGCTCCTACTCACATATATGCAAAAGAAATACATCAAAATCTAAACCTAGGATATTAAGAAGTGTTTGGCTTCAGTTCACTTTTTATAGTTGTTGTCCAAAGAGTATTATTCTGAGAACTCCCCAGTCTAGTTGTGCTATTTGCTAAGAAATTAGCAGTCTTGTTAGTCTCTCTATAGAAATGGGTAATCTTCTATTAAATGCTGTTGAGAACTTGTAGAAGAATTTGCATGGATACTTGAAAGGTTGTGGCAATCACGATATTTTGTTAGAGCTGAAACATACTAGAGGTACTTTCTTTAAGGTATTTAAACACCCTGATTTGTGCAATACGGATACCAAATGTGTCTTCACCCCAAGATCAGTCAACCCAAACCTATAAAGTTGCACCCTAGAATGTTACTTAGGGTGTAATCAGGTTATGTTCACTACTTAATAGAATAACAACAGGAGAGAGAGAGAGAGAAAAAGAAATGGAGAAAATTCATGTAAAAAATGAACTTGAAAATGGGTTTATATAGAACCCCAAAGGTTGTGGGTGAAAAGGTAAGGTCACCTCCCTCCTTTCATGAGGGTACCTATATAGCTCAACTCCCTATAGGAAGGTACCTATTCACCTAACATTCCTGAGGGAAAGTGCCTCTCTAATGGCATCTCCACACTTTCACCCAATAGTGAGCTTTCCGGATTAGGGCTCATGACAAAATGGGCCTTTCGGATTAAGGCCTATGACCCACAACCCAAGTCCCCAACTCCAAGTCCCAAGTCATATAGAATTATTAATATTAATTAAATATTAATGCTATATAACCATAGCTGGGTCACACCTGGGTTCAAGCTTAGTTCGCATCGCACAAGGTTCAATCCTTAACCCCAAAGATATATTACATAAGTCCTTACTATATATAAACGCGATAATTAGCTCATTTCTGCTCGATTGAGGACTAAAATTTCCGTTAAAAAAATCATAAGATAAAAGACGTGATTAAAACTATATATATTTTCCAACAAATGTTTGCAAGGGGGAAGATTGAAGGCCTCTCTTCTACTGGAGAATGAGTTGAGGTATTTCCTTTGATGTATAAGCACAACCACAACCATTGAATCACGTTCAATCCAAAGCTTTTGCACCTCCAACATTTTTCGCCCATTCTAGACCAGAATCCTATATCATGTAAATCTCAATACTGTCATTATAAATAAAATAGATGACTTACCTATTGCAAGTCATCAATTGAACCTTAGATGTCTACCGAAAAAGAAAATTTTAACCTCAAATCATATTCGTTTGAAAAAAAAGTGTTGGATAGCACCAATCATCTCTTATGGAAAAAGCAACTGAAATCAATTTTTATTTGCTCAGATCTGATGGGGCATCTCGATGGTATTGTGACAACACCAAAACCAATCATTACCAAAGAAGACAACACTACTACCAATATTGAATTCATTGCATGACGAAAATAGGGTCATGCCATGCGAGCTTGCATTAATGCCACCTTAACCGAATCACTGTCTTCCTGCATTCTTGGTCATCAAATTGGCAAGGATGTGCAGGATGCTCTTTCTATTCTTTTTCAACAACAGTCCACTATTCGATGGAGCCTTTTGCGCAGTGAACGATGATTACAAGAGGTTTTGCATCCATCATTGGTTATCTTCATCGAATCAAATCTATTGTTGACCGATGCCGAAGCGACAAAGAATCAAGGCCAAGCAAAAGAATGGATTGAAAATGGAGAACTTTGTCTCTCAAAAGTTTCTTCAGAAACAACAATATTTAGCTGCTTTCAAAAGACGCAGAAAACACGATTTTATAGTGCCAAGAAACCCTAAAACGAAAAAAATTACAAAAATGCCACTAAAAATATAAAATGCCCAACGCCCTAAAAATGATCTCAAAATGCGAAAAAACGATGTCCATCACCGTAAAGCTATGTGTACTTGTCACAAGCTCATTTCAGATCAACATGACAAATTTCATCCCATTCCGAGTTCGGGACCCTGAGTTACCTCATATGCCACCCCATCTGCATCATTTTCTCCCCTACTAGAAAAAGATTCGTCCTCAAATCTGCTTCATCTTCACTCATATCAATCACTTCAGGTGCTGTTCCTTCCAAATGATAAAGTGACATATCTACTACATTAAAAGTGACTGAAACATTGTACTCATCAGATAGTTCAATCTTACAAGCATTATAATTGATGCACTCAAGAACTTTGAATGGCCTATCAGCTTTAGGGTTTAGTTTTCCAAACTTGTTGGTTGGGAAATGCTCTCGCCGGAGATGAATCCCCACTAAATCACCTTCTTTGAAGGCAACCCTTTTTTGTGCTTATCCACTTGTTGTTTGTATTTCATATTCTATTTATTGATTTATTGATACGATCATTAACCTGTGAATGCAATTTTTTGATCTGCTTAGCTTGCTCTTCTACATCTGAATTGAATTGCTTGTGAACTAGCAATGGTGTGAGGTCTAAAGGAGTAATCGGATTATGCCCATAAACTACCTTAAAGGGACTCTTGCTTGTAGAGTGATTCTATGACTTGTTGTTGGCAAATTCTGCTTGAGGTATCACCAAGTCCCATTGTTGCAGATTATCTCCAATCAAAGTGTGCAACAAATTTTTGAAGCTTTGATTGACGACTTATGTTTGCCCATCTTTCTGAGGAAGGTGAGAGGAGCTAAACTACAGCTTGGTTCCCAACTATCTCCATAGGGTATGCCAAAATGACTAAAAAACTTGACATCATGATCCGAAGTTATGGACTTTGGAACTCCATGTAGCTTAACAATTTCCTGCAAAAACAAATGAGCCACCTGAGAAGCATCAAAATTTTTGTTACAAGGAATAAAGTGTGCCATCTTTGAGAATTTGGCTACAACCACCATGATGGAATCTTTACTCCATTGTATTCTTGGTAAACCCAAGACAAAATCAAGACTAATATCCTCCCATGGAGCAATTGGAATAGGCAGGAGCATATATTAACTAGCATTAGTACTTTTGTTTTTTGCCACATGACACACACGACATCTTTCCACGAGTCGAGTCACATTGCACTTCATTTGAGGCCAACGAAAACGTTCATACAATAAGCCCATCGTCTTCCACTCCAAAATGCCCAGCTAGACCTCCTGCATGACTTTCAATAATGAGGGCCTCCCTCAAAGAGCACTGAGGTATACATTGTGAAATCCAGCCCAAACCCTAACTTGGACACCCAGTCTGTTTTGGATGAAGAAGAGCTTGATTGATGTTTGACCTTGAAGTTGGACCTTGATTACAATGTTGATATCTTTGGAAGGTCCTAGGAAGTCAGGTCAGACCTCTCCCTTAGTGTAGATCTGAAGTCCCAAAGTGAAGGAGGAAGACTTTGTGGGCCATCTCAATTGAAGACATGGTGTTTGACCTAAAACCCATGGAGATTGATGATGGAGTTCCCTATTTGGAACCTTATCTATTCTAGATTTGAACTGCTTCTTGGTGTTGAAGAGCTTGGTTGATGGACTTGAGGCCTAGTTGGACATGTTTTGAAGGGATCCCTCCATACTAGGTAAGTTGCTTGTTGAGTTGGGAGAGGCCCCATTGAAAATCTTGAGGTTTGGAGCTTCAATTCCCTAATTTGGGCTTGCTGTCAGCTTGGGTCGACTGAGCCAATCGACCCATAGTGACAGGGTCAAGGGCAGTTTTGTAAAATTGATTTTTAGGGTTTTTAAAGCTCTATTTATTAGAATTTCATGGTTATCAGCCCCATTATGTTTCTAAGCCTAGAATTGCGGAAGAACCTTAGAACTTCTTCTTTGAAGCCAATGAAGATCCCCAAGCATCCGTTAGAGTTTCTCCGTCGAATCTTCTTCTTCAAATTTAGTAATTGATTTGTTTCTTTCTAGATCTACTCTCTCTTCTATTTCTTCTAATTTTTTTGATTGTGGGGGAAGGTATTACACTTATATAATGGCCTATTCTCTGATCCTCATAGTCTTAGAGTGAATCCCCATTCACTCTATGTTTCTTTGAAGCCATATGGTGAGTTTTCTTATATTTTGATCTTTCCATGAGGACATGAGTTACTCTCTCTTTCTCTTCTATCTACCTATGTGATTGTGAGGAAGGTCTCATGACATTGCTTTTGACCTCTCCTTATATCCCCATAATTTTTGGGTGAATCCCTTTTCCCTTTTCCCTTTGTGAATCTACTCTAGGTTTATTTTGAAGGAAATTTAGGGTAACCTTCAAGAAGGGGTATCCATTCGAAGACCTTAATTTCTTTTCATGATTAGACCCTTCCCAATGCCTATTCTTTATTTTGAAATACTATTCTTTCTTTCCTAGAGTGAATCCCCATTCTCTCTAGTCTTTTCTGTAAAACCCTAATTTTTATGGTTCAATTATAACTCTATTTCCATTGGCCATGTTTGATGCTTAGACCTTCATAGGTAGTCTTAGTATGTTTATGGGGAATTCCCCTTTGAATTTTGGAGTAATCGGAATTCAAACAAAGAAGTTATGACCGATTTAGGGTTTTCTGTTTTGTATTGTTCACTGGGTCGATTGCCCAATAGACTCAGTGTAACAACCCCCATATTTCTAACCCGGAGTCCGTATTGCAGGTCCGAGAACTTTAAGGTCTAGTCGGGTTAATTTGTGGAGTGTCCGGATAGAAGTCCATGATCCATACCCTGAACCCATGGATCTGGATTCTCTTGATGAAGAACCTACCTTACTTGGAAGTTGGATCTCTAGATCAAGACAAGTGGTGTCTGGAGATGTCCGGAATGAAGGTAAGACCTCCCCCATGTGTTGATTAGGGTTAGGTTGTGTTTGGGTTTCAACCGCTTGAGTAAAACACCCTTGTATAGCAATATACTAGGGGGCGGTTGCTTGAGGCGGTTGATTGAACCAAGTGACCGCTAGGTTCTGGCTGTGGGAAAATACCCTAAATTGCCCCTTGTTCGTTATAAATAGTAACCCTCGCCCTATTAACCCATTATTATATTCGAGATTTCTATTTTGGGCAATTAGGAGGTAGTGGAAGCGTGCTAGAAGGTGGGCGAAGTAATGTTAGTGATTTGGAACCTTTTCCCTCCTATTCTTGCTGATTTGGTTGAGGTAAGTGAATCTCCATTCACTCAGTCTCTTTCTTCATCTATTGAATAGTGTAGTTCTGCTCCCTCTTTGGTTGTTCATGATCCTCTTGTTATGCTATCCCCATTTTAATGTTATTGATGAGATCTTGTCCAAAAATGAATCCCTGCATTCGTGGAAAGGATGAATCTAATCAAGGGGAGGATTTTGGGTGATAGGTCTGCATTAATTTTAGGGTTTCATTTTACCCCTTGGTTATAGACGTGTTAGGTTTGAAATTCGGATTGAGATCATCCCAAAACCGGATTGAAATCGGATGATCAAAAGCCTGAATTTCAAATTGAGCATTCTGTTTTCCGGGAGGTTGCTCAAGGCGGTCGCTTGAGCCAAGCGATCGGCCCAAGTGACCGTTGGGTCACAGTAAGAATGTGGCTTTTGGCTATTTGTCTGTTTGACTCATTTGGCTTATATGATCTTGTAACCCTATTTATAGGTGTTCTCTGTTTCTACTGAAAGTCTTATAATTGTTTGTGGATTGCATTTTAAAGAGCTTTTACGTAATTCATGTAAGGATATACATTCTTGCCTTTATGCAATGACTTGAACATGCTAGATCAATGTCTTTCTTTACTATTCTTTAATTATATATCTTGCTGTAACGGTATAAAGCATGTTGATCTTATTTTATACTTGTTGTTTCTAATGTTCTTGTATATACTTTATCAATTATGATCGTGGTATGATGATGATTGGTGTATTGTGGTTCTGATGGAAATGGTATTCCATTGGGATATCTTGGCTTGAGATATCAGAGGGCTGTGGTATGGGACACATGCTCATTGATGCCTCCAACACTATCATGACTACTGGATGACATACTTAGGGAGAGTCTAGTATTGCATGGCTAGGTACCCCACATACTACTACCCTTTTGGTAGGGGAATTGAAGCCGGATGACCCGTGACGATGGTGATGTGACTTTGATTCATCCTACAGTGGTAACCATCCGTGTGGAGATTTAGTGGTCCACTGTTGTTCATGCAATGGTAGGGTTGCATATCTTAGGGTTCGGCTCATGGACGTCCAAGGAGTGGACCGGCTGTTGTGAGGAGTCATGAGAACTTTCCACCCCAACAATCTGTGGATGACCATAGGGTTAGGGAGTGGAGTCCAATAGCGGTAGCCAGTCCGTGAGGGTTCTCATTCCTAGGTTGCGAAGGATACGGAACCGAGTTGGTTGGTGCCATAGGGGAAGTATCTGGACTTCATGTAGTGTGTTACCATTATGACTTGCATTGGATTAGAAACCCCGACATGCCCAAATACTCATACCAATGGTCGTGGTAAGAGAGTGTTGACTTAAACTCCAACCATGGATTGTGCTAGGTGTGGACTTACCCCTTTACCCAAGATCCCAATAGAGGTATTCAGTCCATGAGGGATCAGAGTGACTAGACCTACCCAGAGGAGGCCTGGTGTATATCTTAAAGCATGTCAATTGTTAGAAACTTGCACAATTGGATCTTAGTAGCATTCATACTTTTGCATATCATACATATCATATATGTATTGCTGATTATGTTGACATATGGATGAGAATTATGTTATTCTTACTGAGTTCATCAGAACTCCTCATTCATTTTCTTTGTATGTATTATATAAACTACACAGATGGTTACACAATGATGGAAGTTGGAGGTGATCCATATGAAAGTCCCCTCTCATATGAGGAAGATGTGGCACCGTCAATGGGATATGGAGATAGCTTGTGTGGGAGCTCCTATGAGTGCATGGAATGTGCTTATAGCACCTATTGATGGATGGAGGAGACAGGTTGCCAGACATTTTGTTAACTGTCTAGAGAAGAATTGGAGAACCCCCTTCCTTGCTAAACATGAATTGCATTTTATAGCTTTAGATAAAGAAACTGGAAAGAAACTTATTTAGTTATTTGATTGCTTTCGCTGAACTCTTTATTCTTTTTTATCATTGATTCTTTCATTTATTATTTTATTGGAGTATTTGGACTCCTTTAATCTTTCTATTAATTATTGCACTTATTCTTGCTTATGATTATCTATTACTTGCATTTATTATTATTGATGGTAAGACCGTGGATCCTGTGATGGTTCACTCCCACGGGTTGTCGGGTGGGTAACCAAGACCGGCGGGTGGAATGTAACCCACAATGATAGTAGTTGATTTTTATGCTGTTTTGCCTCCGTTTCGACTCCAATCTTTTGGATTTGTTCCTTATGTTCAATACATGTTTGTTTAAGCTTGCTTAGGTGATTTTGGTCTTGATCTCTGATCTCTCACTTAAATGTTATAGATTCAGAATTTGAGGCGAGTACTCCACTCACAATATGCATATTTACATACCTTGTTATGATATGATTCGAATGCATGAGTTAGCTACTATTGTTTTACTTTCTTTACGTTATATTACTTTTGTAACTACAGTAGTAGCATGTTCATATTGTGATTTGCATATTAGAATTGATTATGGAGTAATGGGAATGTGTTTTGGGATATGATGTGGATGTGAATGTGAATGTGAATGTGAATGTGATATGTATGGAATCATGATATGATGTGAATGCCTAGGTTGTAGTTGTGGAATGGGGAATGCCTTTTTGGCATTTCTATCTTTGGACACCAATGGAGGTGGTATTGAAATGCTTTCCTATGGTGCCCTTTGGCGCTTTCCCTGACTACTGGTTGACATACCTAGGATTGGTCTAGAAGTGTATGGCTAGGAAACCCCTGTCATATTTGACCCTATCGGAAGGGCAATTGAGACCAAGTGACTCGTGGCAATAGTGGGGACTTGTGGGCGCTCAAGACCGGTAACCAACTCGTGAGAGGACATGAATTACATTGTGGGGGCCATTCATTGGTAGGGTTGCATGTGGTAGACTTGGGCTCATGGGCGCTCAAGATTGCAGGAAGCATGAGAGGACATGAGAGCTTTCCGTTTACTATGTGTGGATGACCAAGGTACTAGAAAGGATGATGGGAAGCAAGGAATGGATGTATCTAACCCTGAGTAGATGTGACTTAGTAGATGACTTGCATAGGGCTAAGACTAATGGTGATGTGAGAGAGTGTTGACCTAAACCCCAGCCAAGGTATGTCCGGGAAGGTTTTAGGACCCAATGACTAAATGGAGAACCCAAGATGTTGGGAAGGCTGAAGAAGAGTGATTTGAGACCCACCCAAAGGAGTATGGTGCTATGACTTAAAGTGTGTCTGCCGATAGAGACCAACATACATATATATAGAGTTAGAAGCATACTTGCATCTATTGTTTCATATCATTGCATTTATGATTGCCTTGGATTGTGTGTGAAGATGTTTATTGTGATTGGACTACTTGTTAAGTTCTTTTTGAGCTTACCCTTCGGGGGATTTGTTTTTAGATGCTTTTGCAGGATTGGAAGATAACCTGTGCTATGGTACGAAAGACCCTTCCTTACTTGGTGTAGCTCTAGAAATCAATGAAGAAGGTTATGACCAATGGTGTGACCAGCACATAGGTTTGGACTACACTGACGGCTCCTATTGACGGCAGCCAGCATCGTCTTATTTGCTGATGGGATCGTGAGCTAGAAGCTGACCCAAAGTTACAAGAGCACAACCCTACGGTGAAGAAGATGAAGACTAAAGAAGAAGAAGAGCCGACAGAAGTTTTTGATTAGTTTACTCTTACTTCTTCTAGACTTTTACTTTTATTTCTAATAGCTTAGATCTTGTTTTAGATTTCGATCTACCTTCCGCGTTTGTTTGTGGGGTATATTTCCGCTATACTCTATAGCTATCTTTTGATTAGTATCTTGTTTTCCGCACTATGATGTTCGTTTGTGATCATTCTAAGATCTTTTCTTGATTTTATTATTAAATTATTTGAATACAATGATTTGTTCTTGCTTTTGATTATGTTATTATGCTAAGTGGATATGATCATTTCTAAACTTGATATTCGGGGTTGTGGATCACACCTCCGGGTAATCCAGATAGGGTACCGGCTGGAGGGATGTGACATACACAATCTGTTTTCCTTGAAAAGAAATCCCGCTACAATATGAAATTGTTGAAATGGACCTATTTTGCACTTCTACCAAATGTCTCCAAAATTGGGATCATCATCAGACATCTCCTTATAAGTGTTGAATCCTAGAACTCTCACTTGCATAGTGGAAAGCAGAGAATGTTTTCTGCTCAAAGCATTTGCCACCCAATTCAATACCCTTGCTTTATGTTTGATGGCAAAGGAGAAAACTTGAAGAAACTCCACACATTTCGCATGTCTAAAATTTAGTTTATGTTGTCCATTAATGTACTTCAATGCCTCGTGATTAGAATATAAAATGAACTCCTTTGAAACTGGGTAAGGCTTCCAATGCTCCAAACTTCTCACTATGGCCTAAAATTCTTTTTCATAAGTTGAATATCTTCTTTTAGCTTCATTCAACTTTTCACTAAAGAATGTTATAGGTTTACTTCTTGGATTGAAGACACCCCTAATACCAATTGCTGAAGCATCACAACCATCTAAAAAATTTCATTAAAATCTGGCAGCACTAAAAACGGGGTTTTAGTCACTTTCTACTTCAACAAATGGAATGCAACTTCAACCTCCTTAGTCCACATAAACCTGCCTCCCTTAATACAATCTATAATAGGTGTAAAGATGGTGCTAAAATTGCGAATAAACTTGCGATAAAATAATGCCAGCCTATGAAGTTTCGAATCCCATGAAGATTCATTGACACCACCCAGTTTGTAATTGCCTTTATCTTGCTTGGATCCATCTGAATGCCATCTTTTGACACAATATACCCAAAGAAGGTCACTTGATCAGATAAAATAATGCCAGCCTATGAAGTTTCGAATCCCATGAAGATTCATTGACACCACCCAGTTTGTAATTGCCTTTATCTTGCTTGGATCCATCTGAATGCCATCTTTTGACACAATATACCCAAAGAAGGTCACTTGATCAGATAAAAATTGACACTTTTTTATATTGGCATATAACTTTTGCTCTCTCAAAATCCCAAGCTCTCTCTTCAAATGCTACAGATGTTCCTCGATTGAAGCACTATAAATCAGAATGTCATCAAAGCAAACAATAACAAACTGACCTATAAAAGGATGAAAAACCTGATTCATTAGTCTCATGAAAGTGCTTGGAGCATTGAACAAATCGAAGGGCATAACCATCCACTCATATAGACAGTCTCTTGTCTTAAATGCTATCTTCCACTCATCTCTAGGTCGCAATTGAATTTGGTGATAACCACTTCTTATGTCTATTTTTGGAAAGACAACTACTCCATGTAACTAATTAATTAAATCATCAAATAGAGGGATAGGATATCTATACTTGATTGTGATTTTCTTGACAACCTACTATCGATGCGCATTCTCCACGACCCATCTTTCTTGGGCACCAATAAAGCTAGAACTGCATGAGGACTCATGCTCTCTCGGACTGCTCCTTTCTTTTGCAGCTCTTGCACTTGCCTCTGCATCTCCTTACGCTCTTTTGGGATCATTCTATAGGCTACTTTATTGGGGATAACAGGTCTTGGAATGAAGTCAATGCAATGTTGAATGTCTCACATGGGTAGCAACCCTGTTGGTATCTCCTTCGGTACAACATCACCAAATTCCTCAATTAAAGGCATGACTTGCAAAGGAATTTTTGAACTGTCATAACTCTGTTCCATCACAACATATGCAAAAATCTCAGGTGCTTTAACTGCCTCCTCTTGGAATTCTGACGTGGACAACATACTATTCTTTGTCTCTTTTCTTAAATCTGAAGGACCAAGTGTAGTGGTTTTGCCATCCTTCTTGAAGGTGTAGGTGTTCTTGAATCCATCGTGTTGTGTTTTTATCAAACTGCCATGGCATTCCTAAAAGAATATGACAAGCATCCATGGGATCACATCACACCATATTTCATCAACATATTTCTTCTCAATGGAAAATTGCACTAGGCATCTTTTTGTCACTTCACCTCGTTCCCTTTCTTAAGCCATGATAGCTTATATGGTTGAGGATGATCCACTGTTCTCAGTCCCAATTTTTCACCATGGTAGTGGACACCACATTCTCGCAGCTCCCTCTGTTTATAATCATATTGCACACTTTTCCATTACTAGTGCACTTAGTATGAAAGATGTTATGCCTAAGTCACGATTCATCATCTGCTATAATGGTGTTTAAAACACTTTTAACAACTAGGGACTCATCAGTATTAGCATAAAATATCTCTTCCTCACCTAGATTATCACCTTCTTCTTCACCCTCGGATTCATCAAAGACTAGGGCGTCATCAAAGTTTGGGTTATTAGTCACAACCTGTCGATTTGGACAATCAGTAGAAAAATGCCCAATTCCCTGACACTTGAAACATCGCTTGGCTGCAGCTCCTCCCTTGCTAGTTCCACTACTTTGACCCTCTTTGGATGTTGCAGGTTTAGAATTCGCAACCTTAACTATTGATGGTGTTGAACTCGTTGTAGAATTCATTGATTTGTTTGGAAATCTGTTTTAGAATTTGTTCTCATAACCCTTGTGTCACACCCCACCCGTCGGTCTCGGTTATCCCCCCGATAACCCGTGGGAGTGAACCGTCACAGGATCCATGGTCTTACCCATCAATAATAATAAACACAAGTATAAACAATCAAGAGCAAAAATAAGTGCAATAATTAATAAAAAGGTTACAGGAGTCCAAATACTCCAATAATTCTCCAAGAGAGAATCAAAGGAAAGAATCAAGAATCAAATGTAATATCGACTTCAGCGGAAGCAAAATAAATAAAATAAATAATCTTCTTTTCGGTTTTCTTTTCTAAATCTAAAAACTGGTTTTATAAATTAGCAAGTAAAGGGGTCCTCCAATCTTTCTCCATACGATCATCAAAATCCTGGAACTCCGTCTCCGTCGGGCATCAATGGGTGCTAAAAGCGCACACCAAGCATCTTCATGAGGCTTCATGCTTGGAAGTTCATGAACCACTGTCTGTGCTACATCAGCCTCATACGAGAATGCTCTTTCATACAAATCCTCTCCAACTTCCAACATTGTGCCACCATCTGTACAACTCATATAATATATACAATGAAAGGAATGAGTTCTGACGAACTCAGTAAGGAATAAACAATTCTCATATATATGTCAATACAATCCATGAATGCATACATGAAATGATATGGATGATATGCAAAAATATGAATGCTACTAAGATCTAACTATGCAAGTCTCTAACAGCTGACATGCTTTAAGATATACACTAGCCCTCCTCTGGGTAGGTCTAGTCACTCTGATTCGGCAAGGACTGGTTACCTCTGTAGGGATCCTGGGCAAAGGAGTAAGTCCACACCTGGCTCTCAAACCATGGCTAGGGTTAAGTCAACACTCTCTCACCACGACCATTGGCAATGAGTACTGGCGCATGTCGGGGTTTCTAATCCAATGCAAGTCATAAAGGTACCATACTATATGAAGTCCAGATACTTCCCCTATGGCACCAACCAACTCGGTTCAGTATCCTTCGCAACCTAGGAGTGAGAACCCTCACGGACTGGCTACCGCTGTTGGACTCCACTCCTTAACCCTATGGTCATCCACATATTATTAGGGCGAATGCTCTCATGACTCCTAACGATACCCGGTTCACTCCTTAGACGTCCATGAGACCAACCCTAACGTATGCAACCCTACCATTGCATGACCAACAGTGGACCACTGAATCTCCGCACGGGACTGGTTACCGCTGTAGGATAAAACAGAGTCACGTCACCATTGTCACGGGTCACCCGACTTCAATTCCCCTGCCGAAAGGGTAATAGCATGTGGGGTACCTAGCCATGCAATTCTAGACTTTCCTAGGTATGTCATCCAGTAATCATGATAGTGCTAGAGGCATCAGTGAGCATGTGTCTCATACCATAGCCCTCTGATATCTCTAGCCAAGATATCCCAATGGAATACCCCTTCTATCACAACTACACTACATCACTCTTTATCATACCATGAACAGTTGTGCAATATCATAAAGGATGAAGTACATCAAAGAAAACCATTAACAACAAGTATACAATAAGATTCACATGCATTATACAATTACAGCAAGTTACATGATCAAAGAATAGTAAATAGAACAGCTGAATCATCATTTATATGTAATTGCAAAGAATGCATGTCCTTACCTGTAATTTAGTAGAAGTCCTTTAAATTGCAATCCAAACACAATTATAAAACTTTAAGTAGAAACAGAGGACACCTATATACAGGGTTACAAGAACGTATAAGAGTCAAGAGTCAAAACAAATCCAAAATCAAACCTACACAGTTACTGGAAACCAGCCGGTCACTAGTGGTGGTTGCTTAGGTTAAGCAACCTCCACAAGTGACCGCCCCTGTTTTAGACAGTTTCCAACTCCGAAAATCAGACTTTTGATCATCCGATTTCAATCCATTTTGGAATGATCTTAGTCTGAATTTCAATCTTAAAAGCTCTAGAACAAAGGGGTAACAAGAAACCCTAAGATTAACAAATATTTATTATCTAAATCATTCCCCCTGATGAGATCCATCCATTAAACAAATGCGGGGATTCGTTTCTGGACAGGATCTCATCAAGAACATTGAAAAGAGAGATACAACTAATCAATTGGGTAACCACTAACAAAATGGGGATGGGTTGATATCAATTAGAGGTTAAAAAGAAGAGAATAGCAGATGGAGATTCATTACCTTATCCAGAATCACCAAGAATAGAAGGGAAGAGGTTTTAGATCATCAACAACACTTTGCCCACCTTCCAGCACTTTTCCACTACCGCCTAATCGCCCAAAATAGCAATCCTGAACATAATAATGCATTAATAGGGCGAGGGATGCTATTTATAACGCACAGGGGCCAAAATAGGGCATTTTCCTGCAAGCAGAACCGGGCGGTCACTTAAGGCGGTCGCTTGGTTTAATCAACCGCCACTAGCAACTGCCCCCAAGTATATTGCTATATAAGGGTGCTTTGCTCAGGGGGTTGAAACCCAAACACAACCTAGCCCTAAACAACACATGGGGGAGGTCTTACCTTCATTCCGGACATCTCCAAACACCACTTGCCTTCTACCAGAGATCCAACTTCCTAGTAAGGTAGATTCTTCAACAAGAGAATCCAGATCCATGGGTTCTAGATATGGATCATGGACTTTTATCTGGACACTCCACAAAATTAATCCGACTAGACCTTCGGGTTCTCAGACCTGCAATATAGATTCCGGGTTAGAAAAACGGGGGTTGTTACACCTTGTCCTTTCTCTTGCACTACCCTTCCACTTTCAAAGCCAATCTGCACACATCCTCATAATTCCATACTGTTGCAACTGAACAACATCTGAGATTTTAGATCCCAGCCCTGCCAAATATCGAGCAATAGTCTGCTCATCTTCCTCTGGCACTTCGCACCGCATTCGCAAGTGATCAAACTCATTAGTATACTGCTCGATAATGGAGTCTTTTTGTTAAACATTATGGTACTTAATGAACGCCTCCTGTCTGTAATGAGTGGGCATTTTTTTTTCCCAGCAACTTCTTCTTCTTATCCCATCTGTCTATCTTCGCCTTTCCTTCTCTAGCACGATGTTTCTTAACATATTCCCACCATATGGAAGCATGTTTTCTCAATTTAATGGCTACTAATTTAATCTTCTGAGCCTCAATCAATTCTTTTATATAAAAAACTCGTTCTACTGTATATAACCAATCAATGAACTCATCAGGATGAGCCTTACCTTCAAAATTTGGAATTTTGATCTTCATTATGATATTCTGAAAAGGGTTTCATACTCTCTGATTCTGTCACGATTCAGATTGGCGAAAGGCTTGATGCTCTCTTCTTCTTCATCGAAGACGTCCTCCGATTCCTCTACTTCTTCAAAGTGAAATTGGATGCCCAACAATGTCCTGCGCAAGTTGTCGTTCCAAATCTTGGATCCATCTTCTTTGCTCTTCTAGTTCTATGTCTCGCAGGTCTCTATGCAATGATTATTCGTCTACTATAGGAATGCCTCCACAAGCACCTCGTTGCCCCTGACCATCACGACTCTATTCAGCCATTGGTAGAAGTAACCTAGCGCTCTGATACCAAAATGATGCTGAAGTGACAAAGAATCAAGGCCAAATAGAAGAATGGATTGAAAAAGGAAAACTCTGTCTCTCAAAAATTTCTTTGAAAAACAACAATATTCAATTGCTTTCAAAAGACTTAGAAAACATGATTTTATAGTGCCAAGAAACCCTAAAGCAAAAAAACACAAAATTATGAAAATGCCATTGAAAATAATAAAATGCCCAGAACACACTAAAAAAGATCCCAAAATATGAAAAAATAACGTCCATCACCGCAAAGTTGAGAGTCATTCTCACAAGCTCGTTTCAGATCAACATGACAAATTTCATACCATTTCGAATCCAGGACCTTGAGTTACCCCATGTGCCATCCTATATGCATCATTGACTCCTTGCCTATGGATAATGTAACTAATTCCATATTGGTGGCTTCCACTTTGAATGGTCTGGGTCTAGAATACACTACTTCATTATTAATATTGAAAACCTTAGTCCACTTATCTCCTTCACACTTCAAAGACCTAGGAGCCAAACTCTTAACCCATGAATAATGTCTACATCGTGGCAATGTCAATACCACTTTATCTCCACCTGAGCCAACTTGACCTTCTGCATGTCTTACTTACTATTGATCACAAACAGTGAAACCACATCCCTCACCAATTCGACACTCTGCCTTCTCAAAACATAATTACCATGGCTAGAAAAATCAGTCTCCTCCTGCCCATAGCCAATATCTTTTTCAAACTCTAATTCGACTAATTGTCAAATTTGTCCTTAAGTTGGACACTCTACAAGCTATTGCTTCTTTAGATACTCTCAATCAAAATCATAAGATTCCAAACCCACTTCCTACTGCCCATTTTGCTAACTCTTAGACCTCTACTCGCCAGCCTTATAGGCCTCCTAATGGATTCCAGGCTCAGGCGCTACTGTCACATCCTCCCACCCGGTACCCTATCTGGCATACCCGAGAGTGTGATCCACAGCCCGAAGATCAGGTATCGAGTAATCAACCTCCCACATAAACGATAACATAATCATGAACAATAATAATAAAAGTGCGGAAGATAAACCATAGATCCAAATAAGGAAAGAATGAATCATATATAAATCAGAGTACTAGATATAATCAGAGTGTCTAATCAGATAAGTAAAGTGAGGCGAAATCCCACTCTACAACCAGCGGAAACGTAGTTCTAAAAGAGAATAAACAAGATAGAATCTAATCCCAATAGCAGGTACAATGGGTAACTAAATTGTTCTCAACTTTATAGACAACATCCCTATAAGTATAAATCTTATAAACGGCACAAGGGCGCTTCCACTCTATGGTCGGACTAAGCATCGACGGAGCATAACCACTCGCGGGATCTTCGGTGTAATGGTTGTAACCGCAATCACTCTCCGGAGATATGCCTCTTCTCCTTGCGCTTCTTCATAGGGGCCGCATGATATTCTCCCGTAGAATAGTCTAACAAACATTGTACAATAAAGGAATGAGTTTCAAAGAAACTCGGAAGGCGATTAAATCCATAATAACATAAATGGCAGGATTTAGAACAAACATAAATGCAATATGGTATGAGACAAACAATGAATGTATGAATCTAACTCTACATATGCTGGTCTCTATTGGAGACATGCTTTAAGTCATAGCACCGTACTTCTTTAGGAAAGTCTCATTCACTCATCATCGGTTGGTAATGGGTCCGGCATCCCTCGGGACATTCCATGGCTGGGGGTATAGGTCACCACTCTCTCACATCACCATTGGTCTAAGTACCGGCGCATGTCAGGGTAAAGCCTAGCCAAATGCAAGTCTTCTACTTAGTTACATCAAGTCAGATCCAGATACGTCCATTCCTCGCCCCGACGATCCTTTCCGATATCCTTCACACTAGAGTCCTCATAGTCCCTGACTACGGACTCATCAACCCTACTGGTCATCCACATATGGTAAACGGGAAGCTCTCACGTCCTCTCACGGGTTGGTTACCGGTCTTAAGCGCCCGTGAGCCCAAGTCTATCCATATGCAACCCTACCAATAAATGGCCCCCACAATGTGATTCCTGTCCTCTCACGGGTTGGTTACCGGTCTTGAGCGCCCATGAATCCCCATGCTACCACGGGTCGTTCGGCCTCAATACCCCTCCGATTAGGGTCGACATAACGGGACATCCTAGCCAAACACTACTAGACAGTCCTAAATATGTCATCCAACAGTTTAGGAAGGTGTCCAGAGGGCATCTCCGGAAACATCCCATAATATTCCCGTAGTAGTCCAAGGACAGAAGTGTCAAAAGGACACCTCTCCTTTCCAAACCATACTTAAGCATACACAAGCATCAATTCATAACATCACAATATGGTAACTTCATATATGGAAAGAAATCAATAATTACAATCAACTTGCATATAACTGGTAAGTAAATCATACATGAGTCAATTCAATATAACTAAGTAATGCTACTGATATCAAGACAGTACCACAGTAGTATAACATTATAAGAATCTAATTAAAGAAATAAATTAACAAGGTTCAAATATAGAAACTAAGATATGCAATTTATGTTGTTAAAGAAGTAACCATCCTTACCTTTATAACTTGCAAAGGAATCCTAAGAAATCAAGTAAGATCTTGACAAACTTGAGAAGAAGGTCCTAAACAAGTGCATACAACATATTAGGAAAGATCCCTAACGGAAAAGATACCAAAACATCTACAACAGACCAACTGGAGTTCTGTACTCATTGGTCGAGTGGATTGGTCGATGGTCCAACGACCAATCGATCGACCAATGCAGACAGTAGCCTATAAAATCAGAGTTTTGAGATATAAAATCCGAATTTGGTGGTTCAAAAGGGTACTAATCAAGGGGTAAACTACATTAGTAGTATCCTAACATATAGGGGATCTCAAAACACTAATCAAATCAAGTCATCAAGATCCAAATTAGGAAACAAAAAGTTACCATAATTAGATCAATCATGGATCTTGAAGAATTCAAGATAGAAATCAAAGACAAGAACAATAGGAGAATGGATCATTGATTCAGGTAAAGGTATCATGAAAAGCATACTTAGATCTTCAAGAAAATAGACCTAAGAGCATAAATCTAAATAAGGAAACAAAACCTACCATATATGTAACTATCATGATTTATGAAGAAAACATGGTATGGTAGAAGAGAAATAACTAGAGATTGATAGATCATGGATTATGAAAAGAAAACACAGCAATTGACTACTAACATGATCAATATAGTAGATCCAAGGAGATCAGAATTCAAATCAAAAGATAAACAAAGACTAGATCATGGTTTGATCATGATTCCTTCAAAAGCTTGCAATGATCATGGTTAAGATCATTGTTTTAGCCATTAATCCTTAGGAAGATCATGAGAGACAAGTCCAGAGATGTTTGCAACAGAGAATACAGCATCTCCTCTACTGTCTCAACTCAAAAAGGAAAGAAAAACAGAGATGGAGGAGAAGAAAAGAGTGTAGACATACCTTTGATGCAAAAGGAAGAGTTTTGACGAAGGTCCGTCAAGAAAATCACCAAGGATGCAAGGGAGATGACTTGCAGAGGTCTTTGGTTCGTTCCAAAGAGTTTGGAGGCAGAAAATATGAAGTAGATTCGAGATTGGACTTAAATAGAGCAAACAAGACCTAATTTCCAAAGACAGCACTCATTGGTCGAGTGGATTGGTCGACTGGTCCAGTCGACCAATCAGTCGACCAATGCAGACAGCAATTCCAAAACAGGGAATTGAAGACCCAGATCAAATCCAATCCTAAAGGGGTTTTGTACACATACCAAGTGACTTACCTAATAGGTAGAAATGCCTTCAAACCATGATAGAGAGCACTCCAAGTCCATCAACTAATCCGATCTTCATCAAGATTCAGTTTCCAAAAATAGAACCTCATCATCAACTCTCATAGATTCAAAGCCAGACACCAAGTCCTCCACTGGGATGGCCCAAAGCTGACTTCTTACTTTACTTCGGGTCACTGGACCTACAAATAACAAGGTTTCCGGGTCAAGGTTAGGGCTGGGTTTTACAGCTACCAATCACATGACCTTTGAGATCTAGCATATTTATAGAAATCAATTAGATATAGTGGTGGAGACCATGTGTCACGGTCACTCATCTAGCTGGTAAAGCTGTGGGTGGCACCACCATCTACAAGTATCTGGATGGGTTGTCCCTATATGTACCTAGTGAACCGGATTGTGGTGTGAGCTTGAATAACGTCGCTTGGTAATCTTTGTAGGCCGATGGACCAAACCGCTTCTCCAATGCTCGAGCGAACATTTCCCAACTACCCAACTAGGAAGTTGTTTATCTTTGTACATCCATTGGAACCAATCCAAGGCAGCGTCGTCTATATGGAACGACGATACAATTAGTCGTTGATCATCCTAGATGGCACGGTAATAAAAAATTGTTCCACCGTAAAGATCCATCCCATTGGATTGACTCCAGCAAAACGGGGAAAATCCAATCGCAGTGAACGAGCTTGAACTGCTGGCGGGAAGATAGATCCAGAGGCTCTAGAATTACTAGAGGTTGGCGATAGATTTGAAGTTGCTTGTGACCTCATCACCTGCATCATCTGCCTGCTCAGAGCCATAATTTGCACCACCAATTGTGCCATTGTGTTCTTCTGCTTTGCCATCGAAGCTTGCAATTGGTTATAATTACATTGAATAAAATTTGGGAATTCATCCTTCATGCATTCTTACATATAGTGGTTATAATTCTTATATTATTTTTGTTGATGATCTCAGCCAATTTATCCCTTGCAATGTAATTTTGATTCCCTTTTGTGTTTCCAACATTTTAAATCAGTGGCTGAAAATCTCTTTTCTATAAAGTGAGGGAGCCCTTGAGTTAATCAGATGAGTTTTCAAAATATATCTCGACAATTGTCATACACAAGAACAAAATGGTGTTGTTAAAAGAAAACATTGGTACATTACAGAAATGGGTCACTTTATAATTTCAAGCCCATATGCCTAAGAAACACTGGTTAGAGGCCTTCACAACCATGTATCTTACTAAAAGGTTACAAGACCCATTTTGCAAGGTTGTTCACCCTATGAGGTTCTTATTTAAACTTGCCCAGACTACAGTTTTCAGTTGCTTACGCTACCCTAATTTAAAGCCTTATACAGATGACAAACTCTCTCCCAAGTCAAAGCTATGTATCTTTGCTGGTTATAGCCCCTCACAAAGACTATAGGTGGTTGAACCCAACCACTAGTCATGTTTTTATCACTAAGCATGTTATTTTTGCAGAAACTGAATTTCCCTCCCATACCCTCTCTCCCAATTTATCTCCTTTAGGACCTTTACCATTCGTTCCTCAATATATTTCCCTTCCCCTTCTACTAGCTATTAGTTGTTAACCAAATAATATGCATGAAAATATAAATCCATGCGATAAAACAAATGCGGAAGCGAATGTCTTTCATATACCTCCAGCCATTGATCCTACTAAAGATTTTGTAAATATAACAAAATGATGTAAAGGATTCTTCTGAACCCTAGCAACCCCAGAATGATGGTGTCTGACTTAATGTATTTGCTAGGTTCAGGGACCCTTTATATAACATTGGTTCACATATGTTCTTCCATCAAAAACATCAACTACCAATTCAATTGAGCACTTAAAGTGAAATTGGATTTATGATCATTTGTGAGAAGTACCATTTCACATTAACCCATAACAAATGGTCACTTATTTATGACATTTAGTTATGGTTCAGTTTGTAAACTATAATGTTATCCCAATATTGGGACCATAATTTGTGAAATACAACATTCTCCCACTTGATCCCAATATTTCACAATGTGGGTTATCATACTATATCCACATTTATACTCAATGGACCAAAAACACATGAATCATGGCGATAAGTCCTCTTAGAATAAGTATTATCTTCCATGTATTACAATGCATTTTCCTTCCAATTTGTTCACATGACTTAGTGAATAAACCCTATGTTTATTCAAGGTCCAACAATAATTGTTTATTCTCACATAATGAATGTGTACATCGAAATTGAGAATACAACATAATGAATAAGAGCTTCATCAAAGATCATTCATACAATGAAATCACATAATGGAACCAAGTCCCATTTTAGCTACATGATCCTTAAAATTCTTTGGTGGCATGCCTTTAATTAATGGATCAGCTATTATCAATTCCGTGTTGATGTGTTCAATGACCACTTTGTTTTCCTTAACACGTTCCCTTACAGCTAAATACTTAATGTCGATGTGCTTGCTTCGACTACTACTCTTACTATTTTTAGCCAAGAAAACAGCAGCTGAATTGTCCCAAAATATCTTTAGTGGCCTAGAGATAGAATCTACAATTCTAAGCCCAGAAATGAAACTCTTCAATCATACACCATGCGAGGTAGCCTCAAAACAAGAAACAAACTCGGCCTCCATAGTGGAAGTAGCTGTCAAAGTCTGTTTGGCACTCCTCCATGATACGGCTCCACCAGCGAGCATAAAAATATATCCTGATGTTGATTTACGAAAATCAACACAACCGGCAAAATCTGAATCACAGTAATCGACTACCTCTAGATTGTCAGTCTGTCTATACATAAGCATGTAATTCTTAGTACCTTGAAGGTCCCTCATCACCTTCTTTGCAGCCTTCTAGTGGTCTATACCAAGGTTACTCTGATATCTTCCCAACATTCCCACAACGAAAGCAATGTTAGGTCTAGTGCAAACTTGAGCATACATCAAGCTTCCAATTGTAGAGGCATATGGAACGCTGTTCATTTGTTCCTTTTCTAGATTATTCTTCGGGCATTGGTTTAAAGTGAACTTGTCACCCTTTACAATGGGTGCTACACTTGGTGAACAATTTCCCATCCAAAATCTTTCTAAGATTTTATTCATATATGTTTCTTGAGATAAACCTAAAATCCCTTGAGGTCTATCTCTATGGATCTTTGTAACATCCCGCCCTAAATCCACCAAGGGGGTACCCTATCTGGATTACCCAGGGAGTGAATCACGGTCCCGCCGATCAAGTTTAGGAACGATCATAGCCACTTAGCACAATAATATAATTAAAAGCAAGAACAATTCTTTGTATTCAAATAATTTAATAATAAAAGTCTAGAAAGGATCTCAGAAGGTTTCACAAATAATATCAGAGTGCGGAAATGATACAACTAGGACAAATAATCAAAGTGTGAAAAGGAGGGAGGAAACCCATCCTATAATAATAGCGGAAGGTAGATCGACTAAAATTAAGGGTTACAACCGGTTCCCAACATAACAAGGGGATAGACTAAACTATGGTCTCAACAAATTAACTAAAAGGTTAAAAAGAAAATGGGACGATATCCCAACACTAGCACACAAGTGCAAAGGCTGAACTGCTCCAGATAAGTCCCAATGTCGGACTACTAGTCTTTATCAACTTGTACACCGTGACCAGTGGGTACGGGTCATCAACTTGGTCTTTAGAGTGTTGACCATCATAGTCAACAGTGGTGATACCTGCAGTAGAGTCTAACAAAATGTTGCAAAAAGGAGTGAGTTCAAAAGAACTTAGCAAGGCAGGTTATTCCACAATAACATAGATACATGATACAAAACATAGCATGATGCAATATGATATGAAACACATGATGCAATTATGATTCTAACTCTATGTATGCTAGTCTCTATGGTAGACATGCTTTAAGTCATAGCACCATACTTCTTTGGGTGGTCAGTCACTCCCCCTCAATCATACAAGATATCTTGGGTCTGCTAGGGAAGTTCGGTAAAGTCATCTCAAAAACCATGGTAGGGAATCGGTCACCGCTCTCTCACATCACCGTTTGGTATAAGTACTGGTGCATGTCACAGTACAGCCTAGCCCAATGCAAGTCATCTACTCAGTCGTATCAACTCAGATCCAGATACGTCCATTCCTCCCATCCCGGGATCCTTTCCGGTATCCTTCACACTAGAGTCAGCGTAATCGCAGATTACGAACTCATCAACCCTATTGGTCATCCACAAATAGTAAATGGGAAGCTCTCACGTCCTCTCACGGGTTGGTTACCAGTCTTGAGCGCCTGTGAGCCCAAGTCTAGCCATTTGCAACCCTACCAATAAATGGCCCCTTTCGGGTATCTGTAGCATGGTTTATGTCCCCTACTGGATTGGTTACCGGCCTAGAGCGCCCATCAAACCATACACTACCACGGGTCATTCGGTCTCAATGCCCTTCCGATTCAGGTCTGATACGACAGGGACATCCTAGCCATACATCTAGACAAGTCCTATGTATGTCATTCAATGATCCGGGAAAGCGTTGATGGGCATCTTCGGAGAACATCCCATACTATTCCCTCCGATGTCCAAGGACAGAAGTACTAGTAGGGCACTCTTCAATCTCAAATCATACCTATTCAATCACATTCTCAATTCCATCATATCATACATAAATGACATTTCATCATATAGAAAGAGACATACCATAACATGATCAATTACATATGAATTTATTAAGAATACATAATCATGATAACAAAAGAATATGTAAACATGGCACTACTATACTTGAAGTACTTATAACATTCATATACTGTAGGAAATACGATAAAGAAGGTAAATCTACTAAGTCTCTAACATAGAAGCAAGAATCACACAATCTATGTAGTTATGGTAACAACCGTCCTTACCTTAAGTCGCGATGATGATAATCCAACAATATCAAAAGAATGATTCAAAGATGGTAATAAGACCCTAGACAAACATAAATGAAAGGTTAGAAAAGAAATCGGGAAAATCGGAGGTCGAACGGGTCAAAACGGAGCAAGGTTGCTGTCAGCAACAAGTTTGGTTGATGGTCCTTGGTCGATGGTATTGACCAAAAGGATCGACCAAAATTGTCTTCGGGGCTGCATAATGGATTTTGGGGATTTTGGTCCGAAATGGGTCTTCCAGGGTTCGGATGTATCTGAAACTTGGAGGGATGATTCATAACAATGTAAGAACACTACCTAGCAAGTATTATCACAATCCAATGGTCCAAATGAAAACCCCCAAATTGAGGTCCTATGTTCTAAAGACAAGAATCCTAGTATTCATGAGAAATTGATGGAATTGAAAGGGAAGCTAGAGAATTAGTTGGGGAATATGTTAGGAACATGATTACAATCATTTGCAAGCCAAAGATTAGACTAATCATACTCCACATCTCAGTTTAGTATAAGAAATCAAGTTGCTAAGCAAGGAATCATGGTAATGCATATGTAAGGATCAAGATGCAAGTGAGGCATAGCAAGAATGAAGGAAAAGCAAGTATAAATGGGAAGAGACATTCATGGCAAGGTGTTTGCAAGGTTGCAACACCTTGGCCATGGTCTCATTAGTAAAAGAAGAAGGGAAGTGAGTAGAATAGAGAGCAAGAGACAGAATCATACCTTGGAAGATGATAGTTGGAGAAAAGAGATAGTGATTATTGTAAAAGATCCTCACCCAAGCCAAAGAGGAGCCTAAGAGTAGTTCAGAAACTTCGAACAGGGATTCGAAGGGCTATACAAGGTCAAATTGAGTGAGGTTTTCTCCTAAAAGTCAATCAAGAAGTATAGTTTCCAGAAATACTTTTGGATCAAGCATGGGAGTTCATTAGGTCCACCAACTAAGCTCACCTTCTTCGATGCGCAAGCAGGATTTGCCAGACATAGTTTAGCAACTTCGGACAGGGATTTGGGGGGCTATATGGGGTCAAATTGAGTGGGGTTTTCTCCTACAAGTCCACCAAGAAGTATAGTTTCAGGAAATATATTCGGATATAGCACAGGAGTTCATTAGGTATTTCAACTAATTCACCCTTCTTCGGTGCGCAGATTCAAAACTAACACTGATAATGCTCTCAAGTGAGGGACATCATCGTCAATGTCTATGAGCTTGGGTTTCGGCACCAAATCATCCAAAAAAAGGGTCCACAGGTCTCTTTTTCCCCCACGAGTCTTCGGACCTACAAACATAGCAGATTCTGGACCGGGCCAAGGTTAGGATAAGGCCAAATATTATAGGTCTATCCTAAAGGAAAGGTCTGGCATGACTTCTTAAGGCTTTCAAAGATAATAATACTAAAATCAAGGTCGAATTTTAAGGTCTAATATCAAACAAGTCTTTCTTCACCCAAAACAAATAGGGTGCCCTGGTCTAAGTTTGGGCTGGATGTCACAATCTTAATGCCAATGACATAAGAAGCCTCACCCTTATCCTTCATGTCAAAACTCTTAGAGAGGAATTGTTTCACCTCATGTAGAAACCCCTTATCATTGGTTACAAGTAAAATATCATCCACATATAGCACAAGGAAACAAATTTTACTCCCATTAACCTTTTGGTATATACATTGATCAATGATGTTCTCTATAAAACCAAATGAAGAGATAACATCATGAAATTTTAAATACCATTGTCTAGAGGCTTGTTTCAATCCGTATATGGATTTCTTAAGCTTGTAGACCAAATGCTCACCATTACTAGAAGTGAATCCTTTAGGTTGTTTCATGTAAACCTCCTCCTCTAGATCTCCATGAGGAACGCAGCTTTCACATCCATTTGGTGCAACTCCATATCAAAGTGGGCAACTAATGCCAAAATTATACAAAGAGATTTTTTCTTAGATACAAGAGAAAATGTGTCCGTATAATCAATTCCCTTTTTTTGAGTAAATCCTTTGGCTACGAGTCTGGCTTTATATATCTCAATGTTGCCCAATGAGTCATTTTTAGTCTTGAAGATCCATTTACAACTAATAGCCTTCATCCTGTTGGGCAACTCTACCAAATCCCAGACTCCATTAGATACCATAGAATTCATCTCTTTCTTCATGGTGTTGTACCATAGATTAGATTTGTTGCAATTCATGGCTTGTGAAAACGTTTCAGGATCATTCTTAGCTCCGACATTATAGTCAGATTCTTGTAAATACACTATGTAATCCCTAGGAATTGCTAATTTCTTTATTCTCGTAGATTTTCTTAATGTTGCATTTACACCCTCTTAAGGAGGATGTTGTTCAATTGGTTGTTCAACAAGTTCTGGTAATTGTTGAACAATTGGATCTACTAGATCAACATTAGCAAGCTGTGGATCTTCAATGACCGGTTGCTCAACATTCAATTGCTCCGAAGGGGTGTTGTGAACAACAACCAATCTTAAACTTGTGGCTGAAGGGTGAATATCTGAATGATCTTTCTCAGAAACTAAGTCTCTGGATTGATCGCTCCCACTAATCAAGTCATTTTGAAGAAATTTTACATTTCTTGATTCCACAATCCTTGTTGTATGAGATGGACAATAAAATCTATATCCCTTAGACCTTTATGCATATCCAACGAAATACCCACTAATGGTCCTTGGGTCCACCTTCTTCTCATGTGGGTTGTAGATTCTTGCCTCAGATGAGCATCCCTAAACACGTATATGTCGCAAACTCGATTTCCAACCCTTGAACAACTCAAACGGTGTTTGCAGGATAGCTTTAGTTGGAACTTAGTTCAATGTACACACTGTCATTTTAAGTGCCTAAATCCACAAAGACTTAGGAAGCTTGGAGCTACTAAGCATATTTTGCACCATGTCCATTAATGTTCGGTTTCTTCTCTCTGCTACACCATTCTAGTCTGGAGAACCAGACATGGTATATTGGGCAACTATGCCATGCTCTTCAAGAAAATTTGCAAATGGACCAGATGCTTGTCCATTTTCAGTGTATCTACCATAGTATTCTCCACCTCTATTTGATCTCACGATTTTGATGTGCTTTTCACATTGTTTATCCACTTCAAATTTAAATACTTTAAAGGCATCTAACGCCTTATACTTATTATGAAGCATGTAGAGATACATGTATTGTGAGTAATCATCTATAAAGGAGATGAAGTAATTCTGACTGTCCATATCTAGACAACAAATGTCTGTATGTATGATTTCTAATCGTTTTGTACTCCTCTTAGCACCCTTCTTTGACTTGTTGGTTTGCTTTCCCTTTATGCAATCCACAAAAGTATCATAATCAGTAAAATCTAAAGTACTTAATACTCCATCTTTTACTAGCCTTTTAATTCTCTCTAGGGAAATATGTCCTAATCTACGGTGCCACAACATAGAAGATTCATCGTTTATAATACATCGCTTTATACCAGCATTATCATGAACATGCATTGCTTCGCATTTGGTATTATCTTGCAAATTAATGTGAAAAAGACCATTAGACAAGGTACCATTCCCAACAATTTCAGATTTATATGATAAACTGAAAAATGAATCTGAAAAGTTAAAGGAATATTCCAAAGGTAAAAGTGCTGATATAGAAATCAAGTTTCTCAAAAAACTTGGAACATAAAAGGTCTTTTCTAAAACTAAGAAAAAACCACTACTAAGAACTAATCTACAGGTTCCAATAGCTTCCACATGCGATTGCATCTTGTTCCTGAATAGATGTATCGTTCATTTCCTATTGGCTTCCTGTGGTTGAGAAAACCTTACAAGGAATTTAAAATATGGATTGTAGACCCAGAGTCAATCCACCATGTGTTATGACTTACATCTATCATATTAGATTCATAACAAACACAAGAGATATGAATACATTTCTTTTCAAGCCAGGCCTTAAACTTAACGCAATCCTTCTTCATATGTCCCTTCTTTTTAGAGAAGAATCATTTGGATTCCTTCTTAATGTCAGATTGGGGTGGCATTTTACCTTTTCCCTTCTGCTTGCCTTGTCCTTTGAACTTTCCTTGTATGGCCAAATGAACACTTTCCCCTAACTCCATAGTCAGTCGGCCTTCCTCTTGAACACACATGGTCATGAGTTCATTAATTGACCATTTCTCCTTATGTGTGTTATAAGAGATTTTAAAAGGTCCATATTGTGGTGGAAGAGTGTTTAGAATAAAGTATACAAGGAAGGACTTAGATATATCAACCTCTAAATTTTTGAGCATAGCGACAATGTCCCTTATCCTCATGATGTGTTCACGTAGACCTCTTACACTAGTGAGCCGTAAGGATGTTAACTGCATAATTAGGGTCATGGCATGTGCTTTTTCAGAAGACTCAAATTGTTCATCAATAGCCTTCAACAATTCTTTAGCCCTGGTATGCCTCTCGACAAAACCATGAATACTAGGAGAAAGTTTGGTTTTTATGTACATAACGCTAAGGCGATTGGACCGCTCCCAGCGATCATAAAGATCATTTTCTTCTTTAGTGCTAGTATTAGTAACTATAGGTGGTTCTTCTTTTCGAATGGGATAGTCAATGTCCATCCACCCCAATTGAAGGAGAATCAACTCCTTCCAAACCTTATAGTTGTCACCCTTTAGTTCAGGAACATCACACTTAATATCAGACATATTCATAGGTAATGGAACTGCATAAATAAAATATACACACTTACGTTAATGACTCAAGGCAAATAAATATTAATCATAATTTACTAATGTAAATTAAGGGAAAATATGAATCAAACAATATACAAAAACCTCCTGTGGGCCAGATTTTCTAAAATAGATCCATATTAAATTAATGATGAAACCAATAAATCATGTTCATTTTCTCAATTCCTGTAGGTAGATTAAGAAATATAATTTGTTGTATCATCTTAATTAATCAAATTAATATAACAGAAGTTCCTGTGAGATAAATTTCATTATATTAATATATTAATTATAATGAATTTCATATACTTTATGTGATTTAGAGACTTTTAATATATAATTTAAATAATTAAAGATGATGTGGCTAATCTTTAATTAGTCAAATTATATTGATCACATGACATTTGATTTTATGTATGACTGCATATATAAAAATTGCATGCGCCAATAGAATCATATGCTGAAATTGCATACAATTAGATAATTACGCATAAATAATAAATGTCATAATTCTATCATGTATAAACTGATAAATATTAGTTCCAATATACGAATATTAGATTCAAATTAAGTATTACTGCAATGACAACAATATTTTCATTATTTCCCTCAAGAAATTATTATCATGGAATGTGATAATACTCTTATGTTTTTACTCATTATTGGTTTTAAAACTAATGACAACAAATAAATCATGTAATCATGCTCAAGAAATATTCATTAAGTGATAACTCATTAATAATACTAAACATATTCTAGAGAGTTAAAAAAAAGAAGAAATGAACATAAGTATATTTATTTATTCTTCATTTCTCTTCTTAATTTAGGAATAAAAGGGAGTGAATATAAATTTTTTTTTAAAAATATATATAGTTACACTTAACCAAGATTTCAATAAATAACAAATTAAATAATGAATGTATCCAAACGTAATACCTTTTCTTACCTTTTTTTTTTAATTTTTATTTTAAATTTCCCTTCAATAATTTTTAAATTGAAAACTTTTAATGACACAAAAATTACATCATAAGAAAGAATTTTAAATAAATTCATTCTTAAACAAAGAGGAAACTCCAATAGCTTAATTCAATCAATCCCTATTGGGTAATAATAATTAAAAGGAGAAAAACATAATATAAAATTACAAATATACAAATAAATTCATTGAAATTTACTTAACAGCATTTCCTTTTTGTGAAAATTTTGAAATACCATCATAGATATATCAAAAACCATGACATCCTTGGATCAAGATAGATATTAGAAAAAAAGACTCTGATACCAAATGTTAGTTGTTAAACAAATAATATGCATGAAAATATAAATCCATGCGATAAAACAAATGCGGAAGCGAATATCTTTCATACACCTCTTACCATTGATCCTACTAAAGATTTTGTAAATATAACAAAATGATGTAAATGATTCTTCTAAACCCTAGCAACCCCAAAATGATGGTATCTAACTTAATGTATTTGCTAGATTTAGGGATCCTTTATATAACATTGGCTCACATATGTTCTTCCATAAAAAACATCAACTGCCAATTCTATTGAGCACTTAAAGTGAAATTGGATTTATGATCATTTGTGAGAAGTAACATTTCACATTAACCCATAACTAATGGTCACTTATTTATGACATTTAGTTATGGTTCAGTTTGTAAACTATAATGTTATCCCAATATTGGGACCATAATTTGTGAAGTACAACACTAACATCCCTATTGAACCCTACTCACACTTCATTAGCTTTCCCTTCATGAATGACAAGACCTGGACTTTGGTTCACTCTCAAAAGGGTATGAATGTCATTGGGTGCAAATGGGTCTACCATATCAAAACCTGTTGTACTGACTCCATTAAGATATATAAGGCTAGACTAATAGCCAAGGGATACAATCGACAGCTTGATATTGACTTTTATGATACATTCATCCCTATTGTGAAGCTAGCCACAATTATTGTTTTGACAGTAGCCATCTCCAATGCATGGAAGATGCATCAAGTAGCTAAGAAAAATGCATTTTTAAATGGCACACTTTATGAGAATGTTTACATTCATCTCTTTAGAAGCGCTAGCCATGTCTGTCATTGATGGAAGACAATATATGGCCTAAATAGGCTTCAAGGGCTTGGTTCAATGCTTCACAACATTTCTTTTGGGTAAATGAGTTTATGTCTGTCATTGATGGAAGGCAATATATATATGGCCTAAATAGGCTTCAATGGCTTGGTTCCAATGCTTCATAACATTTCATTTGGGTTCAGCATTTACGCAAAGTGTGGCAGGCAAGTCTATGTTTATTATTTACAAACCAATGGCAAATTGGTGGTTAATTAACTGCATTATATAGATGGCATCATTCTCAGAAGCTCATGTGATGATTGCCTTCAATAGATTATTCCAAGACTTAGTACAGAGTTTGTCACGACCAATTTAGGGGAACTTGACTATTTCTTGGAAATTGAAGCCACCTCAAATCATATTTGTTCAAGAAAATTTTTAAATATATCATATATCACATGTATGTTGAAGAGTTAGGTGCATGGCAGTCCCATCCCCCTTCGTTGTAGATCCTTCATTTTATGCCTATAAGAGCGTTTCCCTAGAGAGCTTTATATAGTTTCCATATGACCCTCCCCCCCCAACCCAAAAGAAGAAAGAAAGAAAGAAAATAAAAGTAATGCTCACTAAGGTGTCAAATTGTAGTCCGAACAATTAAGACCAAACTAAAATAGCTTGAACTTAACCAAACCGAAGTTTGGCTGGTTCAGGCCAACCCATTAGTGACCCATTAGCCCGAACTAAATGTTGAATCATTATCCAAATTGAACCGTTATAAATTCCCAGACATCATAACCCGTTATAATTATGTTGGTTTTTAGTTTTTAGCTTTTAACCTTTTTTAGTTTTACGTTTACGGTTGCACTATTCCTTTCTCAGTTTCTCCCTCCTACTCTCCAAAACATCAAATGTGAGATAAATATGTGAACAAACGTTATTGACCACTTTGTTAGTTATCACTAGACAAGCAATTCTCATCAAATTTAAGACCATTCTATTACTGTCTTCTCAGCTGCTAGGACCTCAACTAGATCATGCCTTACCATTCAATAATCTTTGATTTTTAACTTTCTATTATCACCTATTCGTTGGGAGTTCTAGCTTTATTTTTGAATATTTTTATGCTAAAACATACATGTTTCATTTTCGCCGTTTCATATCAATTAATGATTTTTTTCAATTAAAATAATATTTTGTATATCTTTACGATTTTATATTGATATCTCATGTGTTAATTTCTTTTAAATAAGATTATGAATTTATTGTATTCTTTAAAGAGAGTGATTTTGTTTGGACCTTAAGGCCAAGAAGTAGGATCTAAGACCCATATAATTTTTAACATTGAAATGGGCTATAGCAGTTTGATAATAGGTTAATAATGGTCTCAAAACCAACCTAACTTGAATCCTTACGGTCAACCAGAACCCAAACCGCACCAAACTAAAACCGAACTAAAACTGCTATTTTGCAAATGGTTGGTGTTGGCTTTGAAGTTTTCAGCTCGAAACCGTCAAGTCTAAACGAAAACTGCCCCAAACCAAACCATTGACACCCTAGCTCAAACCTATAAAAAGGCTAACCTCTTAGTTTTGCTTGTGCATAAAAGAGAATTACATATTGACTAGCTGCAAAAGGGATTGCTAACTAAGTACATAAAATGAGCCCATGAACTTGGAACCAATGTATATCACCGACACACGGCGAAACTTCGTAGTGTCGTTGGGGGCGACACTAAACCCCCCCAGTGACACGAATTTTACTATTTATCGGCGATATATCGCTAAACCGATCGACTTTTTCGATGAATCAAGTCTGAAAGTTGCCGAAGGTTCTGATTTGAAGCTATCTTGGGAAGATCTCTTCCAATTCCGAAACTTGAGAACTTGAAAATGGTAGTTTTGATGTGATTGAACAAGGCAAGAACGATCTCTTCGGTATCTTGTCTTTGATGTTCGGCATTGGCATTACAGTCCCCTGTTTCAGCATCGATTCATGGAAGAACTTCCCATGTTCAAGACTCAAGATGCACTTTATACAAAACTTTCGAGAGCTTGTGCAGGTCCTCTTGTATCGCATGCAAGGGATAGAGTTTTTTACTTCCTGCAAGGATTTTTTTACTTCTCACAAGGGCATATCAAGAAGGAGTGTGGTATGATTCTTCTTGAAAGTTGAAGCCTCAAGAAATCGATAAAAAAAAAAAAAACACCCAGAGAGAGTGAGGAAGAATGGCTTCTTTGTCACAGCTCCATGTCTCTCATGGCTTCGCCGGGCACACATCTGTATCTCTCCGTCGAAACCCCAAAAGAATCGACCGTCATTCTTCTGCACAAATGATAATCCGTGCTTCTTCCTTGTCGTTGGAAAACTCTCCAGCGCCGAGTTCTTCTGCTGCTTCTCCTATTGTCAACGTATAATTCCAAAATTAATCCCCAAGCAAGAAGAAGAAGAAGACGAAACACACCTGCCCTTGCAGATTTAGCTTTGAACACCTCCTGCAGTTCCCCCTCCCGCAGTTCCTCCACCACCACCTGCCTCTGTACCTGCACCGCCACCAAGCAAGAAGAAGAAGAAAATGAAACACGCAATCGGCGGTTTGATATATCGCCAAAAGTCGCCCAACTTGTCGACTTGACAGGCACTGACACGGTGACCCAGGTTGACATGTCGGACCGTGCTTGGAACCAGTCCTTTTCTGATTTAAGAGTTGCTCTTGTGAATATAGTTTGAACCTGGTTATCACATTTTATGTAGGGATGTGAATTTAGTGACTCAAGCCTACCCTAGCTCCCCTTGAGGGTGGATGATTGGGGTAGGATTCGTTTGTTCAAGCCCAAGGTCATGGTTGGGCTAAACTAGGTTGATACACGTCAGGTTGAGTACTTAGGGCCCAGCCTACCTTGATTTTAACCCTAACTTTATGATTAGTTTACTTTTAAGTTGTACTGCCAAGTGTTTAGGAACTTCTACTTTATATTTTGAATGCGATTATACACACTACCATAGCAAGCCAACTAAGAGACAAATTTAGAACTACTACTCAGAATCAAGCTCATCTATGTATGGGTGCGCGCCCATACACACAGTTGTGTTTTTGAAAATTCGAAGTTGGCTTGAATTCAAGAATCAAGAGTGCCTACTTATTTTTATGGGCTGAAAAACCATTATGCAGAGGAGGAGCTACACTTGAAGCTCCCCTAGGTATGTTAATACATATTATTAAGTTACTTAAATTGTAATTATGAGATGTGAAAGAAACATTGAATAAGTTACTTAAATTGTAATTGTTATTCCCAGATTGACACTGAGAGGGGGGGGTGAATCAGTGTCTTCAAAAATTCACCACAATGTGGCTGGGTCTACCAGACAGTGTACCACCACTCTGCAATCAAGGCACTCCAATATGTGCAACAAAGAAAAATAAACAAAAACGCAATGCACCAAAGTTTACGTGGTTCGGCCAAATTGCCTACATCCACGGAATAATACCCTACCTAGGGTTTCGTATATTACTCAATACACTCCTAGATATTTTGACTGCTACAACAGTCCAGGAACACCAATCCCTGTTATAGTCTAAAATGCAATTCAGACAAGGGCACCAACCCCAACCCCCTAGACAAGCTCCAACTTGCTAGGTCACAATGTAAACCAATAATTCAAGTTCCCCAAATTACATTCATGAGCTAGATTCTTCATCACTAAACATAACCTAGAAAATAATAGACAATCACTTGTGAATACGGGTTACCTCAACTTGTGTAAGATGCATGGTAACAATACTTGTTTCTCTTTTTCTCCAACTCTTTCTCTTTTCAATCTTTTTCAGTTTTCTCTCTTTAAAAAAGCCATACAACCATGTTCCCTTCTTTTCTTCTGCTGCTTCTTCTTTCTTCTCTTTCACTTTTTTTCTTGTTCAGCAAAACAAAAGACTTTTTATTCCCAAGCTTCAGATCTCCAAAGCCAACCAACGTCTTTTGGTTCGACCTCCACGCTATTCCCAAGCTCCTCAAAAACGTCCTTCTCTTCTGCTGGAGTTTGCTCTTCTTTTATAGATTAATTTAACTCAGAGTTTGAATCAAACTCAGAGTTCCTATCTGACTTAAACAAGGAGTGTTTTAATGTACAAATCGGACTAACTTCGAGATCTCCAATGAACAATCCCACCGTTGGATTTGAAGATCAAGAAGTCGTGAAGCTCTCATCCAAAAATCGGCTCAATCGGACACTGGATGACCATCCGATGAAGAGGTTGATCAAAACTAGACTCAGAGTTTGAATCAAACTCAGAGTTCCTATCTGACTTAAACAAGGAGTGTTTTGACGTACCAATCGGACTAACTTAGAGATCTCCAATGAACAATCCCACCGTTGGATTTTAAGATCAAGAAGTCGTGAAGCTCTCCTCCAAAAATTGGCTCAATCGGACACTGGATGACCATTCGATGAAGAGGTTGATCAAAACTGGACAGAGACCCTCAAAAACGGGATTCTTGAGTTTTCTTTATTTGAATTGGATTCTTTCTCTCGGAACCTTTTTGTGTGTTGCTGTACCATATCAAAGCCCACTTAAGTTGCCAACAATGACAACACCTTCATTTTAGGCCAATGGAACAACAATCTCCCCCGTTGGGATTGTTGGCAACTCAACCTCCTTTTCTCTTTTCTCTCCCCCTTTGACAACAAGTACAAAGGGTGCTTTGTGCTCCCCCTACCATAGAGCTCCCCCTACATAGACTCTTCCATAGGAGTGCCCACCGCACCTTCCTATCCTATGGAGAGATGATGTTCTATATATTTTTTCACTTACTCCCCCTTGGAGCCACAACCCCAAGCTTTACTCTTAATCTCTCAAAACTATGTTTGGACAGTGGTTTTGTGAATATATCAGCCACTTGATTTTCTGTGGGAACAAACTCCAAGCTCACTTCACCTTTTATCACTTTTTCTTTCAAAAAGTGATATCTTATATCAATATGCTTGGTCCTAGAATGTTGCACTGGATTCTTGGAGATATTGATAGCACTCATGTTATCACACTTGATAGCTATAGCTTTATCACATTTGATGCCAAAATCAGAAATTTGTCTCTTCATCCAAATCACTTGAGTACAGCTGGTTGCAGCTGCTATATATTCAGCTTCTGCTGTAGACAAAGATATAGAATCTTGCTTCTTACTATGCCAAGCAACCAAACTTCTCCCCAAGTAGAATGCACCTCCACTAGTGCTCTTTCTGTCATCAATGCTTCCGGCCCAATTTGCATCTGAGAAGGCTGCAAGTGTGAAGTCTTTAGACTTAGGATACCATAACCCATATTCCATAAACCATTTTAAGTACCTGAAAATCCTTTTCACTGCTTGTTGATGAGTCTCCTTTGGGTTTGCTTGAAACCTTGACACAAGACACACTGCTTGTAAAATGTCCTGGTCTTGATCTTTGTTAGATATAAGAGACTCCCAATCATAGATCTATAGTGAGTTTAATCAACTGAGAGGGACTCATCACTTGAGCTCAACTTGCATCCAACCACCATAGGAGTTCCCACTGGTTTGCAATCTTCCATCATGAATTTCTTTAACATTTCCTTAACATACTTTATTTGAGATATGAATATGCCACTTGCCATTTGATTTACTTGTAAACCCAAGAAGTAGGATAACTCTCCAAGCATGGACATTTCAAATTCTGTACTCATCTTCCTTGCAAAACCTTGATAGACTTCATCACAGTGACCTCCAAAGATGATGTCATCCACATACACAACAACTACCAATTTACTACAATCTTCAGCCATGACATAGAAGTTGCTGTCCACGGTTCCTTTCCTTAAACCTAATTGTAGCAAGTAAATGTCCAGTCGTGAATACCAAGCTCTTGGAGCTTGTTTCAAACCATATAATGCTTTCTTGAGTTTGCATACCATATTTGGATCATCACCTATTTCAAATCCATCCGGCTGCTCAATGTAGACTTGTTCTTCTAAATCACCATTTAGAAAGGCTGATTTAACATCCATTTGATAAACTTTAAACTCCTTAAAGGCTGCCAAAGCTAGGAACATTCTAATGGATTCCAGCCTTGCCACTGGAGCAAAAGTTTCATCAAAATCTATCCCTTCTACTTGAGCATATCCCTTACACACCAATCTGGCATTGTTTCTGACAACTTGCCCTTCTTCATTCATTTTATTTTTAAATACCCACTTGGTGCCAATAACATTCTTATCAGTTGGTCTAGGAACTAGTTCCCAAGTGTTGTTCTTTTCAATTTGGTCAAGCTCTTCATTCATTGCTTTCACCCAATTTTCATCTTTACAAGCTTCATGGACTGACTTGGGCTCTTCTTGAGATATCAGTGAGAAAGTAGTCTTCTTTTTCTTTAGCTTTCTTGTTTGTATCCCTTCATCTAATGTGCCAATGATTTGATCAGGAGGATGCACTTTGTTCCATTTGTTATCCTTGGGTCTTCCATCTCTTTCTGGTTCAACATCAGACTCATGTTCATCGGATTCTACTCCATGTGGAGTCTCATTTTCAAACTCTTCATTATCTTCAACATTGTCCAAGGTCGAGTACTCAGTTGCAACAAATTTGGGCTGAGGTAGATTTTCATCTATCTTCACATCTAAGCTTTCTACAACTTTTCGAAGTCTTTTGTTGAAGCACCTGTATGCCTTGCTCTTAGAAGAATACCCCAAAAAGATACCTTCATCAGCCCTGTCATCAAACTTTTCCAAATTTTCTTCTTTTCTCTTGATGAAACATTTGGACCCAAAAACTCTAAAATGCTTCACAGTTGGCTTCCTGCTGTACCACGTTTCATATGGAGTCTTTGATTTATTTGGTCCCACCATGCACCTGTTTAAGATGTAGACTGAACTGTAGACTCCTCTCTAAAACATTTTTGATATATTACTTTCAGAGAGAATTGTTCTTGCCATCTCTTGAACAGTTCGATTCTTTCTTTCCACTACTCCATTTTGTTGTGGAGTCCTAGCAGCTGAATGTTGGATTTTTATGCAATGCTCACTACAAAATTCTGAAAATTTTCTCCATGTATATTCCTTACCTTGATCTGATGTTAGGCATTTTATAGTCTTCTCTGTTTCATTTTCAACTAGCTTCTTGAAAGCTATAAAGCTGTCTAATGTCTGTGTCTTCTCTTTTAGAAAGGATACCCAAGTCATTCTTGTGCATTCATCAATGAAAAGCATGAAGTACCTTTCTCCTCCAAAAGCTTCTGTTCTCATAGGACCACATAAGTCAGTGTGAATTAAATCAAGGGAGCTACATATGTGATACTCCTTGGGCTTGTAAGTGGCTCTAGTTTGCTTCCCTTTTTGACATGGACCACATACATGATTTGAAGGCCTTTTAATCTTTGGAAGATCTCTCACAACTTCCCTTTTACTGAGCTTGGCAAGATTCTTGAAATTTATATGCCCCAATCTCCTATGCCATAACAAGCTTTCATCCTCTTGACTCACCATGCACCTGTTTGATAAGACATATAAATTTCCGGTTGTTCTGGTTCCTAAAGCCACTGCTTTGCCATTTTTTGGCTTCTTGATTTCACAACCTTCTTTAGTGAAAAGAACTTCATATCCACCATCACAGATTTGGCTCACACTAAGAAGATTGTGTTTGAGCCCACTCACATATAGAACATTATTGGATTTTAACTTTCCTTCATCCAGCTTAACTGAACCTCTCTACCTTCAATCTTGGCCCCATCATTGTTGCCAAATCTCCATTGAACCACCTTTCACTACATCAAGGCTTGAGAACCTATTCTTGTCACCTGTCATATGTGTGGAACACCCACTATCAAGAATCCAAGGTGCCTCACTACTATGAGCCTTGAAAGCTGTTTGAACTACCAAGGAATTTATCATTTTTCCTTTTTGTCCTTTCTCAACCCAAACTGCTTTATCTGATACATCAATAGGTTCCCTCGATTTTCTTTGAATTGTTTGTGCATGTCTTTGAGCTAGCTTTTGGGGAAGGTTTATCTCCTTCTGTGAAGGAAGAGCAGTCCAACAGTACCTTGCAATATGTCCCAACTTGAAACACCTAAAGCATTCTATTTTAACCTTATCCAATGGAGCAAATCTGTTTATGTTGTTGAATGCCACAACCTTGTTTTGTCTTCTACAGTTTGCCACTTTATGTCCAAAGTTATTGCATCCATAACAATACCCATTAAAGCCTTGACCATGAAATGTTTTATGATAAGCTCCAGTATAGCCTTCTTTACTCATCTTTGGCTTGGTCTTCCCAATATATGGATTCTTTTGGTGCTCCTCATCAAGACTCATTGGATTTTTGTATTTATATTTCCATTGGTCTTATTTACATTTGAACATTCCCCCTTTGAGTATCCAAGACCAGTTTTAATATGAGGTGACCTCTGAACACTCAAGATCTCATCTAGTAGCTTATCTCTTCCCCAAGTAGAAGTAAAGTGAGTAGTCTCTGTCACTTGATTTTCAACTGTCTTGTCCTTAAAGTTCAATGTAACTGGAGTGGATGATGTGGTAGCTTCTTAATAACTCCTCTTTTGTTCTCCTTCAAGTTCTGATCTTAACCTTCCAACTTCTTTCTCTAGTTCTTCACACTCTTCACACTTGAGAGAGAGGTAAGATGATGAGTCATTTATAACATGTTCCAATTCACTAATTGTGACAGTCAACTCCTTGATTGTTGTCTCAGAATTTTCAAGTTGATTCTTCATTTCTTTATTTTTCTTCCTTTCCTTTTGAGATCAAGCAAGGCAGAGTACAACTCACCAACATAATCAATTTCTCCTTCAGTGTCTTCATTATCATCATCAGAGGAGTAGCATTCGTTCTTAGTTGAATCATTGTCTTCATCTGATTCTTCTTCAGAGGAGTAGCATTCGTTCTTAGTCAAAAGACTTCTCCTTTTGAAATGGTTCCCAAAGTCTTTGGAGCTGCCTTCACTTGTGGCCATTCTTACAAACTTTCTAATCAAATCCCGAAGTGGTTACACTTCTCTTCACGGGAACTTGGCTCTGATACCAATTGTTATTCCCAGATTGACACTGAGAGGGGGGTGAATCAGTGTCTTCAAAAATTCACCACAATGTAGCTGGGTCTACCAAACAGTGTACCACCACTCTGCAATCAAGGCACTCCAATATGTGCAACAAAGAAAAATAAACAAAAACGCAATGCACCAAAGTTTACATGGTTCGGCCAAATTGCCTACATCCACGGAATAATACCCTACCTAGGGTTTCGTATATTACTCAATACACTCTTAGATATTTTGACTACTACAACAATCCAAGAACACCAATCCCTGTTATAGTCTAAAATGCAATTCAGACAAGGGCACCAACCCCAACCCCCTAGACAAGCTCCAACTTGCTAGGTCACAATGTAAACCAATAATTCAAGTTCCCCAAATTACATTCATGAGCTAGATTCTTCATCACTAAACATAACCTAGAAAATAATAGACAATCACTTGTGAATACGGGTTACCTCAACTTGTGTAAGATGCATGGTAACAATACTTGTTTCTCTTTTTCTCCAACTCTTTTTTTTTCTCTTTTCAATCCTTTTCAGTTTTCTCTCTTTAAAAAAGCCATACAACCATGTTCCCTTCTTTTCTTCTGCTGCTTCTTCTTTCTTCTCTTTCACTTTCTTTCTTGTTCAGCAAAACAAAAGACTTCTTATTCCCAAGCTTGAGATCTCCAAAGCCATCCAACGTCTTTTGGTTCGACCTCCACGCTATTCCCAAGCTCCTTAAAAACGTCCTTCTCTTCTGCTGGAGTTTGCTCTCCTTTTATAGATTAATTTAACTCAGAATTTGAATCAAACTCAGAGTTCCTATCTGACTTAAACAAGGAGTGTTTTAACGTACAAATCGGACTAACTTCGAGATCTCCAATGAACAATCCCACCGTTGGATTTGAAGATCAAGAAATCGTGAAGCTCTCCTCAAAAATCGGCTCAATCGGACACTGGATGACCATCCGATGAAGAGGTTGATCAAAACTAGACTCAGAGTTTGAATCAAACTTAGAGTTCCTATCTGACTTAAACAAGGAGTGTTTTGATGTACCAATCGGACTAACTTAGAGATCTCCAATGAACAATCCCACCGTTGGATTTGAAGATCAAGAAGTCGTGAAGCTCTCCTCCAAAAATCGGCTCAATCGGACACTGGATGACCATCCGATGAAGAGGTTGATCAAAACTGGACAGAGACCCTCAAAAACGGGATTCTTGAGTTTTCTTTATTTGAATTGGATTCTTTCTCTCGGAACCTTTTTGTGTGTTGCTATACCATATCAATGCCCACTTAAGTTGCCAACAATGACAACACCTTCATTTTAGGCCAATGGAACAACAGTAATTATGAGATGTGAAAGAAACATTGAATTGGAGAACTATTTTGAATTTGAGTATGGGACGTTATCTTATTTCCAAGATTGTGAAGAGATGTTTACAACGTATTTTCACAAGATAGATTTGTGGTTTGAGTCAGAATGTTTGCAAGAGAACCAGAGAATTGATCAATTTATAGAAACAAAAACTGACCATGGTTACCCCTTACCTATCAAATTTCTTCTACCAACAAAAGAAATACCTCTTCTTTGATCAATCCTCTAAGCTTAATCCTGACCTAATCCATCCTTGAGTTTTACAACACTCTTACTTGGTGGTGAAATCAAACTAGGCTAAAAATGACATCACGGATCCATTGTATTATTTTGGATTTTAACTTAGTTTTGCAGTTAATATTCAAATGTTAAGACTGTGGGAAGATCCATGGATACCAGTAGATAGGGGACTTGTAGCCATGGAGCTTGTGAGGCCCGAGGGGTGCATAGTTGAATTTGTATCAGATCTGATTGATGAGGAGCAAAGATGTTGGAAAACAAATTTGATAGATTCTCTTTTTCCTCTCGAGGTCAGCAAAATAATACAAGGGATTCGGCTGAAAATCTACCAAAGAGAATACCAACTTGTATGGGGGGCAGCGAGAAATGGTACCATTTCATCTACGTTTGCCTATCACCTCCTCAACAACCTCGAAGATGAGAAAGTGGGAGTACAACTGAGCACATCTAGAAGAAGAAGACATGTTGAGGATGAGGTATGGAAGAACATATGGAGCTGTCACACATTACCCAATATTCAAAATTTCCTTTGGAGGGCGTGTGCAAGAGGTGCAGCTATAGTGGAGGAACTTGTACTTAGACAAATTCAGATTGATCCATCATGTTCTCATTATGGTTATAACCTCAAAACAATGGACCATATTTTATTTGAATGTCTGATCGCAAAGGCATTATGGTTCGGTTGCAGACTCACTTATATCCCTCCTGTGAACTCATCCTTAGTAGTTGATTGGATCAAGAGTTGGAGTAAGATAAAAGAAAGAGGAAGAACAGTAAGTAGAGCTACCCTCAGCCTTTGTTCCTTTATAGCTTGGAATCTGTGGATTGCAAGAAATGACAAAATATTTAGAAAACAACAAAGCTCCCCAATAGAGATGTAGCTCAGAGAGCACAGACAGAGGAGGCACAGGAGGTGGGAAGTAGGGAGGTGAGGACTCAAGTTCAAAATTTGGAAGATCATGCACAGTGGGAATCTCCTCCGACAGGTAGACTTAAATTGAATTCAGATTTCTTGTTAAGCAAAGAAACAAAGGCAAGAATAGGCTTCACACTCCAAGGACAGCAAGGGGAGATTCTGAAAGCAGTCTTGGAACCAGTTTCATGCTCATTTATAGAAGCACGTGAGGCACTGACAATTAAAGCAGGTCTGTGGTCAGCCTTATCTGAAGATTTCAACCACCTTATAGTTGAGTCAAATTGCAAATCTCTTGTGCAACATATTCAAAATGTGAACAAACCCCCTCCCCTTCACTTAGCATTTCTGGTAGAAGATATAAGAGAGCTAAGTTCTACCTTTTTATCTTGCTCATTTTTCTATATTCCAATAGCAGTTAACGCAGTTGCGGACACTCTTGCTAGAAGGGCCCTATCAATTCCGTGTGCGACGGTTTGGCCTAATTCCGTTCCATGGCTCCAGGAGCTATGCACGCCTGTCTCCTCTGTTGTATCACGATTTTCTTCTGATTAGTGACTTTCCATACAAAAAAAAAAAAATTCGAATGTTACCTCCTGGTTCTACTGGTGTAGAAACCTTTGGCACCAGGTTCTTGTTTTTATTGTATAAAATGTAAACAATTCATTCATGGTTTCATTAGCTTTAATGGGCTAAAAAGGCATGGCTTAGCTTAATTAAGGTCAATCAATTAGGGTGGGCTTGGACTGAGTTAAACCTAGTAGGTTGGGGTTAGGTTTAGATTTATCAACAATGAGTTAATGTTAGGGTGGCCTTGGACTAAGCTCTAGGGTGCGGGAGTTGGGTAAGGATTAGCAAAAGGCTAGCTAACCCGACCTGATTTCACTGCTATGAAGTATTTGATCTGAATATTCTCCTTCCTTTTGTCTAGTTGGATTTAAACACTTGGAAAACTAGGTTCTATTGTCCCCCGGAAATGAACTAGTCCAATTTTCGTACTTGAGAAGGCCTTTTGCAAAATAACTTAGAGACGTTTAGTCATTCTTGAAATAAAATAAAATAAAATAAAAACAACTCTCATAGGAAATGAAAAGTGATTACACTCTATTCAAATTTCCTTCACATATGATTCAACTCTTTCCCGTTTTCATGAGAAAATATCAAAGATGTTAAACAAGGGATAATTACTTATGCTTAGTTAATACCTTATCCCATATAGTTTTTGAAATTACTAATCTAACTTTAAACTTTGTTTGAAATTATTAATGCCCCTACAATTAATTGAGCTCCATTAGTTAATTGATGACATGACATCTTTGCATTTTTCAAAAATTCCAAAATAATTCTAACGTTTATTATTATTATTCAACTCATTGGGATTCATCTCTTTGAAATCCAAGATGACAAGAATATAAGTGCAAAAAGTGTGTATTTCACGTACACATACTTATAAACCCATTAGAGAGGTGTTTCTCACCACAAAAAAAAAAAAAATGCTTTTCTTGAAAAAGCAGAAAAATACCATCTTCTCGTCTTTTTTGATATCGAAACATAACCTCTTATTTCATAATCCTAAAAATTCAAAGTTTCTTCCTTGTTTTTGTTTTTTTGGCTTATAGTAACGACTTTTTCTAGTATAACTACACATGATTTTGGCACCTAAAAACTATGAGAAATAATGAAAATGCATTAAAAAAAAAATTTGTTTGTTACCTAAGAATAGGGAAATGGAATACAATCGTTACCATACAACCACTTAACATCTCGTATATGATATAACCTTTTGCACTGTAAGATCTTACCAAATTGACACCCAATTCAATTTTAGCCAGTAAATTGTTGATAGTCTTAGCTTTCAATGACTAAATCGGGTTTTAATGAGGAATAGATAATAAAATGGAAAGTGAAATTTTCTTTTTAACACAAAAAGAAAATAAATTCTGTTAATCTTTAGAGGAGAAATTAGAACAAAAAAATTTGTCTCTTTTGTCCAATCTCAAATCTTTCATGGGTCTTCACTTAGCTGTTCACTTCTAAGATGACAGCAGCGAGCCTATTTGACTCAGTTTCATCGATTGCCACGATCAAGTATTCCTGATTGCCTGATGCTTTGGTGAATTTTTCCATTAGATCAATTCCCCACATTGTGAATGGGATTGGATTGAGAATTGACGTTAAGGTTGTTGCAGGCTGCTTTGATATGGTTGAATGAAGCTGGCAGTTGTTGCAATGGCGAACATGCTCCATAGCATCCTCTTGCATTTTTGGCCAGTGTAACCTGAGCCTCAAAATCTTGTGCGCTAGTGCCCGACTACCCATGTGTGCTCCGCAAATTCCTTCATGTACCTCTGCCAAAACAGTTTTTGATCCTTCTGGTCCTAGGCATTTGAGCAATGGTCTAGCAAAAGATCTTCGGTAAAGCCTTCCATTCTGCACTGTGAATCTGGCTGGCCGAACTCGAATGGATCTAGCCTCTTTTGGATTTTTGGGAAGCTTATTATCCAAAATATAATCAATGATTGGGTCCTATCTTCGATATAGGAAACTTCGTTTGCTTGGCTGCTTGGGAAGTTTAGTTCTTCAATGTAGACCAGAGGTTCTAGAGTTCTTTCTTTAGCATTAGCCAACCTGGAGAGTTTGTCTACCAATAGTGTTCTCCTTCCTTGGGATCTGACAGACTTTGACATCTTTGAATTCTTTCCTTAAGATTCGTATCACCTCTTGATACTTTTGTAGTCTAAGCTCTTTAGTCCCCTATTCTCCCTATATTTGATTAACAATGAGAAAAAAAAATAGAGAATCACTGTAAACAGATTATCTCAGCTATTGCTAAGGCCTTTGCCAATAGAAGACCAGCTATGAAGGCTTCCTATTCTGCTTTGCTATTGATTGCTTCGAACCCGAACCTTAAGGCATATCGTATGATAAAGCCTTTGGGACTTTTCAATAAGACCCCTGCTCCAGCCCTCAGCTTGTTGCTCGAACCATCAACATCAACGTCCCACATTGTTAAGATGGAAAGTTCGGGTTCCTACTTGATCGGGATTGTAGTTTCCACCATGAAATCTGCTAAAGCCTGGGCTTTTATGGCCGTTCATGGTTTGAAATCTACTTGGAACTCCCCAAGCTCTATCGACCATGTAACAACCCCCGTATTTTTAACCCGGGATCCGTATTGCAGGTCCGATAACCCGAAGGTCTAGTCAGATGAAGTTGTGGAGTGTCCGGATAGGAGTTCATGATTGATACCCTGAACCCATGGATTTGGATTCTCTTGATGAAGAACCTTCCTTACTAGGAAGTTGGATCCCTGGAAGAAGTCAAGATATGTTTAAAGGTGTCCAAAGTGAAGGTAAGACCTCCCCTATGTGTTGTTTAGGGTTAGGTTGAGGTTGGGAGTCAACCCCTTGAGTAAAGCGCCCAAGTACAACAATGTACTAGGGGGCGGTTGCTTAAGGTGGTTGATTGGGCCAATAACCGCCCCAAGCGACCGCCATGGTCTGCTTGCGGGATTTTGCCCTAATTTGCCCCTTGTCCTATATAAATAGCAAACCCCGAGTTTTTAACTCATTATTATATTCGGGATTACGGTTTTGGACGTTTAGGAGGTAGTGAACATGTGCTAGAAGGTGAGGAAAGCTTTGATTGCGATCTGGATCTTTTCCCCTCGTCTGTTTGCTAATCTGGTTGAGGTAGGTGAATCCCCTTCACTCATTTCTCTTCTTTCAACTTTGCACCTTTGTTATAGATGTTTGTGAAATTAAAAGTAACCGCAAGCGCATGGTATCGTGTAGCTAACGGGTCGATCTCAAGGAGATATGCCACTTAGAATTCAACTTCTTAATAGTAATGCGAGAGTGAAATGATTCAATTTTTGTTAACTAATTAACTAAACTAAACAATCCTAATCTAGACATCTAATGCAATCTAATTGAAACAAAAAATAAATTAAACACAATCAATGCATAAATAAAAGACATGAAAAAAATGCGAACAATAAAAATAAAAGGAAAAGGAAAGTGATCCAAGTGTCAACTCTGGATCGAGGGAAGGAGAGTATAATAATAATGACTTTGACCATGGACCCTTTGCCGTAGCTTACAATCCACCGATCGGCGGAATGGATATTAAAGAAAAAAAACAGTGCAGAAAGTAGATAACAAAAAGTAAATAACAAAGCAATAAAAGGCAAATGAAGCATTAATCAAAGAGAGGCACAATTGTAGGCATCTTTGATCAAGGATCAAGGGGAAGGGAGAATAATAAATAAATGTTGAAAGTAAATTGCAGAAAGTAAATAACAGAAAATAAATTGCAGAAAATAAAATGGAAACCTTAACCAAAGAGAGGCACAACTGTAGGCATCTTTAATCAAGGATCCAAGGGAAGGGAGAACAATAAATAAATGCTGAACGTAAATCCTAAATTAAGAATATGGAGGGGTGGATAGAAGCGGGAATGGAGGGAGGAGAGAAGATTAATAAAGAAGGTTACTTACTTGCTAATTGAACAAACGATTTGAATCTAAACAAACCCTAACAACCAGATCTAGATCTAGAATGATCTAAATCTGCAATTGCTAGACCCAGAGAAAAACGAATCTAAGAACTTGAAACTTGAACTTGAATTGCATTACATAAAAAAAAAATTAAACCTAAACATTCAATCTAGAAATTAAAATCTCACAAATGCAAGCAAAGAAAACTAAAGAAAACCTAAATAAACTGAAAAGATAAGAAAGAATTCTTCTACTAAGCTCTAGAACCGTTCTCCTTTGATGGAGTATGCTCTCCTTTTATAGAGTTTACATGAGATATGAGACATGGCTGAATTTGAATAAAACTCAGGGTTCCTATCTGACTCAGCCAATTAGGGTTTTGACGTACTAATCGCGCCAACTTAGAGAGATCAGATGCATAATTCCACCGTTGGATTTGAGGTTTAAGTAGTCATGAAGCTCTCCTCCAAAAATCAGCACGATCGGATATTGGATGACTGTTCGATGAAGGGCTTGATCGAAACTGGACAGAGACATTCAAAAACGAGATATTTTGCTCTTCCTTCTCTAAATATATTTCTTTTTCCTCTTTTTCTTTCTTTAATTAAATCCCAGATAGAAAATAAGATATTGAAGTATGCAAGGACTCTTTTCTCCATTTGGACTCTCTCAATAATATCTATGTAGATTTGATTGATAATTTATAATCTCAGCCATAGATCAAATTTGCCTTCTTTATCTCTTCAATGTTTCAAAGTTGGCCCATAATCACAAATCTCTAGCCCATCATGCTCCAGATCAGGCCCATTTTTGCATTTGAGAATTTGAATGGACTTCTTGATGTGTAAAATTGCATGATTAAAGCTCGAAACTCCAAATATTTGCTTAAATCTTGAAAAGTTCTAAAATCTACAAAAACAACATAAAACCCAAGGTAACTCCACTCTAAGTGTATAAAATGCATGCTTTATGCCCTAAGATTTCACACATAAATGTGCTCATCAATATGGGTCTTCACTTAACTGTTCACTTCTAAGATGACAGCTTTTGACTCAGTTACATTGGTTGCAACTCTGAAATCTTTCAGAACCTTCTTTAAAAAGTTAACCTCATTTTATCTTGGGATCATCATTTTAATTAACCTTTTTAATTAAAGCGCCCCAGGCTTCCCTCACATTTTTTTTGGCATAGTTTCCTAGTGATATGGAGAAAATATGATTGAACTTGGTTCATTCATGGTACGACCCTCGACTCCGGTCAAGACGAAGGGAATCGACTTGTTTTCGAGCGAGCCGGGTTTAGGAGATAGCTTGTTGAGGAAGAAAACTAAATCAGCCACAAGCATGCCCTAATCCAATACTTATAAAGGAGGTTAATCAACCTAATGACGGCAGGTAGAATTCGGCGGCTGTCACTTATCGCTTTCAAAAGGATAATCATCAGATAATGATTGGGTTATCCTAGGAGTCCTTTACTAGTCCAAACTAGTAGAAGTCTATCACTCAACGGATCTATCTGTTGAGATCCAATGATTATCCGAAGAAGGCTCAAATACATCCAACGAAGAAGATTTGAAGGTACACTCTATATAAACATCACCTCCCGCAAGGGAAGGACACACACACTTGGACGTGAACTCTCAGATGCTTACTATCTGAATCGTATTCCAGTTATTTATTCCTTAGCTCTGTGTTCTAGCAGAGCCGTTTGTGATTAAGTTCATCAATTGACTTAGCCTTTGGAGGTGGACTCCCGACCCCAGCAGTCGGGCCACATATGATGCTTTGTTTTGCAGGTCATTCTCAGGAGATCTAAGGGCTGAGTAGATCTCGGACGCATCATTTGGCGCCGTCTGTGGGAAGCGTTTCAGAAAGCTATGGTGACTAGATCAGCGGCAGCAGCAGCAGCTGCTGCACAACAAGATGCTGGCATCCAAATTCCTGGAGTAAACAATCCAGATATTCCCCAAGGAAGTCGACCGCTCGAAGTAGATGGTGGTCAAGGAGGTAATAATCCTCCGGATTCACTCCAGCATCAACTGGATCAACTGAAACTCCAGATGCTGGATGTAAGTCAGACACTCCGTGCACTGACCAGGTAGGTGGTGGTGCCACCAAAGCCCGATCGTCGTGATGCAGGAAGGCGCTCATCACAGCGAGACTGGAGACTGATTGACGAACAAAATGTCGGTCAAAACTTCCGTGAAGGCGACCGAATACCTAGGAGAACTGAAAATCTCCCTAGGCATGATGATCGGTTCGACGGACCACAAGGAATTACTACTGATTCAAATACAAGGTTGGTTACAGGAGTAAGAACTCACTCGCCAACTATTAGACGTGCTGTTCATGATGATCGTGTTGTTCGCGATGATCGTGCTATTCGTGATGATCGTGCTGTTAGCGATGATCGTGCTGTTCGTGATAATGATTACGTTGTTCGAGGTCGTGATCGTGTTGCTGAAGATCGATCGACACATATTGGTCAGGAATTGGCCAATATCAATCAGAAGCTCGGGCAATTGGCGAAAGGTAGGATAACTGATGATATCTATTCAGTTATTCGAAAGACCCCGTTTGCCGAGCCCATTGCCGGATATCAATTTCCTCACAATTTCCATCTGCCAACTTTTTCTACATTCGACGGCTCCGGATATCCTACGGCCCACATCGGTTATTATCAGCAGACTATGGCAGTTGCAGGTAATTCTGATGAAATTTCTCTCAGGGTCTTTTGTTCATCTTTAACTGGAGCGGCACAGAAATGGTTCTCGAACCTCCCGTCGGGAAGGATCGTGAATTTCGACAAGTTGGCACGCAAATTCATAAGGCGGTTCCAGAGTGGAATTCAGATCAAAAAGACCGAAGAAACCTTGTTTACTATTAGACAAGGGAAGAATGAATCAATTCGGGAATATCTGAAAAGATTCAACAGGGTTACAATGGAGAAAGAGAATCTAGATGAGCAAGTAGCTAAAACTGCTTTGTTCACTAGAGTCACTAATCGAAGACTCTTGGAGTTATTACTTCAAGATATGCTTACAACTTATGCTGAGTTGGTACAGAGATGCCAAATGCAGGCGGAAGTCACTGAAATCTTGGATGCACGCCAGGGAGACAATAAAGCCTCCACAAAAGAACAAAAGGCTCCTGAGAAAAAGCAAAAGCCAAAACAGAATATTCGAGATTGAGTTGGAAAGCCCTATCAGGCGTGGCGGCAGAGATCTCCCGACAAAAGTGAGTATACTCCATTAAATACTCCTCAGGGTGATTTCCTGAATATTATCAAGAAGCTGAATATCTTGAAGTGGCCTCCGAAGCTTCCTACAAAACCAGGGGAGCAGGATCGAGAAAAATATTGCCGTTTCCATAAAGATTACGGTCATTATACCAATGATTGTAGACATTTAAAGGTAGATATCGAGAGATTGATATCCCAAGGACATTTGTCCAGTTTCGTCAATAGAAGGCGAGAGGAACCAAGTAATACGGCGCCCAAAAGGGACCGATTGGCTAGCTCGGATCAACCGGCAGAGGCTCCTAAATCTAAGAAGGGTAAGGAGGTAATTGATGCAACTCGGTCACCGATCCTTACAATCTTTGGAGATCCTGAGCCTGAATCACTCCGGAGGCTGAAAGCAAAATAAAAATTTGTTGAAACTGGAGAGACGCAGAAGCGTAAGAGACCAAATGGTGAGGGTTTGATCACCTTTGGAGAAGAAGATGAGAGCCTGCCTCATGATGATGCTATAGTCATCAAGGTAGAGATTGCACGCCGCGAAGTACACAGGGTGTTAGTTGACACCGGATCTGCTGCAGATCTTTTATCTTATGCAGCCTATCAAAAACTTAAGGTGGGTGAAGACTTGATGGAGCCATCATCCACACATCTATATGGCTTTGTAGGATCATCTGCAGTTGCGGAAGGATTGGTTCAGTTGGACCTATCAATTGGAAGCTTCCCCAAGGAAGCCACCATCCGGATAAATTTCTTGGTGGTTCGTGATCTCCCTGCTTACAATGTAATTCTTGGGAGACCATCGTTGTCAAAATTAGGTGCTATCGTTTCAACAAAGCACCTTAAGATAAAGTTCCCGACTGAGATGGGAGTCGATCAAGTTTCATTTGACCAGAAAATTTCTCGGCAATGTTATGTTGCATATTTAAAAGATAAGGAAGGGCCGAGAAAGATAACGGCGTTACCGATTGAAGTAAGAGATGATCGGGATGAAGCAGAAATGCAAAGGCCTGAGCCAGTAGAAAAACTGGAGCAAATCCAGTTGTATCCCGGTAATGAAAATAGAGTTACTTATATCGGGTTCGAGCAGCTAGAAGAATTCAAAGGGGAGTTGAAGTCTTTTCTTCAGCAAAATAGTGACGTGTTCGTGTGATTTGCAGATGATATGCCAGGAATCGATAGGCAGGTTGCAGAACACAAACTTTGGCTAGATCCCAAGGTGAAACCAGTTATCCAGCGAAGGAGAAATTTCTCCATGGAAAAATATGAAGCCGTTCGGGGTGAAGTCGAGAAGCTGAAGAGTTCTGGTTTCATCGAACCAATTGAATGCCCCATCTGGCTGGCCAACGTCATGATGGTCAAAAAGGCAAATGGGAAGTGGAGAATGTGTACAGATTACACATACCTCAACAAGGATTGCCCTAAAGATTGTTACTCGTTGCCTAGGATTGATCTGCTGATAGATGCAATTGCAGGATATGAAACCTTGAGTTTCATGGATGCTTACTCAGGGTATAATCAAATCCTCATGAGTAGGGAGGATGAAAAGTTTACAGCTTTCATGACTGATCGTGAAAGTTTTTATTATAAAGTCATGCCATTCCGCCTGAAGAATGCAAGGGCTACTTACCAAAGGGCCATCAACAAAATATTCAAGGATTTGATTGGGAAAAATGTTGAAGCTTATGTCGACGATATGCTGGTAAAGAGCATTACAAGAACGAAACATATTGAAGATTTAACAGAGGTATTTTCGGTACGACAAAAATACCAGATGAAGCTGAATCCAGAGAAATGCGCCTTTGGAGTCTCCTCGGGAAAATTTTTGGGCTTCATGGTATCACAAAGGGGTATTGAGGCTAATCCAGCCAAAATACAAGCCTTGATTGACATGGAGGCCCCCAAAACAGTTCGGGATGTACAATGCTTGACGGGGAGAGTAGCCGCTTTGAACCATTTCATCTCACAATCAGGAGAAAAGTGTCTACCTTTTTTCAAGGCTCTCAAAGACTTGAGGGGAAGCAAGGAGGGAAAATGGACTGAAGAATGTCAAAAAGCTTTCGAGGAACTAAAGGAGACACTAGGAAGACCACAGCTATTATCTCGACCCGAGAAGGGAGAAGTATTGCAGCTATATTTAGCAGCATCCCCTTCGGCGGTCAGTGCAGTTCTTGTTCGGGAGAAGGACAAGAAACAATGGCCAATTTATTATGTCAGTCACATACTACTGGACGCAGAAACACGATATTCTCAGATCGAGAAGCAGGCTCTAGCTCTTATGATAGCAACTAGAAAACTACGGCCATATTTTCAAGCTCATTCCATCAAGGTATTTACTACTTTTCCTCTTAGTAAAGTTCTTCGTAAACCTAATTTATCTGGAAGAATGGTGGCATGGTCGGTTGAGCTCAGTGAGTTCCGAGTAAGCTTTAAGCCTTGAACGGCAATCAAAGCTCAAGCACTAGCCGACTTTGTAGTAGAGACTACTGCACCCATGGAAGAAGTTACCGAGCCCACTATCACGACAGTGTGGGAGGTATATGTGGATGGTTCTAGTAACAAAGATGGAGCAGGAGCTGGAATTCTCCTGAAGAGTCCAGCAGGATTTATTATTCGGTATGCGCTAAGATTTGCATTCGAAGCAAGTAATAATGAGGCGGAGTACGAAGCCCTAATAACCGGACTTAGATTGTCAAAAGCTTTGGCAATAGTAGACGTAACTATTTATAGTGACTCTTAGCTTATTGTCAACCAAGTACAGGGGGAATATGGTGTTAAGGAACCCCGGTTACAGAAATATCAAGAAATTGTGCAAGTATTGCAAAAAGAGTTTAGGAATCTGAAAGTATGTCAGATCCCGAGAAAAGAAAATACAATGGCAGATGAGCTATCTCGATTAGCCAATGCCAAAGAAAAGAATTTAGACCCTTCGGTCTACATCGAAGAGATAACATTTCCAAGTTATCACGAGAAGGAAATTTCCTATATTGAAGTGGAGCATTGCTGGATGGATCCAATAGTTGAATATCTAAGAGATGATAAATTACCAGAGGATCCGAAAGAGGCGAGATTAATCAAATTACGATCAGCATGATTCATTATGCAGAATGGGAGGCTGTACAGAAGATCTTACTCTGGACCCCTCCTGAGATGTTTGGGTCCCGAGGGATCAGAGTCAGCCCTGGCTGAGGTGCATGAAGGAATTTGTGGTGTTCACATGGGCGGTCGAGCCTTGGCACACAAAATTCTGAGGCTTCGATTATATTGGCCTAAGCTCCAACAGGCTGCTATGGAATACGTTCGCCGATGTAGTAACTGTCAAATTCATGCTACAATATCTAAACGCCCAGCTGAAACCATGACTTCGATTTTAGTCGCGATGTGGGGAATCGATATCATGGGTAACTTCACCAAGGCGTCGGGTGGAAGAGAGTATCTTATAGTAGCAATCGATTACTTCACCAAATGGGTCGAGGCTAGCGCCTTGGCAACCATCACTAAAAAAAAGGTGGAGAAATTCATGCTCGAGTCAATTATATACTGGTTCAGAATGCCAAAAATAATCGTTACCGATCATGGCACTCAATTCAACTGTCCAGAGTTTGAACAATTCTGCGGAACTTATTTGATCGAGCATCGTATGTCATCAATGGCATACCCCCAAAGCAATGGTCAGGTAGAGGTTACAAATCGAACACTACTTGAAGGAATAAAGAGAAGACTCGAAGCTGATAAAGCCTTGTGGGTCGAAGAATTGCAGAATGTACTGTGGGCCTACCGACCTATGGTTCGGACACCTACAGAAGAATCTCCTTTTAAACTGGCATACGGATCTGAAGCATTGGCATCTGTGGAAGTAATGGCTGGAACACTACGGGACAGAGAATTCGAGGAAAAAGTGAATGAACAAGGACTGCTTGATAGCCTTGATTTATTGGATGAGGTTTGTGCAAAAGCAATAGCACGAACTCAACATTATCAAAGGAGGATAGCGTCACATTATAAATCCCGAGTAAAGAACCGTTGGTACTCAGTAGGAGAAATGGTATTGAGAAATACCTCAGCTTCAGATCCACGCCATCAGAGGAAATTGGACCCTTCATCGGAAGGACCATATATGGTTATCAAACCAGTCGGTTCGGGGGCTTACAAGCTGAAGAACTTGACAACCCAGAAAGAGTTGGATCGTTCATGGAATGCCAGGCATCTGAAGAAATATTATCCCTGAAGATTATCATTTTCGTTCATGATGTAACAAATTTCAAACTCAATTAATACAATTTTCAGTTTTCAACATACTGTGTTTTGATTGGGGGCATCATACAACACATTCGAGGAACAGATCCAGCGACAAAATCAAAAGGCATCGGTTTAAAACCCGAGTGAGTTCCTTCTACAAGGCATCGGCTTAAAACCGGAGTGAGTTCCTACTACAAGGCATCGGCTTAAAACCCGAGTGAGTTCCTTCTACAAGGCATCGGTTTAAAACCCGAGTGAGTTCCTTCTCAGACTTATTGAATTTCTCCGGAAACCCTTAAGTAAAGGCATCGGTTTAAAACCCAAGTGAGTTCCTTCTTAGACTTATTGAATTTCTCTGAAAATCCTTAAGTAAAGGCATCGGTTCAAAACCTGAGTGAGTTCCTTCTACAAGGCATCGGCTTAAAACCCAAGTGAGTTCCTTCTCAGACTTATTGAATTTCTACGGAATCTCTAAGTAAAGGCATTATAAGACCTACTGCAACAATGACTCAAGTGATTGGCAAAGTTCAAAGATGAAATTTAATTCTTTATTTCTTTAAACGACCAGAAGAGGCCAACCTTTACATCAAGCATACATATGAGACAACAAGTGTTGGGGTACAATCTTCGTTCGGTCAAAAAAGAAAGACATCATCAAGAAGTTAAACAAGATCGAAGGAGCTTTTCCAGAAGTAACACAGAGTTAAGAAGCAACACAGATTCAGGAGGAAGAAGAAGAAGAAGAAGAGCATGGTCGGGAAAACATATATTGTCATTTGTTTTTTATCCTTAAGGATTGCGAAGCATTCTGCAAGTACAAAATCCTCTGCAATTCCATACTCTTTATCCAGCTTGACCGGAAGAAGCCTGATCTTTGATCAAACCTGAATTCAAGGCAAGCTCTTCATAACTGAATCCTTGGAGAGGAGCATAAGGAGGGGAATCATCGAGATAATGCATGATATCCAGATCTGGAGGTGGAAGGTCGATCGTATCCTTGGTCAAGTCAGGAAGAGGAAGACCCAGCTTTGCAAACACTTCAGGATGACAATTGGCACTGTAGGGAGTCGTGTTGAAATAAGGATCTCTCCTTAATATTGATTCCCATACTTCGTTTTCGACATCCCGGTATGCCTGCAAGTTATAAGCATTCAGCATGTCAACAAAAGGCTTACTGTGCAAATACTTGAAGATGCAAGCTCTGCGAACATCAGTTGGAAGGGATTCGGGCAAAGGAATAACAGCTTGCCTTTGGGGTAATGCTTCAGATCCTTTCTCCCCTGACTTTCTTGCTTCTCGTTCCAGCCTCGGGATCTTCTCCCTGGCATCATCCAAATCCGAATGGAGACGTTCTATCACAGAATTCTTCTCCCTTGCAACCTCCCAAGCTAAGTTTCCAAGACGAGCAATTTATGCGTCTTTGGCTTTGGAGTCTTCCCGAAGCTTGGAAACTTCATCACTCAGTCTACAGAGTCTAGAGGTTGCTTCCACTTGGTTGTGGAAGTTACCAGTAAGACTCCTGCAACAACTTCCGAGTTAATCATGAGCAAAAGAAAAATCTTCAGAACAAAAAGGAAATGAAGAAAAACTTACATCACCAGTGACTTCATAAAGTCACTGTCTGGAATGGTGGAGAGGACTCTGCTCTTGGCAGGCATTTGAACAGCAGTGCACCACTCCAGTGCCTAGTCAAACTCGCTTGACACCAAGTCAGACTTCCTCGAAGAACAAGATGGATGAGCTACATCAAGAGAAGGATGAGCTACATCATCCACCAACCTAGGGCGCTTCCTGGTGGAAAAATCCTCCAGCTCCAGAGACGGGGAGGAGGAGGATGCCAAACAAGCCTTAGAGTTGGAAGTAGAAGCAGCACTTGCAGGGACCGCACCTTCATCAGATGCCAACATAGTTGCCTCAGATGTCCGAAGGGTCTTCATTAGGGGATCCCGAACGGTTTCTCCAGTAGGGGCATCAACAGTGCATACAACGACAGAGGGAGCCACATCCTCCTTGGAAGACCGAATGGTTTCTTCAAGTAGAGGGAGCGTAGGAGAAACATCAGCAGAAACTGTGGGAATCTGATCTGAAGATTCACCAACAGCAGTCTCCTTACGTTTAGAAGATTCATCAGATGCAATCACCTCACAAGAAGTAACCTTTGTCGGTACTAGGGCAGTTTTCATACAGGAATTTGCCCTAATAAAGCTCAAATCAATTATGGGAGGCACTGCAGATACAAAAAAGTAGTGTCAGTACGAAAATCCTACAACATACAGAAAAAGGGGAAACCCTAGGTTTCTGTTAAGCATGAACAGTTCAGAACTTCCATCATAAGTAAACCCAAAGTATGAATACGTTGGAGTTTACTCAGGGAGAAGAAGAGATGAAGATTCGTGACAAAAATGGAGCAAAAGACTTACTTTTTCAACTTCTGATCGAAGACGGTGTTGAAGGACAAGGGTACGTATAGAGCAAAAGAAGACGAAATGTCGTTTTGCAAATCTATCAGACAGAAATAATTTGCAGATAGAAAGATAAGGGTGAAGTACCTTTGAGGGGCTTAAATAGCCTCAAGGTGTGATGCAATGATTGAAACCCCAAGGTAATTAAGGGATAGGATCGAAGAGACGCTTCGAACTCCTCAAAACGAAGGATCAACGGTCAGGGGATAACGGCGCTTTAAATTCAAAATTCGAAGGCTGATCAAAGATTCCACGTGGAACAATATTCACCTGATATGAGGATACTACCAACCATCGCACCACATGAAGTATTTCTAACTTATTGGGAGAAGTGATTGGCATATGAATGCATGAAAACGTTTGGACTTCGCAATAAATAGAGGAACGGTTGGGAGTAAATGTTCAGAGGAAAATGAACACATCTCTCCTGAGCACATCTTTATGATATCCCAAACGTTATCTCCAGTTAAGGTACAAGTTACTCTACAAGATTAACTTATATCATTTACGTCTTGACCTAAAGACGATATTTTGGGATATGAGACAAAGAAGCATTAAGGCAATCATTGGAAGAGTTCGAGAAAAAAGATTGATTTCTATTTCATCAAGAACGTGGAGGGCCAATCCTTACAAAAAAAGATATACATATGGGAAATGGTTTCCTATGTTTCTTCTTCATTATCAACCGAGGAGTCTTTATCAGGATCTCTTTCCGAAGCAGGCTGAGAAGGTTCTTCGGGAAGAGGGGGTGAATCAGCAAGATACTCCTCAATATTTGGGTCCGCTGGAATAGGATCCTCCTCTTCAAAAACCCAATTCGGGAAAGCCACCTTAAGCTTCCCGAAGATTTCTTTGTGACACACCTCTCGAAAGGGAGTTGTATCAAAGGAAGGGTTAGATTCAAGGATCTTTTCCCAGATGTCATTTTGCCCCGCTCGATAAGCTTGAAGGTTGAAGCGGCCCATCAATTTAGTAAAGGGGACGCTGTTCAGGTACTTCCGAATGCATTTCCTCCGAAGATATGGCTTGATATGTTCGGGTTCGCTGGGAATTGTCATTTTTGATAG